>NC_092718.1:70475111-70779490 GCF_047496885.1 Scyliorhinus torazame
GCGAGGAGCGTTCAGAGGGTGAGGGAGTGAGGACTATTCAGAGGGTGAGGGAGCGAGGAGCGTTCGGAGGGTGAGAGAGCGAGGAGCATTCGGAGGGTGAGGGAGCGAGGAGCATTCAGAGCGTGAGAGAGCGAGGAGCATTCAGAGGGTGAGGGAGCGAGGAGCGTTCGGAGGGTGAGAGAGCGAGGAGCGTTCGGAGGGTGAGAGAGCGAGGAGCGTTCAGAGGGTGAGGGAGCGAGGAGTGTTCAGAGGGTGAGGGAGCGAGGAGCGTTCAGAGGGTGAGGGAGCGAGGAGCGTTCAGAGGGTGAGGGAGCGAGGAGCGTTCAGAGGGTGAGGGAGCGAGGAGCGTTCAGAGGGTGAGGGAGGGAGGAGCGTTCAGAGGGTGAGGGAGCGAGGAGCGTTCAGAGGGTGAGGGAGCGAGGAGCGTTCAGAGGGTGAGGGAGGGAGGAGCGTTCAGAGGGTGAGGGAGCACGGAGCGTTCAGAGGGTGAGGGAGCGAGGAGCGTTCAGAGGGTGAGGGAGCGAGAAGCGTTCAGAGGGTGAGGGAGCGAGGAGCGTTCAGAGGGTGAGGGAGCACGGAGCGTTCAGAGGGTGAGGGAGCGTTCAGAGGGTGAGGGAGCGAGAAGCGTTCAGAGGGTGAGGGAGCGAGGAGCGTTCAGAGGGTGAGGGAGCACGGAGCGTTCAGAGGGTGAGGGAGCGTTCAGAGGGTGAGGGAGCGAGGAGCATTCAGAGGGTGAGGGAGCGAGGAGCGTTCAGAGGGTGAGGGAGCACGGAGCGTTCAGAGGGTGAGGGAGCGTTCAGAGGGTGAGGGAGCGAGAAGCGTTCAGAGGGTGAGGGAGCGAGGAGCGTTCAGAGGGTGAGGGAGCACGGAGCGTTCAGAGGGTGAGGGAGCGTTCAGAGGGTGAGGGAGCGAGGAGCATTCAGAGGGTGAGGGAGCGAGGAGCGTTCAGAGGGTGAGGGAGCGAGGAGCATTCAGAGGGTGAGGGAGCGAGGAGCGTTCAGAGGGTGAGGGAGCGAGGAGAGTTCAGAGGGTGAGGGAGCGAGGAGCGTTCAGAGGGTGAGGGAGGGAGGAGCGTTCAGAGGGTGAGGGAGCGAGGAGCGTTCAGAGGGTGAGGGAGGGAGGAGCGTTCAGAGGGTGAGGGAGGGAGGAGCGTTCAGAGGGTGAGGGAGCGAGGAGCGTTCAGAGGGTGAGGGAGCGAGGAGCGTTCAGAGGGTGAGGGAGCGAGGAGCGTTCAGAGGGTGAGGGAGGGAGGAGCGTTCAGAGGGTGAGGGAGCACGGAGCGTTCAGAGGGTGAGGGAGCGAGGAGCGTTCAGAGGGTGAGGGAGGGAGGAGCGTTCAGAGGGTGAGGGAGCACGGAGCGTTCAGAGGGTGAGGGAGCGAGGAGCGTTCAGAGGGTGAGGGAGCGAGGAGCGTTCAGAGGGTGAGGGAGCGAGGAGCGTTCAGAGGGTGAGGGAGCGAGGAGCGTTCAGAGGGTGAGGGAGCGAGGAGCGTTCAGAGGGTGAGGGAGCGTTCAGAGGGTGAGGGAGCGAGGAACGTTCAGAGGGTGAGGGAGCGAGGAGCGTTCAGAGGGTGAGGGAGCACGGAGCGTTCAGAGGGTGAGGGAGCGTTCAGAGGGTGAGGGAGCGAGGAGCGTTCAGAGGGTGAGGGAGCACGGAGCGTTCAGAGGGTGAGGGAGCGTTCAGAGGGTGAGGGAGCGAGGAGCGTTCAGAGGGTGAGGGAGCGAGGACCGTTCAGAGGGTGAGGGAGCGAGGAGCGTTCAGAGGGTGAGGGAGCGTCAGGAGTGAGCAGGCAGCGTTCAGAGGGTGAGGGAGCGAGGAGCATTCAGAGGGTGAGGGAGCGAGGAGCGTTCGGAGGGTGAGGGAGCAGGGAGCGTTCAGAGGGTGAGGGAGTGAGGAGCGTTCAGAGGGTGAGGGAGCGAGGAGCATTCAGAGGGTGAGAGAGCGAGGAGCGTTCAGAGGGTGAGTGAGCGAGGAGCGTTCAGAGGGTGAGGGAGCGAGGAGCGTTCAGAGGGTGAGGGAGCGAGGAGCGTTCAGAGGGTGAGGGAGCGAGGAGCGTTCAGAGCGTGAGAGAGCGAGGAGCGTTCAGAGGGTGAGGGAGCGAGGAGCATTCAGAGGGTGAGGGAGCGAGGAGCGTTCAGAGGGTGAGGGAGCGAGGAGCGTTCAGAGGGTGAGGAAGCGTTCAGAGGGTGACGCAGCACGGAGCGTTCAGAGGTTGAGGGAGCGTTCAGAGGGTGAGGGAGCGAGGAGCGTTCAGAGGGTGAGGGAGCGAGGAGCGTTCAGAGGGTGAGGGAGCGAGGAGCGTTCAGAGGGTGAGGGAGCGAGGAGCGTTCAGAGGGTGAGGGAGCGAGGAGCGTTCAGAGGGTGAGGGAGCGAGGAGCGTTCAGAGCGTGAGAGAGCGAGGAGCGTTCAGAGGGTGAGGGAGCGAGGAGCATTCAGAGGGTGAGGGAGCGAGGAGCGTTCAGAGGGTGAGGGAGCGAGGAGCGTTCAGAGGGTGAGGGAGCACGGAGCGTTCAGAGGGTGAGGGAGCGAGGAGCGTTCAGAGGGTGAGGGAGCGAGGAGCGTTCAGAGGGTGAGGGAGCGAGGAGCGTTCAGAGGGTGAGGGAGCGAGGAGCGTTCAGAGGGTGAGGGAGCGAGGAGCGTTCAGAGGGTGAGGGAGCGAGAAGCGTTCAGAGGGTGAGGGAGCGAGGAGCGTTCAGAGGGTGAGGGAGCGAGGAGCATTCAGAGGGTGAGGGAGCGAGGAGGGTGAGGGAGCAGGGAGCGTTCAGAGGGTGAGGGAGCGAGGAGCGTTCAGAGGGTGAGGGAGCGAGGAGCATTCAGAGGGTGAGAGAGCGAGGAGCGTTCAGAGGGTGAGGGAGCGAGGAGCTTTCAGAGGGTGAGGGAACGAGGAGCGTTCAGAGGGTGAGGGAGCGAGGAGCGTTCAGAGGGTGAGGGAGCGAGGAGCGTTCAGAGGGTGAGGGAGCGAGGAGCATTCAGAGGGTGAGGGAGCGAGGAGCGTTCAGAGGGTGAGGGAGCGAGGAGCATTCAGAGGGTGAGGGAGCGAGGAGCGTTCAGAGGGTGAGGGAGCACGGAGCGTTCAGAGGGTGAGGGAGCGAGGAGCGTTCAGAGGGTGAGGGAGCGAGGAGCGTTCAGAGGGTGAGGGAGCGAGGAGCGTTCAGAGGGTAAGGGAGCGAGGAACGTTCAGAGGGTGAGGGAGCGAGGAGCGTTCAGAGGGTGAGGGAGCGAGGAGCGTTCAGAGGGTGAGGGAGCGAGAAGCGTTCAGAGGGTGAGGGAGCGAGGAGCGTTCAGAGGGTGAGGGAGCGAGGAGCATTCAGAGGGTGAGGGAGCGAGGAGGGTGAGGGAGCAGGGAGCGTTCAGAGGGTGAGGGAGCGAGGAGCGTTCAGAGGGTGAGGGAGCGAGGAGCATTCAGAGGGTGAGAGAGCGAGGAGCGTTCAGAGGGTGAGGGAGCGAGGAGCTTTCAGAGGGTGAGGGAGCGAGGAGCGTTCAGAGGGTGAGGGAGCGAGGAGCGTTCAGAGGGTGAGGGAGCGAGGAGCGTTCAGAGGGTGAGGGAGCGAGGAGCATTCAGAGGGTGAGGGAGCGAGGAGCGTTCAGAGGGTGAGGGAGCGAGGAGCGTTCAGAGGGTGAGGGAGCGAGGAGCGTTCAGAGGGCGAGGGAGCGAGGAGCGTTCAGAGGGTGAGGGAGCGAGGAGCGTTCAGAGGGTGAGGGAGCGAGGAGCATTCAGAGGGCGAGGGAGCGAGGAGCGTTCAGAGGGTGAGGGAGCGAGGAGCGTTCAGAGGGTGAGGGTGCGTTCAGAGGGTGAGGGAGCGAGGAGCGTTCAGAGGGTGAGGGAGCGAGGAGCGTTCAGAGGGTGAGGGAGCGAGGAGCCTTCAGAGGGTGAGGGAGCACGGAGCGTTCAGAGGGCGAGGGAGCGAGGAGCGTTCAGAGGGTGAGGGAGCGTTCAGAGGGTGACGCAGCACGGAGCGTTCAGAGGGCGAGGGAGCGAGGAGCGTTCAGAGGGTGAGGGAGCGAGGAGCGTTCAGAGGGTGAGGGAGCGAGGAGCCTTCAGAGGGTGAGGGAGCACGGAGCGTTCAGAGGGCGAGGGAGCGAGGAGCGTTCAGAGGGTGAGGGAGCGTTCAGAGGGTGACGCAGCACGGAGCGTTCAGAGGGCGAGGGAGCGAGGAGCGTTCAGAGGGTGAGGGAGCGAGGAGCGTTCAGAGGGTGAGGGAGCACGGAGCGTTCAGAGGGTGAGGGAGCGAGGAGCGTTCAGAGGGTGAGGGAGCGAGGAGCGTTCAGAGGGTGAGGGAGCGAGGAGCGTTCAGAGGGTGAGGGAGCACGGAGCGTTCAGAGGGTGAGGGAGCACGGAGCATTTAGAGGGTGAGGGAGCACGGAGCGTTCAGAGGGTGAGGGAGCGAGGGCGTCGGGAGGGTGAGGGAGCGTGGGGCGTCGGGAGGGTGAGGGAGCGGGAGGGTGGGGGAGCGAGGAGCGTCGGGAGGGTGGGGAAGCGAGGGGCGTCGGGAGGCTGGGGAAGCGAGGGGCGTCGGGAGGGTGAGGGAGCGAGGGGCGTCGGGATGGTGGGGGAGCGAGGAGCGTCGGGAGGGTGGGGGAGCGAGGAGAGTCGGGAGGATGGGGGAGCCAGGAGCGTCGCGAGGATGGGGGAGCGAGGAACGTCACGAGGTTGAGGGAGCGAGGAGCGTCGGGAGGGTGGGGGAGCGAGGCGCGTCGGGAGGGTGAGGGAGCGTGGCGAGTGTGAGGGAGCGAGGAGCGTCGGGAGAGTGAGGGAGCGAGGAGGGTCGGGAGGGTGGGTGGAGCGAGGAGCGTCGGGAAGGTGGGGGGAGCGAGGAGCGTCGGGAAGGTGGGGGGAGCGAGGGGCATCTGGAGGGTGGAGAAGCGAGGGGCTTTGGGAGGGTGGGGGAGCGAGGAGGGTGGGGAAGAGTGGCGCGTTGGGTGGGTGGGGGAGCGAGGAGGGTGGGTGAGAGAGGCGCTGGGAGGGTGGGCGAGCGAGGAGGGTGGGGGAGCGAGGCGCGTTGGGAGGGTCGGGGAGCGAGGAGGGTGGGGGAGCGAGGCGCGTTGGGAGGGTGGGGGAGCGAGGAGGGTGGGGGAGCGTGGCGCGTTGGGAGGGTGGTGTATTCAGAGGGCAGCTGGAGGGGGGCCCTGACAGAGCTGTGCAAGAAGCCATTGAACTTCTTGGAATCCAGTTTTGCACTGGGGGAGGTGTTGAGCCCCCTCCCCCTCACAGGAAATAGTGCAGGTGACAATATTGGCAAATGACCTATGGATTTGTCGTGGCCCATCAAACGAGTGAGGAGTGCAGTTGTTAGTTGGTGTTTCTATACGATGTGCTTCTAACCCTCCCCTCCTCTGACTGAGAGCACCTCTTGTTCTCTGGAATTCCGCAGGTGTACTATGCCAAGAAGAAGCGTCGGGCACAACATGTTCCTCCAGATGATTCCAGCAACAAGAAGGAGCGGAAGATTTACAATGACGGTTACGATGATGATAACTATGACTACATTGTGAAGAATGGGGAGAAATGGATGGAGCGTTATGAGATAGACTCCCTGATCGGGAAGGGCTCCTTTGGACAGGTAACAGGGCGAGGAATTGGGAGCTCCCGGAGACCAGACTCAGCAAACGTACTGAAATATGGAACCGAGGCCCAGAGTGGATTTCACATGGGGAATGATTAACCAGGGCTCCTGCTCCTGATTACTGAATGTGCATTGTGAAGTGGACAAGGGGCGAGTGACCAGTCTCCTTGGTTGAACTATGAGGGGGGTGGCTCTTTTTCCCACTTCCCCACTTGTCCCTTTTGTTTCCCCGCAATGTGAAACCTGCCTGACTAAACTTGAGCTCCACTCATCCTGTCGTGCCTGTCACCACCTTGTCTAGTTATTCCCCTGCTTGCCAGCCCACTTTCTGGATGCTGATGGAAGCGTTCCTCTATACAATCCCTGTGATATTGGAAACCCCATGACTCCCATTCGAATTCCCACACAACATCCAGATAATCTGTTGTGCTGATTTGGTGCCCCGGCCTGTCGCCTTCGCCAACCCTTGTCCTGGCTGGGAAATCCCTCCAAGCCTTGCTGCACTCCCCCTCTGCACTCTCCTGAAGCCTTCTGTCTCAGATTGCACAGCCCACTTTCCCGGCACTAACTTTCTGCCGTTGGCAAAAGAAGACCCCAAACCAACTGGGCTGTCTAAAATAATCCACCGACGTCAGAGGCCCGTGCTTCCGACCCTTTACCACCTAGCCCCTCATTGCTTTGTTCCAAAGGCAGCTCTATTCCTCCATCGCCTGCGGTTCACCCCCTCTTCCTCTCTACCCTCTAGGTAGTGAAGGCCTACGATCACCAGGAGCAAGAATGGGTGGCAGTTAAAATCATCAAGAACAAGAAAGCCTTCCTGAATCAGGCCCAGATTGAACTGCGCCTTCTGGAGCTCATGAACAAACATGACACTGAGATGAAGTATTATATAGGTAAGAAGTGCCAGCAGCATCGAGTGGGGCGGCAGGGGGTTGGTAGCACTGGGGGCTAACGTTACTGGACCAATAACCAGAGGCCTGGGCTAATGTCGCAGTGACATGAATTCAAATCCCACTACTTTAGCTGGGCAACTTGAATTCAGCGCATTCCTATCTTGGAAATAAAATGCTACCCTCATTGATAATGACTTTGAAACTACTGAATTATAATTGAAACCCAACTTGTTCACCAATTTCCATGGGGGAAGGAAATCTGTCCTTACCCGGTCTGGTCCGCATGTTAACTCCACAATCACAGCAACATAGAAGTTACCTCCTGTTGTGGGGTGAAACTATGCCCCAGTGAAAAGCAGGTGAAGAGTTCCTGTCTTGTCATGTTCGAGCCACAGAGCTTAGCTGAATGTAAGTAAAACAGAAAATGTTGGAAATATCTGTGGAGCAAGAAACAGTTTCTAAAAAAATTTAGAGTACCCAATTTTTTTTCCCAATTAAGGGGCAAGTTAGTGTGGCCAATTCACCTAACCTGCACATCTTTTTGGGTTGTGGGGGTGAAACGCATGCAAACATGGGGAGAATGTGCAAACTCCACATGGACAGTGACCCAGGGCCGGGATTCGAACCCGGGTCCTCAGTGCCGCAGTCCCAGTGCCAACCACTGCGCCACCTTGCTGCCCTTAGAAACAGAGTTAACAGTTCCGAGTCAATGACCATGTGTCAGGACTGGAAAGCGTGAGAACAGTGAAGAAATGTAAGTGCGCAGAGATAGTGGGAAAGGGAAAGAGAGGAAAGGTGGGTCAGTGATTGAGTTGACAGTGCGACAGGGCCAATGACAAAAAAAATCAGTTTAATGGGCCAATGAAAAAAAAAAAATCAATTTAATAGAAATGTTCTCTTTCTATGCTTGTAATCACTGCCCCCTCCTCCCAACACAGTTCACTTGAAGCGACATTTCATGTTCCGGAACCATCTATGCCTGGTCTTTGAGCTGCTCTCATACAACCTGTACGACCTGCTACGGAACACCAACTTCCGTGGAGTCTCCCTCAACCTGACCCGCAAGTTCGCCCAGCAGATGTGTACGGCTCTGCTCTTCCTGGCGACCCCTGAACTCAGCATCATCCACTGTGACCTCAAGCCAGAGAACATTCTGCTGTGCAACCCCAAGCGAAGTGCCATCAAGATTGTTGATTTCGGCAGCTCCTGCCAGCTGGGACAAAGAGTAAGAACATCACACCAATTCTTGTTCCAATGGGAGTGTGTGCGTGCGTGGACATATGTCTGTGTGTGTGAGGCTGTGTATGTCAACGCCCGTGCAGGCGCGATTGCGTCCGGGAGAATTGAGGGTGGTTTGGGGGATTTCTATATAGAATAACAGATACCCAGGAGTGAGTTACAGCCTGGAATCTTACAACGGGTGCAGGGTGGTTTATAGAGAATAACAGATACCCGGGAGTGAGTTATAGCCTGGAATCTTACAACGGGTGCAGGGTGATTTCTATATAGAATAACAGATACCCAGGAGTGAGTTACAGCCTTGAATTTTACAAAGGGTGCAGGGTGGTTTCTATATAGAATAACAGATACCCAGGAGTGAGTTACAGCCTGGAATCTTACAAAGGGTGCAGGGTGGTTTATAGAGAATAACAGATACCCGGGAGTGAGTTATAGCCTGGAATCTTACAAAGGGTGCAGGGTGGTTTATATATAGAATAACAGACCCAGGAGTGAGTTATAGCCTGGAATCTTACAAAGGGTGCAGGGTGGTTTCTATATAGAATAACTAATGTCGGGGAATGAGTTACAGACTCTAATTTAATCAAGTGGTTCGGGGTGGTTTATCTATACAGCAACCCAGGAATGAGTTAGAGACTGGAATCTAATCGAGGGGTTTGTGGGGTTTATATATTGAATAACAGATACCTGGGAGTGAGTTACGCACAGGAATCGAATCGAGACATTCAGGGTGGTTGATATGTAGAATAACAGAGACCCGGAATCGAGGTGATTTATACATAGAATAACAGAAGGGCGCTAGGATGGCACAGTGGTTAGCACTACTGCCTCACAGCACTGAGGACCCGGGCTCGAACCCGGCCCCGGGTCACTGACCATGTGACGTTTGCACATTATCCCCATGTCTGCGTGTGTCTCACCCCACAATCCAGAAGATGTGCAGGTAGGTGAATTAGTCATGCTAAATTGCTCCTTAATTGGGAAAAGAAAAGAATTGGGTACTCTAAATTTAGTTTTAAACATATATAGAATAACAGATACCCAGGAGTGAGTTACAGACTGGAATCTACTTGAGGGGTTCGGGGTGGTTTATGTATAGAATAACAGATACCCGGGAGTGGGTTACAGACTGGAATCTACTCGAGGGGTTCAGGGTGGTTTCTATATAGAATAACAGATACCCGGGAGTGAGTTACAGACTGGAATCTACTCGAGGGGTTCGAGGTGGTTTATATATAGAATAACGGATACCTGGGAGCTGCCATGTTTGCCCCAGGTTTTGATTACTGTTGGAAGTCACGGTGTAGTTTGATAAATAATGGAAGCCTGTTACACTGGGGACCATGCTGTAGTGTCACCACAACAGTGCTGCTGGACTATCAGGATGTCTGTAATCGGGTGCTTGAAAGTCCCCTCTTGCACAGCTTCTTCATGTCCGACCCAAACAGCCGTTGTTAAACACTGCAGCCTGCTGAGCCAAGTTTGTTCTCTTCTCACAGATCTACCAGTACATCCAGAGCCGTTTCTATCGCTCTCCTGAAGTGCTGCTTGGTATGCCATATGACCTGGCCATTGACATGTGGTCACTGGGCTGTATCCTGGTGGAGATGCACACGGGTGAACCTCTCTTTAGTGGATCCAATGAGGTGAGATATTCTTCTCGATGGCTGTTGATTGTGTAGTCCTCACCACTGTCGATGCCTAATTCTTGCCTGTCGCTGGTTTTCCTCTTTAGGTAGATCAGATGAATAAGATAGTGGAGGTTGTCGGTTTTCCCCCCAGTCACATGCTGGAACACGCACCCAAAGCACGCAAGTACTTTGAGAAGCTCTCTGACGGACTGTGGGCCATGAAGAAAGTGAAGGATATGAAGAAGGTATGCCCATGGCACAGTTGGCACTTGGGCATTGTGAAAGCTCGTTTGTTGGACTGGTACCTGTCCTCACACAGACAGGGCCATCAGAACTCTGTGTGCACTGCATGAATGGGGGAAGTCTCCAGAGGAGCTCTCTGATTATGTGTCTGGTCTGGGAGAAGGGAAGGGGAAGACACGAGAGGGGGTCCGCACAAAACATTTGAGTCGGACAACACTGGTTGAGTGCGAGGGGGAGAGTGCGCATCGAGGGGGAGAGTTCACGTCCAGGGGGAGAGTGCGCGTCAAGGGTGAGTGGGAGAGTACGCCTCTGGGTGAGGGGGCGTGCGTGACTGGGTGAGGGGATGGTGCGCAGTGAGGGGGAGGGCGAAGGCGAGGGGGAGAGCACAAGGCGAGGGGGAGAGCGCGCGGCGAGGGGGAGAGCGCGTGTCGGCGGCGAGGGGGAGAGCGCGTGTCGGCGGTGAGGGGGAGAGCGCGCGTCGGGGGCGAGGGGGAGAGCGCGCGTCGAGGGACGAAGGAGAGAGGGCATGGCGTGGGCAGAGGGGGAGAGTGCATGGATGGGAGTGCAAGTGACCTGGGGAGAGTGCATGGGGCGGGCACGCGGTGAGTTCGGAGGGGGAGAGCGGGCGTTAAATTCGAGGAGGAGAGAGCACTGTGAGAGGGAGGGAGGGAGGAGGGGGAGAGCGCGAGGGGCAGGTTGCGCGGCGTGGCTGCTTGGGGAGAGCGGATGGGGAAAGTGAGCTTACAGAGGAAGATGGAGAGTGAGCATCGAGTGCGCGATGAAGAGCACACAGCGAGAGGGAGGGGAGACAGCGTCGAGTGCGAGGTGGAGAGTGGGCGTCGTGCGAGGTGGAGAGTTGGCGTCATGTGCAAGGTGGAGAATGGGCCTCGAGTGCGAGGTGGAGAGTGGGCGTCGAGTGCGAGGTGCAGAGTGGGCGTCAAGTGCGAGGTGGAGAGCGTGCAGAGAGAGGGAGGGGGAGATATATCGTTGAGTGTGTGATGGAGAGCGCACTGCGAGAGGGAGGGGGAGAATGAGTGTCGAGTGCAAGGTGGAGAGTGGGCGTCGTGCGAGGTGGAGAGTTGGCGTCATGTGCAAGGTGGAGAATGGGCCTCGAGTGAGGTGGAGAGTGGGCCTTGAGTGCGAGGTGGAGAGCACACAGAGGAAGGGGGCGAGTGAGCGTCGAGTGCAAGGTGGAGAGCGCACTGTGAGAGGGAGGGGGTGAATGAGCATCGAGTGCAAGGTGGAGAGTGGGCGTCGTGCAAGGTGGAGAGTTGATGTCATGTGCAAGGTGGAGAATGGGCCTCGAGTGTGAGGTGGAGAGTGGGCCTCGAGTGCGAGGTGGAGAGTGGGCATCAAGTGTGAGGTGGAGAGCACACACAGAGGTAGGGGGAGAGTGAGCGTCGAATGCGAGGTGGAGAGCGCGTGTCAAGAACGTTGGGGAACGCACGCTGAGGGCGAGGGGGAGAGCGTGCGGGGTGGGCGAGGGGGAGAGTGTGGGGCGAGGGGGAGAGTGTGCGCCGAGGGCGAGGGGGAGAGTGCGGGCCGAGGGGGAGGGGGAGAGTGCGGGCCGAGGGGGAGGGGGAGAGTGCGCGCCGAGGGCGAGGGGGAGAGTGCGCGCCGAGGGCGAGGGGGAGAGTGCGCGCCGAGGGCGAGGGGGAGAGTGCGCGCCGAGGGCGAGGGGGAGAGTGCGCGCCGAGGGCGAGGGGGAGAGTGCGGGGCGAGGGGGAGAGTGCGCGCCGAGGGCGAGGGGGAGAGTGCGCGCCGAGGGCGAGGGGGAGAGTTCGCGCCGAGGGCGAGGGGGAGAGTGCGCGCCGAGGGCGAGGGGGAGAGTACGCGCCGAGGGCGAGGGGGAGAGTGCGCGCCGAGGGCGAGGGGGAGAGTGCGCGCCGAGGGCGAGGGGGAGAGTGCGCGCCGAGGGCGAGGGGGAGAGTGCGCGCCGAGGGCGAGGGGGAGAGTGCGCGCCGAGGGCGAGGGGGAGAGTGCGCGCCGAGGGCGAGGGGGAGAGTGTGCACCGAGGGGGAGAGTGCGCGTCGAGGGCGAGGGGGTGAGTTCGCGCCGAGGGGGAGAGTGCACGCCGAGGGCAATGGGGCGAGTGCACGCCGAGGGCGAGGGGGAGAGTGCGCACCGAGGGGGAGAGTGCGCAGCGAGGGCGAGGGGGAGAGTGCGCGTCGAGGGCGAGGGGGAGAGTGCGCATCGAGGGCGAGGGGGAGCGTGCGCGTCGAGGGAGGAAGGGGAGAGAGGGTATGGCGTGGGGAGAGTGCATGGATGGGAGGGCAAGTGGGCCAGGGAGAGCCCGTGGAGCGTGCCTGGGGACGGACACGCGGCAAATTTGGAGGGGGAGAGTGCAAGGTGGAGAGTTAGCGTCGAGTGCGATGTGGAGAGTGGGCGTCAAGTGCAAGGTGGAGAGTGGGCGTCGAGTGCAAGGTGGAGAGTGGGCGTCGAGTGCGAGGTGGAGAGTGGGCGTCAAGTGCGAGGTGGAGAGTGGGCGTCGAGTGCAAGGTGGAGAGCACACAGAGAGGGAGGGGGAGATTGAGCGTCGAGTGTGAGGTGGAGAGCGCACTGCGACAGGGAGGGGGAGAGTGGGGCGTTAAATTCGAGGAGGAGAGAGCACTGAGCGGGAGGGAGGAGGGGGAGAGCGCGAGGGGCAGGTTGCACGGCGTGGCTGCTTGGGGAGAGCGGATGGGGAAAGTGAGCTTACAGAGGGAGATGGGGAGTGAGCGTTCAGTGCGCAATGAAGAGCACACAGCGAGAGGGAGGGGGGAGACTGAGCGTCGAGTGCGAGGTAGAGAGCACACTGAGGGATGGGGAGAGTGAGCATCGAGTGCGAAGTGGAGAGTTGGCGACGATTGCAAGGTGGAGAGTGGGCCTCGAGTGCAAGGTGGAGAGTGGGCGTCGAGTGCAAGGTGGAGAGCACACAGAGAGGGAGGGGGAGATTGAGCGTCGAGTGTGAGGTGGCGAGCGCACTGCGACAGGGAGGGGGAGAGTGAGGGTCGAGTGCGAGGTGGAGAGCCACCCGAGAGAGGGAGGGGGAGAGCGAGCGTCGAGTGCGAGGTGGAGAGTGGGCGTCGAGTGCGAGGTGGAGAGCATACAGAGGGAGGTGGAGAGTGAGCATCGAGTGCGAGGTGGAGAGCGTACAGAGAGAGGGAGGGGGAGAGATATCGTTGAGTGTGTGATATAGAGCGCACTGCGAGAGGGAGGGGGAGATTGAGCGTCGAGTGTGAGGTGGCGAGCGCACTGCGACAGGGAGGGGGTGAGTGAGGGTCGAGTGCGAGGTGGAGAGCCACCCGAGAGACGGAGGGGGAGAGTGAGCGTCGAGTGTGAGGTGGAGATTGGGTGTCGTGTGCGAGGTGGAGAGCCCACATAGAGAGGAAGGAGGAGAGTGGGCGTCAAGTGCGAGGTGGAGAGTGGGCGTCGAGTGCGAGGTGGAGAGCATACAGAGGGAGGTGGAGAGTGAGCATCGAGTGCGAGGTGGAGAGCGTACAGAGAGAGGGAGGGGGAGAGATATCGTTGAGTGTGTGATATAGAGCGCACTGCGAGAGGGAGGGGGAGAATGAGTGTCGAGTGCGAGGTGGAGAGTGGGTGTCATGCGAGGTGGAGAGTGGGCGTCGAGTGCAAGGTGCAGAGTTAGCGTCGAGTGCGCGGTGGAGAGTGGGCGTCAAGTGCGATGTGGAGAGTGGGCGTCGAGTGCGAGGTGGAGAACACACCGAGAGAGAGGGGGAGACTGAGCGTCGAGTGTGAGGTGGAGAGCGCACTGCGAGAGGGAGGGGGCGAGTGAGCGTCGAGTGCAAGGTGGAGAGCGCACTGCGAGAGGGAGGGGGCGAGTGAGCATCGAGTGTAAGGTGGAGAGTGGGCGTCGTGCGAGGTGGAGAGTTGACGTCATGTGCAAGGTGGAGAATGGGCCTCGAGTGTGATGTGGAGAGTGGGCCTCGAGTGCGAGGTGGAGAGTTGACGTCATGTGCAAGGTGGAGAATGGGCCTCGAGTGTGAGGTGGAGAGTGGGCCTCGAGTGCGAGGTGGAGAGTGGGCGTCAAGTGCGAGGTGGAGAGCACACACAGAGGTAGGGGGAGAGTGAGCGTCGAATGCGAGGCGGAGAGCGCGCGTCAAGAATGTTGGGGGAACGCACGCTGAGGGCGAGGGGGGCGAGTGCGCGCCGAGGGCGAGGGGGAGAGTGCGCGCCGAGGGCGAGGGGGAGAGTGCGCGCCGAGGGCGAGGGGGAGAGTGCGCGCCGAGGGCGAGGGGGAGAGTGCGCGCCGAGGGCGAGGGGGAGAGTGCGCGCCGAGGGCGAGGGGGAGAGTGCGCGGCGAGGGGGAGAGTGCGCGGCGTGGGGGAGGGTGCGCGCCGAGGGCGTGGGGGAGAGTGCGCGCCGAGGGCGAGGGGGAGAGTGCGCGCCGAGGGCGAGGGGGAGAGTGCGCGCCGAGGGCGAGGGGGAGAGTGCGCGCCGAGGGCGAGGGGGAGAGTGCGCGCCGAGGGCGAGGGGGAGAGTGCACGCCGAGGGGGAGAGTGGATGGGGAAAGTGAGCTTACAGAGGGAGATGAAGAGTGAGCGTCGAGTGCGCGATGAAGAGCACACAGCGAGAGGGAGGGGGCGACTGAGCGTCGAGTGCGAGGTAGAGAGTTGGCGTCGATTGCAAGGTGGAGAGTTAGCGTCGAGTGCGAGGTGGAGAGTTGGCATCAATTGCATGGTAGAGAGTGGGCCTTGAGTGCAAGGCGGAGAGTTAGCGTCGAATGCGAGGTGGAGAGTGGGCGTCAAGTGCGAGGTGGAGAGTGGGCGTCGAGTGCAAGGTGGAGAGCACACAGAGAGGGAGGGGGAGACTGAGCATCGAGTGTGAGGTGGAGAGCCACCCGAGAGAGGGAGGGGGAGAGTGAGCGTCGAGTGTGAGGTGGAGATTGGGTGTCGTGTGCGAGGTGGAGAGCCCACATAGAGAGGAAGGAGGAGAGTGGGCGTCAAGTGCGAGGTGGAGAGTAGGCGTCGAGTACGAGGTGGAGAGCATACAGAGGGAGGTGGAGAGTGGGCGTCAAGTGCGAGGTGGAGACTGAGCGTCGAGTGTGAGGTGGAGAGCGCACTGCGAGAGGGAGGGGGAGACTGAGCGTCGAGTGCGAGGTGGAGAGCACACAGAGGGAGGGGGAGAGTGAGCATTGAGTGCGAGGTGGAGAGTGGACGTCAAGTGCAAGGTGGAGAGTGGACGTCAAGTGCGAGGTGGGGAATGAGCATCAAGTGCGAGGTGGAGAGTAAGCGTCGAGTGCAAGGTGGAGAGCGCACTGCGAGAGGGAGGGGGTGAATGAGCATCGAGTGCAAGGTGGAGAGTGGGCGTCGTGCGAGGTGGAGAGTTGACGTCATGTGCAAGGTGGAGAATGGGCCTCGAGTGTGAGGTGGAGAGTGGGCCTCGAGTGCGAGGTGGAGAGTGGGCGTCAAGTGCGAGGTGGAGAGCACACACACAGGTAGGGGGCGAGTGAGCGTCGAATGCGAGGTGGCGAGTGCGCGTCAAGAACGTTGGGGGAACGCACGCTGAGGGCGAGGGGGAGAGCGTGCGGGGAGTGCGAGGGGGAGAGTGTGCGCCGAGGGCGAGGGGGAGAGTGTGCGCCGAGGGCGAGAGGGAGAGTGCACCGAGGGGGAGAGTGCGCGCCGAGGGCGAGGGGGTGAGTGCGCGCCGAGGGCGAGGGGGTGAGTGCGCGCCGAGGGCGAGGGGGTGAGTGCGCGCCGAGGGCGAGGGGGTGAGTGCGCTCCGAGGGCGAGGGGGAGAGTGCGCGGCGAGGGGGAGAGTGCGGGGCGAGGGGGAGAGTGCGGGGAGAGTGCGCGGCGAGGGGGAGAGTGCGCGCCGAGGGGGAGAGTGCGCGCCGAGGGCGAGGGGGTGAGTGCACGCTGAGGGCAAGTGGGAGAGTGCGCGCCAAGGGCGAGGGCGAGAGTGCTGCCGAGGGCTCGGGGGAGAGTGTGCACCGAGGGCGAGGGGGAGAGTGCGCAGCGAGGGCGAGGGGGAGAGTGCGCGGCGAGGGGGAGAGTGTGCGTCGAGGGAGGAAGGGGAGTGGGTATGGATGGGAGGGCAAGTCGGCCAGGGAGAGCCCGTGGAGCGTGCCTGGGGACGGACACGCGGCAAATTTGGAGGGGGAGAGTGCAAGGTGGAGAGTGGGCGTCAAGTGCGATGTGGAGAGTGGGCGTCAAGTGCGAGGTGGAGAGTGGGCGTCGAGTGCAAGGTGGAGAGTGGGCGTCGAGTGCGAGGTGGAGAGTGGGTGTCGAGTGCAAGGTGGAGAGCACACAGAGGGAGGGGAATATTGAGCGTCGAGTGCGAGGTGGAGAGCACACAGAGAGGGAGGGGGAGAGTGAGCGTTGAGGGGGAGAGTGAGCATTGAGGGGGAGAGTGAGCGTCGAGTGCAAGGTGGAGAGCACACAGAGAGAGGGAGGGGGAGAGTGAGCGTCGAGTGCGAGGTGGAGAGCTTACAGCGAGACGGAGGGGGAGAGTTAGTGTCGAGTGTGAGGTGGAGAGCACACTGCGAGAGGAAGGGAGAGTAAGCGTCGAGTGCGTGGTGGAGAGTGGGCGTCGAGTGCGAGGTGGAGAATTGGCGTCGAGTGCGAGGTGGAGAGCCACGCGAGAGAGGGAGGGGGAGAGTGAGTGTCGAGAGCGAGGTGGAGAGTGCACTGTGAGAGGGAGGGGGAGAGTTGAGCGTCGAGGGGGAGAGTTGAGCGTCGAGAGCGAGGTGCAGAGCCACCCGATAGAGGGAGGGTGAGAGTTAGCGTTGAGTGTGAGGTGGAGAGCCCACTGCGAGATGGAGAGGGATAGTGAGCATCGAGTGCGAGGTGGAGAGTGGGCATCGAGTGCGAAGTGGAGAGTGGGCGTCGAGTGCGAGGTGGAGAGTGGGCGACGAGTGCAAGGTGGAGAGTGGGTGTCGAGTGCGAGGTGGAGAGTGGGCATCGAGTGTGAGGTGGAGAGTGGACGTCGAGTGCTAGGTGGAGAGTGGGCGTCGAGTGCTAGCTGGAGAGTGGGCATCGAGTGCTAGGTGGAGAGTGGGTGTCGACTGCGAGGTGTAGAGTGGGCGTTAAGTGCGAGGTGGAGAGTGAGCGTCGAGTGCGAGGTGGAGAGCACAAAGGGAGGGGTAGAATGAGCGTCGAGTGCGAGGTGGAGAGTGGGCGTCGAGTGCGAGGTGGCGTCGAGTGCGAGGTGGAGAGTTGGCGTCGAGTGCGAGGTGGAGAGTTGGCGTCGAGTGCGAGGTGGAGAGTTGGCGTCGAGTGCGAGGTGGAGAGTTGGCGTCGAGTGCGAGGTGGAGAGTTGGCGTCGAGTGCGAGGTGGAGAGTTGGCGTCGAGTGCGAGGTGGAGAGTTGGCGTCGAGTGCGAGGTGGAGAGTTGGCGTCGAGTGCGAGGTGGAGAGTTGGCATTGAGTGCGAGGTGGAGAGCCACCCGAGAGAGGGAGGGGGAGAGTGAGCGTCGAGTGCGAGGTGGAGAGCGCACTGCGAGAGGGAGGGGAGAGTGAGCGCCGTGTGCGAGGTGGAGAGTGGGCGTAGAGTGCGAGGTGGAGAGTGGGCGTAGAGTGCGAGGTGGAGAGTGGGCGTAGAGTGCGAGGTGGAGAGGGCGTCGAGTGCGAGATGGAGAGCCCACAGAGAGGGGGTGGGGAGAGTGAGTGCGAGGTGGAGAGCACACAGAGGGAGGGGGAGAGTGAGCGTCGAGTGCGAGATGGAGAGCATACAGAGGGACGGGGAGAATAGGCGACGAGTGTGAGTTGGAGAGCGTAGAGCGGGAGGGGGGAGTGAGTGTCGAGTGCGAGGTGGAGAGCGTACAGCGAGGGGGAGAGTTAGCGTTGAGTGTGAGGTGGAGAGCATACAGCGAGAGGGAGGGGGAGAGTTAGCGTCGAGTGTGAGGTGGAGAGCGCACTGAGCGGATGGGGGAGAGTGAGCGTCGAGTGCGAGGTGGAAAGTGGGCGTCGAGTGCGAGGTGGAGAGCGCACTGCGAGGGGGAGAGTGAGCGTCGAGTGCGAGGTGGAGAGTGAGCGGCGAGTGCGAGGTGGAGAGTGAGCGGCGAGTGCGAGGTGGAGAGTGAGCGTCGAGTGTGAGGTGGAGAGTGAGCGTTGAGTGCGAGGTGGAGAGTGAGCGTCGAGTGTGAGGTGGAGAGTGAGCGTCGAGTGCGAGGTGGAGAGTGAGCGTCGAGTGCGAGGTGGAGAGTGAGCGTCGAGTGCGAGGTGGAGAGTGAGCGTCGAGTGCGAGGTGGAGAGTGAGCGTCGAGTGCGAGGTGGAGAGTGAGCGTCGAGTGCGAGGTGGAGAGTGAGCGTCGAGTGCGAGGTGGAGAGAGCGTCGAGTGCGAGGTGGAGAGTGGGCGTTGAGTGCGAGGTGGAGAGTGGGCGTTGAGTGCGAGGTGGAGAGTGGGCGTTCAGTGCGAGATGGAGAGGGCGTCGAGTGCGAGGTGGAGAGTGGGCGTCGAGTGCGAGGTGGAGAGTTGGCATTGAGTGCGAAGTGGAGAGTTGGCGTCGAGTGCCAGGTGGAGAGTTGGCATTGAGTGCGAGGTGGAGAGCCACCCGAGAGAGGGAGGGGAAGAGTGAGCGTCGAGTGTGAGGTGGAGAGCGCACAGAGAGAGGGAGGGGGAGAGTGAGCGTCGAGAGCGAGGTGCAGAGCCACCCGAGAGAGGGAGGGGGCGAGTTAGCGTCTAGTGCGAGGTGGAGAGCCACCCGAGAGAGGGAGGGGGAGAGTGAGTGTCGAGTGCGAGGTGGAGAGTGCACAGAGAGAGGGTCGAGTGCGAGGGGGAGAGAGAGGGTCGAGTGCGAGGTGGCGAGCCACCCGAGAGAGGGAGGGGGAGAGTGAGCGTCAAGTGCGAGGTGGAGAGCGGGCGTCGTGGGCGAGGTGGAGAGTGGGCGCCGAGTGCGAGGTAGAGAGTTGGCGTTGAGTGCGAGGTAGAGAGTTGGCGTCGAGTGCGAGGTGGAGGGTGGGCGCGAGTGCGAGGTAGAGAGTTGGCGTTGAGTGCGAGGTGGAGAGCACACTGAGAGGGAGGGGGAGAGTGAGCGTCGAGAGCGAGGTGCAGAGCCACCCGAGAGAGGGAGGGCGAGAGTTAGCATCGAGTGTGAGGTGGAGAGCGCACAGAGGGAGGGGGAGAGTGAACGTTAAGTACAAGGTGCAGAGTGGGCGTCGTCTGCGAGGTGGAGAGCGCACAGAGAGGGAGTGGGCGTAAAGTGCGAGGTGGAGAGCCACCCGAGAGAGGGAGGGGGAGAGTGAGCGTCGAGTGCGAGGTGGAGAGCGCACAGAGAGGGAGGGGAGAGTGAGTGTTGAATGCGAGGTGGAGAGCGCACAGAGAGAGGAAGGGGGCGAGTGGGCGTTTCGTGCGGGGTGCAGAGCCACCCGAGAGAGGGAGGAGGAGAGCGAGGTGGAGAGCGGGCGTCGAGTGCGAGGTGGAGAGTGGGCGTCGAGTGCAGGGTGGAGAGCTCATTGCGAGAGGGAAGGGGAGAGTGAGCATCGAGTGCGAGGTGGAGAGTGGGCGTCGAGTGCGAGGTGGAGAGTGGGCGTCGAGTGCGAGGTTGAGAGTTGGCGTCGAGTGCGACGAAAGAGGGAGGGGGAGAGTGAGTGTCGAGAACGAGGTGCAGAGCCACCCGAGAGAGGGAGGGGGAGAGTGAGCGTCGAGTGCGAGGTGGAGAGCCACCCGAGAGAGGGAGGGGGAGAGTGAGCGTCGAGTGTGAGGTGGAGAGCGGGCGTCGAGTGCGAGGTGGAGATTGAGCGTCGAGAGCGAGGTGAAGAGCACACAGAGGAAGGGGGCGAGTGAGCGTCGAGAGCGAAGTGGAGAGCGAGGTGGAGAGTGGGCGTCGAGTGCGAGGTGGAGAGCGGGCGTCGAGTGCGAGGTGGAGAGTGGGCGTCGAGTGCGAGGTGGAGAGCGCACTACGAGAGGGAGGTGGAGAGTGAGCGTCGAATGCGAGGTGGAGAGTGGGCGTTGAGTGCGAGGTGGAGAGTGAGCTTCGAGTGCGAGGTGGAGAGTGAGCTTCGAGTGCGAGGTGGAGACTGGGCGTCGAGTGCGAGGTGGAGAGTGGGCGTCGAGTGCGAGGTGGAGAGTGGGCGTCGAGTGCGAGGTGGAGAGTGGGCGTCGAGTGCGAGGTGGAGAGTGGGCGTCGAGTGCGAGGTGGAGAGTGGGCGTCGAGTGCGAGGTGGAGAGTTGGCATTGAGTGCGAGGTGGAGAGTTGGCGTTGAGTGCGAGGTGGAGAGCCACCCGAGAGAGGGAGGGGGAGAGTGAGCGTTGAGTGCGAGGTGGAGAGCGCACAGATGGAGGGGAGAGTGAGTGTTAAGTGCAAGGCGCAGAGTGGGTGTCGTCTGCGAGGTGGAGAGCACACAGAGAGAGGGAGGGGCAGAGTTGAGCGTCGAGTGCGAGGTGGAGAGCCACCCGAGAGAGGGAGGGGGAGAATGAGTGTCGAGTGCAAGGTGGAGAGTGGGCGTCGTGCGAGGTGGAGAGTTGGCGTCATGTGCAAGGTGGAGAATGGGCCTCGAGTGAGGTGGAGAGTGGGCCTTGAGTGCGAGGTGGAGAGTGGGCGTCAAGTGCGAGGTGGAGAGCACACAGAGGAAGGGGGCGAGTGAGCGTCGAGTGCAAGGTGGAGAGCGCACTGTGAGAGGGAGGGGGTGAATGAGCATCGAGTGCAAGGTGGAGAGTGGGCGTCGTGCAAGGTGGAGAGTTGACGTCATGTGCAAGGTGGAGAATGGGCCTCGAGTGTGAGGTGGAGAGTGGGCCTCGAGTGCGAGGTGGAGAGTGGGCGTCAAGTGCGAGGTGGAGAGCACACACAGAGGTAGGGGGAGAGTGAGCGTCGAATGCGAGGTGGAGAGCGCGCGTCAAGAACGTTGGGGGAACGCACGCTGAGGGCGAGGGGGAGAGCGTGCGGGGAGGGCGTGGGGGAGAGTGTGCGCCGAGGGCGAGGGGGAGAGTGTGCGCCGAGGGAGAGTGCACCGAGGGGGAGAGTGCGCGCCGAGGGCGAGGGGGTGAGTGCGCTCCGAGAGCGAGGGGGAGAGTGCGCGCCGAGGGCGAGGGGGAGAGTGCGCGCCGAGTCCAGGGGAGAGTGCGCGCCGAGGGCCGGGGGAGAGTGCGCGGCGAGGGGGAGAGTGCGCGCCGAGGTGGAGAGTGCGCGCCCAGGGCGAGGGGGAGAGTGCGCGCCGAGGGGGAGAGTGCGCGCCGAGGGCGAGGGGGTGAGTGCGCACCGAGGGCGAGTGGGAGAGTGCGCGCCGAGGGCGAGGGGGAGAGTGCGCGCCCAGGGCGAGGGGGAGAGTGCGCGCCCAGGGCGAGGGGGAGAGTGCGCGCCGAGGGCGAGGGGGAGAGTGCGCGCCGAGGGCGAGGGGGTGAGTGCGCGCCGAGGGCGAGTGGGAGAGTGCGCGCCAAGGGCGAGGGCGAGAGTGCCGCCGAGGGCTCGGGGGAGAGTGCGCGCCGAGGGCGAGGGGGAGAGTGCACGCCGAGGGCGAGGGGGAGAGTGCGCGCCGAGGGGGAGAGTGCGCGCCGAGGGCGAGGGGGTGAGTGCGCGCCGAGGGCGAGTGGGAGAGTGCGCGCCAAGGGCGAGGGCGAGAGTGCCGCCGAGGGCTCGGGGGAGAGTGCGCACCGAGGGCGAGGGGGAGAGTGCGCAGCGAGGGGGAGAGTGCGCGTCGAGGGCGAGGGGGAGAGTGTGCGTCGAGGGAGGAAGGGGAGTGGGTATGGATGGGAGGGCAAGTGGGCCAGGGAGAGCCCGTGGAGCGTGCCTGGGGACGGACACGCGGCGAATTTGGAGGGGGAGAGTGCAAGGTGGAGAGTTAGCGTCAAGTGCAATGTGGAGAGTGGGCGTCAAGTGCGAGGTGGAGAGTGGGCGTCGAGTGCAAGGTGGAGAGTGGGCGTCGAGTGCGAGGTGGAGAGTGCACCGAGGGGGAGAGTGCGCGCCGAGGGCGAGGGGGTGTGTGCGCTCCGAGAGCGAGGGGGAGAGTGCGCGCCGAGGGCGAGGGGGAGAGTGCGCGCCGAGGGCGAGGTGGAGAGTGCGCGCCGAGGGCGAGGGGGAGAGTGCGTGCCGATGGCGAGGGGGGAGAGTGCGCACCGAGGGCGAGGGGGGGAGTGCGCGCCGAGGGCGAGGGGGAGAGTGCACGCCGAGGGCGAGGGGGAGAGTGCGCGCCGAGGGGGAGAGTGCGCGCCGAGAGCGAGGGGGTGAGTGCGCGCCGAGGGCGAGTGGGAGAGTGCGCGCCGAGGGCGAGTGGGAGAGTGCGCGCCGAGGGCGAGGGCGAGAGTGCCGCCGAGGGCTCGGGGGAGAGTGCGCACCGAGGGCGAGGGGGAGAGTGCGCAGCGAGGGGGAGAGTGCGCGTCGAGGGCGAGGGGGAGAGTGTGCGTCGAGGGAGGAAGGGGAGTGGGTATGGATGGGAGGGCAAGTGGGCCAGGGAGAGCCCGTGGAGCGTGCCTGGGGACGGACACGCGGCGAATTTGGAGGGGGAGAGTGCAAGGTGGAGAGTTAGCGTCAAGTGCAATGTGGAGTGGGCGTCAAGTGCGAGGTGGAGAGTGAGCGTCGAGTGCGAGGTGGAGAGTGGGCGTCGAGTGCGAGGTAGAGAGTGGGTGTCGAGTGCAAGGTGGAGAGCACACAGAGGGAGGGGGAGATTGAGCGTCGAGTGTGAGGTGGAGAGCGCACTGCGACAGGGAGGGGGAGAGTGGGGCGTTAAATTCGAGGAGGAGAGAGCACTGAGAGGGAGGGAGGAGGGGGAGAGCGCGAGGGGCAGGTTGCGCGGCGTGGCTGCTTGGGGAGAGCGAATGGGGAAAGTGAGCTTACATAGGGAGATGAAGAGTGAGCGTCGAGTGCGCGATGAAGAGCACACAGCGAGAGGGAGGGTGAGAGTGAGCGTCAAGTACGAGGTGGAGAACACAAAGCAAGAGGGAGGGGGAGAGTTAGCGTCAAGTGCAAGGTGGAGAGGACGTCAAGTGCGAGGTGGAGAGTAAGCGTCGAGTGCGAGGTGAAGAGTGGACGTCAGGTGCGAGGTGGAGAGTGAGCGTCGAGTGCGTGGTGGAGAGTTGCCGTTGAGTGCGAGGTGGAGAGCGCACAGCGAGAGTTAGGGGGCGAGTGAGAGGTGGAGAGAACACAGGGAGGGGGAGAGTGAGCGTCAAGTGCGAGCTGGAGAGCACACAGAGATGGAGGGGGAGAGTGAGTGTTGAGGGGGAGAGTGAGAATTGAGGGGGAGAGTGAGCGTCGAGTGCGAGGTGGAGAGCACACAGAGAGAGGGAGGGGGAGAGTGAGCGTCGAGTGCGAGGTGGAGAGCACACATAGGGACGGGGAGAATAGGCGTTGAGTGTGAGTTGGAGAGCTACAGAGGGAGGGGGGGAGTGAGCGTCGAGTGTGAGGTGGAGAGCGTACAGCGAGACGGAGGGGGAGAGTTAGCGTCGAGTGTGAGGTGGAGAGCGCACTGCGAGAGGAAGGGAGAGTAAGCGTCGAGTGCGTGGTGGAGAGTGGGCGTCGAGTGCGAGGTGGAGAGTTGGCGTCGAGTGCGAGGTGGAGAGTTGGCGTCGAGTGCGAGGTGGAGAGTTGGCGTCGAGTGCGAGGTGGAGAGTTGGCATTGAGTGCGAGGTGGAGAGCCACCCGAGAGAGGGAGGGGGAGAGTGAGCGTCGAGTGCGAGGTGGAGAGCGCACTGCGAGAGGGAGGGGAGAGTGAGCGCCGTGTGCGAGGTGGAGAGTGGGCGTAGAGTGCGAGGTGGAGAGTGGGCGTAGAGTGCGAGGTGGAGAGTGGGCGTAGAGTGCGAGGTGGAGAGGGCGTCGAGTGCGAGATGGAGAGCCCACAGAGAGGGGGTGGGGAGAGTGAGTGCGAGGTGGAGAGCACACAGAGGGAGGGGGAGAGTGAGCGTCGAGTGCGAGATGGAGAGCATACAGAGGGACGGGGAGAATAGGCGACGAGTGTGAGTTGGAGAGCGTAGAGCGGGAGGGGGGAGTGAGTGTCGAGTGCGAGGTGGAGAGCGTACAGCGAGAGGAAGGGAGAGTAAGCGTCGAGTGCGTGGTGGAGAGTGGGCGTCGAGTGCGAGGTGGAGAATTGGCGTCGAGTGCGAGGTGGAGAGCCACGCGAGAGAGGGAGGGGGGAGAGTGAGTGTCGAGAGCGAGGTGGAGAGTGCACTGTGAGAGGGAGGGGGAGAGTTGAGCGTCGAGGGGGAGAGTTGAGCGTCGAGAGCGAGGTGCAGAGCCACCCGAGAGAGGGAGGGTGAGAGTTAGCGTTGAGTGTGAGGTGGAGAGCCCACTGCGAGATGGAGGGGGATAGTGAGCGTCGAGTGCGGGGTGGAGAGTGGGCATCGAGTGCGAAGTGGAGAGTGGGCGTCGAGTGCGAGGTGGAGAGTGGGCGACGAGTGCGAGGTGGAGAGTGGGCGTCGAGTGCGAGGTGGAGAGTGGGCATCGAGTGTGAGGTGGAGAGTGGGCATCGAGTGTGAGGTGGAGAGTGGGCGTCGAGTGCTAGCTGGAGAGTGGGCGTCGAGTGCTAGGTGGAGAGTGGGCATCGAGTGCTAGGTGGAGAGTGGGTGTCGACTGCGAGGTGGAGAGTGAGCGTCGAGTGCGAGGTGGAGAGCACAAAGGGAGGGGTAGAATGAGCGTCGAGTGCGAGGTGGAGAGTGGGCGTCGAGTGCGAGGTGGAGAGTGAGCGTCGAATGCAAGGTGGAGAGTGGGCGTCGAGTGCGAGGTGGAGAGGTGGCGTTGAGTGCGAGGCGGAGAGTTGGCGTTCAGTGCGAGGTGGAGAGGGCGTCAAGTGCGAGGCGGAGAGTTGGCGATCAGTGCGAGGTGGAGAGGGCGTCAAGTGCGAGGTGGAGAATGGGCGTCGAGTGCGAGGTGGAGAGTGGGCGTCGAGTGCGAGGTGGAGATTGAGCGTCGAGAGCGAGGTGAAGAGCACACAGAGGAAGGGGGCGAGTGAGCGTCGAGAGCGAGGTGGAGAGCGGGCGTCGAGTGCGAGGTGGAGAGTGGGCGTTGAGTGCGAGGTGGAGAGTTGGCGTCGAGTGCGAGGTGGAGAGTGGGCGTCGAGTGAGAGGTGGAGAGTGGGCGTCGAGTTCGAGATGGAGAGTTGGCATTGAGTGCGAGGTGGAGAGCCACCCGAGAGAGGGAGGGGGAGAGTGAGCGTCGAGTGCGAGGTGGAGAGGTGGCGTTCAGTGCGAGGTGGAGAGTTGGCGTTCAGTGCGAGGTGGAGAGGGCGTCAAGTGTGAGGTGGAGAATGGGCGTCGAGTGCGAGGTGGAGAGTGGGCGTCGAGTGCGAGGTGGAGAGTTGGCGTTGAGTGTGAGGTGGAGAGTGGGCATCGAGTGCGAGGTGGAGAGTGGGCGTCGAGTGCGAGGTGGAGAGTGGGCGTCGAGTGCGAGGTGGAGAGTGGGCGACGAGTGCGAGGTGGAGAGTGGGCGTCGAGTGCGAGGTGGAGAGTGGGCGTCGAGTGCGAGGTGGAGAGTGGGCGTCGAGTGCGAGGTGGAGAGTGGGCGTCGAGTGCGAGGTGGAGAGTTGGCGTCGAGTGCGAGGTGGAGAGTTGGCGTCGAGTGCGAGGTGGAGAGTTGGCGTCGAGTGCGAGGTGGAGAGTTGGCATTGAGTGCGAGGTGGAGAGCCACCCGAGAGAGGGAGGGGGAGAGTGAGCGTCGAGTGCGAGGTGGAGAGCGCACTGCGAGAGGGAGGGGAGAGTGAGCGTCGAGTGCGAGGTGGAGAGTGGGCGTAGAGTGCGAGGTGGAGAGTGGGCGTAGAGTGCGAGGTGGAGAGTGGGCGTAGAGTGCGAGGTGGAGAGTGGGCGTAGAGTGCGAGGTGGAGAGTGGGCGTAGAGTGCGAGGTGGAGAGTGGGCGTAGAGTGCGAGGTGGAGAGTGGGCGTAGAGTGCGAGGTGGAGAGTGGGCGTAGAGTGCGAGGTGGAGAGTGGGCGTAGAGTGCGAGGTGGAGAGTGGGCGTAGAGTGCGAGGTGGAGAGTGGGCGTAGAGTGCGAGGTGGAGAGTGGGCGTAGAGTGCGAGGTGGAGAGGGCGTCGAGTGCGAGGCGAAGAGTACATAGAGAGGGAGGCAGCGAGTGAGCGTTGAGTGCGAGATGGAGAGCCCACAGAGACGGGGTGGGGAGAGTGAGTGCGAGGTGGAGAGCACACAGAGGGAGGGGGAGAGTGAGCGTCGAGTGCGAGATGGAGAGCATACAGAGGGACGGGGAGAATAGGCGACGAGTGTGAGTTGGAGAGCATAGAGCGTGAGGGGGGAGTGAGTGTCGAGTGCGAGGTGGAGAGCGTACAGCGAGGGGGAGAGTTAGCGTTGAGTGTGAAGTGGAGAGCATACAGCGAGAGGGAGGGGGAGAGTTAGCGTCGAGTGTGAGGTGGAGAGCGCACTGAGAGGATGGGGGAGAGTGAGCGTCGAGTGCGAGGTGGAGAGTGGGCGTCGAGGGGGAGAGTGAGCGTCGAGGGGGAGAGTGAGCGTAGAGTGCGAGGTGGAGAGTGGGCGTAGAGTGCGAGGTGGAGAGTGAGCGGCGAGTGCGAGGTGGAGAGTGAGCGGCGAGTGCGAGGTGGAGAGTGAGCGTCGAGTGCGAGGTGGAGAGTGAGCGTCGAGTGCGAGGTGGAGAGTGAGCGTCGAGTGCGAGGTGGAGAGTGGGCGTTGAGTGCGAGGTGGAGAGTTCGCGTTCAGTGCGAGGTGGAGAGGGCGTCGAGTGCGAGGTGGAGAGTGGGCGGCGAGTGCGCGGTGGAGAGTGAGCGGCGAGTGCGAGGTGGAGAGTGAGCGTCGAGTGCGAGGTGGAGAGTGAGCGTCGAGTGCGAGGTGGAGAGTGAGCGTCGAGTGCGAGGTGGAGAGTGAGCGTCGAGTGCGAGGTGGAGAGTTCGCGTTCAGTGCGAGGTGGAGAGGGCGTCGAGTGCGAGGTGGAGAGTGGGCGTCGAGTGCGAGGTGGAGAGTTGGCATTGAGTGCGAGCTGGAGAGTTGGCATTGAGTGCGAGGTGGAGAGCCACCTGAGAGAGGGAGGGGAAGAGTGAGCGTCGAGTGCGAGGTGGAGAGCGCACAGAGAGAGGGAGGGGGAGAGTGAGCGTCTAGTGCGAGGTGGAGAGCCACCCGAGAGAGGGAGGGGGAGAGTGAGCGTCGAGTGCGAGGTGGAAAGCGCACAGAGAGAGGGAGGGGGAGAGTGAGTGTCGAGAACGAGGTGCAGAGCCACCCGAGAGAGGGAGGGGGAGAGTGAGCGTCGAGTGCGAGGTGGAGAGCCACCCGAGAGAGGGAGGGGGAGAGTGAGCGTCGAGTGTGAGGTGGAGAGCGGGCGTCGAGTGCAAGGTGGAGAGCACACAGAGAGGGAGGGGGAGAGTAAGCGTCGAGTGCGAGGTGGAGAGCCACCCGAGAGAGGGAGGGGGAGAGTGAGCATCGAGTGTGAGGTGGAGAGCGGGCGTCGAGTGCGAGGTGGAGATTGAGCGTCGAGAGCGAGGTGAAGAGCACACAGAGGAAGGGGGCGAGTGAGCGTCGAGAGCGAAGTGGAGAGTGGGCGTCGAGTGCGAGGTGGAGATTGAGCGTCGAGAGCGAGGTGAAGAGCACACAGAGGAAGGGGGCGAGTGAGCGTCGAGAGCGAAGTGGAGAGTGGGCGTCGAGTGCGAGGTGGAGAGCGCACTACGAGAGGGAGGTGGAGAGTGAGCGTCGAATGCGAGGTGGAGAGTGGGCGTTGAGTGCGAGGTGGAGAGTGGGCGTCGAGTGCGAGATGGTGAGTGGGCGTCGAGTGCGAGGTGGAGAGTTGGCATTGAGTGCGAGGTGGAGAGTTGGCGTTGAGTGCGAGGTGGAGAGCCACCCGAGAGAGGGAGGGGGAGAGTGCGAGCTGGAGAGCGCACAGATGGAGGGGAGAGTGAGTGTTAAGTGCATGGCGCAGAGTGGGTGTCGTCTGCGAGGTGGAGAGCACACAGAGAGAGGGAGGGGGAGAGTGAGCGTCGAGTGCGAGGTGGAGAGCCACCCGAGAGAGGGAGGGGGAGAGTGAGCGTCGAGTGTGAGGTGGAGAGCGGGCGTCGAGTGCGAGGTGGAGATTGAGCGTCGAGAGCGAGGTGAAGAGCACACAGGAAGGGGGCGAGTGAGCGTCGAGAGCGAGGTGGAGAGCGGGCGTCGAGTGCGAGGTGGAGAGTGGGCGTTGAGTGCGAGGTGGAGAGTTGGCGTCGAGTGCGAGGTGGAGAGTGGGCGTCGAGTGAGAGGTGGAGAGTGGGCGTCGAGTGCGAGGTGGAGAGTTGGCATTGAGTGCGAGGTGGAGAGCCACCCGAGAGAGGGAGGGGGAGAGTGAGCGTCGAGTGCGAGTTGCAGAGCGCACAGAGAGAGGGAAGGGGAGAGTGAGCGTCGAGAGCGAGGTGGAGAGTGGGCGTCGAGTGCGAGGTGGAGAGTTGGCGTCGAGTGCGAGGTGGAGAGTTGGCGTCGAGTGCGAGGTGGAGAGTTGGCGTCGAGTGCGAGGTGGAGAGTTGGCATTGAGTGCGAGGTGGAGAGCCACCCGAGAGAGGGAGGGGGAGAGTGAGCGTCGAGTGCGAGGTGGAGAGCGCACTGCGAGAGGGAGGGGAGAGTGAGCGTCGAGTGCGAGGTGGAGAGTGGGCGTAGAGTGCGAGGTGGAGAGTGGGCGTAGAGTGCGAGGTGGAGAGTGGGCGTAGAGTGCGAGGTGGAGAGTGGGCGTAGAGTGCGAGGTGGAGAGTGGGCGTAGAGTGCGAGGTGGAGAGTGGGCGTAGAGTGCGAGGTGGAGAGTGGGCGTAGAGTGCGAGGTGGAGAGTGGGCGTAGAGTGCGAGGTGGAGAGTGGGCGTAGAGTGCGAGGTGGAGAGTGGGCGTAGAGTGAGAGGTGGAGAGTGGGCGTAGAGTGCGAGGTGGAGAGTGGGCGTAGAGTGCGAGGTGGAGAGGGCGTCGAGTGCGAGGCGAAGAGTACATAGAGAGGGAGGCAGCGAGTGAGCGTTGAGTGCGAGATGGAGAGCCCACAGAGACGGGGTGGGGAGAGTGAGTGCGACGTGGAGAGCACACAGAGGGAGGGGGAGAGTGAGCGTCGAGTGCGAGATGGAGAGCATACAGAGGGACGGGGAGAATAGGCGACGAGTGTGAGTTGGAGAGCATAGAGCGTGAGGGGGGAGTGAGTGTCGAGTGCGAGGTGGAGAGCGTACAGCGAGGGGGAGAGTTAGCGTTGAGTGTGAAGTGGAGAGCATACAGCGAGAGGGAGGGGGAGAGTTAGCGTCGAGTGTGAGGTGGAGAGCGCACTGAGAGGATGGGGGAGAGTGAGCGTCGAGTGCGAGGTGGAGAGTGGGCGTCGAGGGGGAGAGTGAGCGTCGAGGGGGAGAGTGAGCGTAGAGTGCGAGGTGGAGAGTGGGCGTAGAGTGCGAGGTGGAGAGTTAGCGGCGAGTGCGAGGTGTAGAGTGAGCGGCGAGTGCGAGGTGGAGAGTGAGCGGCGAGTGCGAGGTGGAGAGTGAGCGTCGAGTGCGAGGTGGAGAGTGAGCGTCGAGTGCGAGGTGGAGAGTGAGCGTCGAGTGCGAGGTGGAGAGTGGGCGTTGAGTGCGAGGTGGAGAGTTCGCGTTCAGTGCGAGGTGGAGAGGGCGTCGAGTGCGAGGTGGAGAGTGGGCGGCGAGTGCGCGGTGGAGAGTGAGCGGCGAGTGCGAGGTGGAGAGTGAGCGTCGAGTGCGAGGTGGAGAGTGAGCGTCGAGTGCGAGGTGGAGAGTGAGCGTCGAGTGCGAGGTGGAGAGTGAGCGTCGAGTGCGAGGTGGAGAGTTCGCGTTCAGTGCGAGGTGGAGAGGGCGTCGAGTGCGAGGTGGAGAGTGGGCGTCGAGTGCGAGGTGGAGAGTTGGCATTGAGTGCGAGCTGGAGAGTTGGCATTGAGTGCGAGGTGGAGAGCCACCTGAGAGAGGGAGGGGAAGAGTGAGCGTCGAGTGCGAGGTGGAGAGCGCACAGAGAGAGGGAGGGGGAGAGTGAGCGTCTAGTGCGAGGTGGAGAGCCACCCGAGAGAGGGAGGGGGAGAGTGAGCGTCGAGTGCGAGGTGGAAAGCGCACAGAGAGAGGGAGGGGGAGAGTGAGTGTCGAGAACGAGGTGCAGAGCCACCCGAGAGAGGGAGGGGGAGAGTGAGCGTCGAGTGCGAGGTGGAGAGCCACCCGAGAGAGGGAGGGGGAGAGTGAGCGTCGAGTGTGAGGTGGAGAGCGGGCGTCGAGTGCAAGGTGGAGAGCACACCGAGAGGGAGGGGGAGAGTAAGCGTCGAGTGCGAGGTGGAGAGCCACCCGAGAGAGGGAGGGGGAGAGTGAGCATCGAGTGTGAGGTGGAGAGCGGGCGTCGAGTGCGAGGTGGAGATTGAGCGTCGAGAGCGAGGTGAAGAGCACACAGAGGAAGGGGGCGAGTGAGCGTCGAGAGCGAAGTGGAGAGTGGGCGTCGAGTGCGAGGTGGAGATTGAGCGTCGAGAGCGAGGTGAAGAGCACACAGAGGAAGGGGGCGAGTGAGCGTCGAGAGCGAAGTGGAGAGTGGGCGTCGAGTGCGAGGTGGAGAGCGCACTACGAGAGGGAGGTGGAGAGTGAGCGTCGAATGCGAGGTGGAGAGTGGGCGTTGAGTGCGAGGTGGAGAGTGGGCGTCGAGTGCGAGATGGTGAGTGGGCGTCGAGTGCGAGGTGGAGAGTTGGCATTGAGTGCGAGGTGGAGAGTTGGCGTTGAGTGCGAGGTGGAGAGCCACCCGAGAGAGGGAGGGGGAGAGTGCGAGCTGGAGAGCGCACAGATGGAGGGGAGAGTGAGTGTTAAGTGCATGGCGCAGAGTGGGTGTCGTCTGCGAGGTGGAGAGCACACAGAGAGAGGGAGGGGGAGAGTGAGCGTCGAGTGCGAGGTGGAGAGCCACCCGAGAGAGGGAGGGGGAGAGTGAGCGTCGAGTGTGAGGTGGAGAGCGGGCGTCGAGTGCGAGGTGGAGATTGAGCGTCGAGAGCGAGGTGAAGAGCACACAGGAAGGGGGCGAGTGAGCGTCGAGAGCGAGGTGGAGAGCGGGCGTCGAGTGCGAGGTGGAGAGTGGGCGTTGAGTGCGAGGTGGAGAGTTGGCGTCGAGTGCGAGGTGGAGAGTGGGCGTCGAGTGAGAGGTGGAGAGTGGGCGTCGAGTGCGAGGTGGAGAGTTGGCATTGAGTGCGAGGTGGAGAGCCACCCGAGAGAGGGAGGGGGAGAGTGAGCGTCGAGTGCGAGTTGCAGAGCGCACAGAGAGAGGGAAGGGGAGAGTGAGCGTCGAGAGCGAGGTGCAGAGCCACCCGAGAGAGGGAGGGGGAGTTTTTGCGTCAAGTGTGAGGTGGAGAGCGCACAGATGGAGGGGGAGAGTGAGTGTTAAGTGCAAGGCGCAGAGTGGGTGTCGTCTGCGAGGTGGAGAGCACACAGAGAGAGGGAGATGGAGAGTGAGCATTGAGTGCAAAGCGTAGAGCACACAGAGAGGGAGGGGGAGAGTGGGCGTCGAAGGCGAGGTGGAGAGCACACAGAAAGGGAGGGAGAGAGTGTGCGTCGAGTGCGAGGTGGGAAGGAAAGAATCTCCCACATGTCAAGGGCCAGGAAGGGGGCCGCCGTGCGTCGAGGGGAGAGATTGGGACGGCGCGCTTCAGGGAGGAAGGAGGTCGGCTCATGCCAAGGAGGAGGGAGTGCCTAAGGGAGTCCATGCATGTTGAGGAGGAGGGAGCAGAGCGACCCACATCGAAGGTGTGTGCATTGGTGCACATCGGGGGGGTGTGTGGGCTGCCCCTATAGGTGAGGGGGGTTCAACATGTGTCGAGGGGAAGGATCGAGTCAGGTGCTACAAGTTTGTGTCGGGGAACAATGCAAAGGACAAAAAGCAGCTGAGATTGTGACTGGACCTTTTCATCTCTCCACAGGAATATAAAGCAGCCGCCTCCCGCAAACTGCACAACATCATTGGTGTCGAGACAGGGGGTCCCAACGGACGACGGGCAGGTGAACCCGGTCACACCCCGGCCGAGTACTTGAAGTTCAAGGACTTGATTTTGAGGATGCTGGACTATGATCCAAAAACGCGAATCACCCCTTTCTATGCACTTCAACACAACTTCTTCAAAAAGACGTTGGATGAAGGGACAAACACAATTAACAGCATCTCAACCAGCCCTTCAGTGGAGCACAGCCAGTCGGCCAGCACTGCCAGCTCCTTGTCCAGCTCAGGTACAGGTCACTGCCTTATCCACCTTTCCTCACTGCCCTGATCCTCTTGCCCATTGCCATCCCTCCATCCACCATCCACTTTCCACGGCACATGATCATCTTAACCCTGATTGTCAATTCACTGGAGAGCACCGAGGAAATCACCCCAGGTTCCTGCACCTGATCACTGTCCACTCATCCCTGCAATAGAGAGAGGGAATTCAGCCAGGGTTCCTGCTCCTGATCACTGTCCACTCATCCCTGCAATAGAGAGAGGGAATTCAGCCAGGGTTCCTGCTCCTGATCACTGTCCACTCATCCCTGCATTAGAGAGAGGGAATTCAGCCAGGGTTCCTGCTCCTGATCACTGTCCACTCATCCTTGCAATAGAGAGAGGGAATTCAGCCAGGGTTCCTGCTCCTGATCACTGTCCACTCATCCCTGCATTAGAGAGAGGGAATTCAGCCAGGGTTCCTGCTCCTGATCACTGTCCACTCATCCCTGCATTAGAGAGAGGGAATTCAGCCAGGGTTCCTGCTCCTGATCACTGTCCACTCATCCCTGCAATAGAGAGGGGGAATTCAGCCAGGGTTCCTGCTCCTGATCACTGTCCACTCATCCCTGCATTAGAGAGAGGGGATTCAGCCAGGGTTCCTGCTCCTGATCACTGGTCTCTCATCCCTGCAATAGAGAGAGGGAATTCAGCCAGGGTTCCTGCTCCTGATCACTGTCCACTCATCCCTGCAATAGAGAGAGGGAATTCAGCCAGGGTTCCTGCTCCTGATCACTATCCACTCATCCCTGCATTAGAGAGAGGGAATTCAGCCAGGGTTCCTGCTCCTGATCACTATCCACTCATCCCTGCATTAGAGAGAGGGAATTCAGCCAGGGTTCCTGCTCCTGATCACTGTCCACTCATCCCTACAATAGAGAGAGGGAATTCAGCCAGGGTTCCTGCTCCTGATCACTGTCCACTCATCCCTACAATAGAGAGGGGGAATTCAGCCAGGATTCCTGCTCCTGATCACTGTCCACTCATCCCTGCAATAGAGAGGGGGAATTCAGCCAGGGTTCCTGCTCCTGATCACTGTCCACTCATCCCTACAATAGAGAGAGGGAATTCAGCCAGGGTTCCTGCTCCTGATCACTGTCCACTCATCCCTGCAATAGAGAGGGGGAATTCAGCCAGGGTTCCTGCTCCTGATCACTATCCACTCATCCCTGCATTAGAGAGAGGGAATTCAGCCAGGGTTCCTGCTCCTGATCACTGTCCACTCATCCCTGCAATAGAGAGAGGGAATTCAGGCAGGGTTCCTGCTCCTGATCACTATCCAGTGATCCCTGGATTAGAGAGAGTAAATCAGCCAAGGTTCCTGCTCCTGATCACTGCCTCATTGATCCCTGGAATAGAGAGAGTAAATCAGCCAGGATTCCTGCTCCTGATCACTGTCCAGAGATCCCTGGATTAGAGAGAGTAAATCAGCCAGGATCCCTGCTCCTGATCACTGTCCGTGATCCCTGAGTTAGAGAGAGAGAGGAAATCAACTAGGATCCCTGCCCCTGATCACTGTCCGTGATCCCTGGGTTAGAGAGAAGGGGAAATCAGCCAGGGTTCCTGCTCCTGATCACTGCCCAGTGATCCCCGGATTAGAGAGAGTAAATCAGCCAGGGTTCCTGCTCCTGATCACTGTCCTGTGATCCCTGGGTTAGAGAGAGGGGAAATCAGCCAGGGTTCCTGCTCCTGATCACTGCCCAGTGATCCCCAGATTAGAAAGAGTAAAATAGCAAGGGTTCCTGCACCTGATCACTGTCCAGTGATCCCTGGGTTAGAGAGAGAGGGGAAATCAGCCAATGTTCCTGCTCCTGATTACTGTCCCGTGATCCCTGGGTTAGAGAGAGAGGGGAAATCAGACAGGGTTCCTGCTCCTGATCACTGTCCTGTGATCCCAGGGTTAGAGAGAGAGGGGAAATCAGACCGGGTTCCTGCTCCTGATCACTGTCCTGTGATCCCTGGGTTAGAAAGAGAGGGGAAATCAGACAGGGTTCCTGCTCCTGATCACTGTCCTGTGATCCCTGGGTTAGAGAGAGAGGGGAAATCAGCCAGGGTTCCTGCACCTGGTCCCTGTCGTGTGATCCCTCGGTTAGAGAGAGAGGGGAAATCAGCCAGGGTACCTGCTCCTGATCACTGTCCTGTGATCCCTGGGTTAGAGAGAGAGGGGAAATCAGCCAGGTTTCCTGCCCCTGATCACTGTCCTGTGATCCCTGGGTTAGAGAGAGAGGGGAAATCAGCCAGGGTTCCTGCACCTGGTCACTGTCGTGTGATCCCTCGGTTAGAGAGAGAGGGGAAATCAGCCAGGGTTCCTGCTCCTGATCACTGTCCTGTGATCCCTGGGTTAGAGAGAGAGGGGAAATCAGCCAGGGTCCCTGCTCCTGATCACTGTCCGTGATCCCTGGGTTAGAGAGAGAGGGGAAATTAGCCAGGGTTCTTGCTCCTGATCACTGTCCTGTGATCCCTGGGTTAGAGAGGGGAAATCAGCCAGAGTCCCTGCTCCTGATCACTGTCCGTGATCCCTGGGTTAGAGAGAGAGAGGAAATCAGCCAGGGTTCCTGCTCCTGATTCCTATCCACTGATATCTGGATAAGAGAGAGAGGAAATTAGTCAGGGTTCCTGCACCTGATCACTGTCCTGTGATCCCTGGGTTAGAGAGAGAGGGAAAATCAGCCAGGACTCCTGCTCCTGATCACTGTCCGTGATACCTGGGTTAGAGAGAGAGGAAATCAACCAGGGTTCCTGCTCCTGATCACTGTCTGTGATACCTGGGTTAGAGGGAGTGGAAATCAGCCAGGGTTCCTTCTCCTGATCCCTGTCCACTGATCCCTGCATTAGTGAGAAGAGAAATCAACTAGGGGTCCTGCTCCTGACCACTGTCCAATGACTCCGTGTTGGAGGGAGGGAGGTGAAATCAGCCAGGGTTCCTGCTCCTGATCACTGTCCACTGATCCCTGGGTTAGAGAGAGCGGAAATCAGCCGGGGTTCCTGCTCCTGACAACTCAGCTCAGCAGTGTGTATAAGGACAACAGGACTGATGCTGTTGCTGCGTACCTCATGAAGCCATGACTGGTGGGTCTGTTGAAACTCGCCCCTTATATTTGACAGTGTACATGATCAACATGGTCACTCTTGGAACCAATGTTTCACCTGTACCAGGATAGGCACTACCAGCACCAGAAACCCAGACTTGTGGTCCACAAGCTTCCAGTTACAACTGTGTGATGAAAGAATTGCAGTTTGTCTCCAGCTCCTATCGTGGTGATCATATCCAGCTTGTTCAGCAACCTAGTCCAATTCTAGTCTACGGATCTATCATTACCCTTGTGTGACGTTTTCTGCTTATCATCATCCCCAACTTTACCCTTTGGCTTTTCATCCTCATTTGTGTTGACTGATGGGGACAGGTCTGTCTCTGTATAACACTGGGATACAGTACTGGTGGGGACAGGTCTGTCTCTGTATAACACTGGAATACAATACTGTTGGGTACAGGTCTGTCTGTATAACACTGGGAGACACTACTGGTGGGGACAGGTTTGTCTCTATAGCACTGGGAGACTCTACTGGTGGGGACAGGTCTGCCTTTGTAAAACACTGGGGTACAGTACTAGTGGGGACAGGTCTGTCCCTGTATTACACTGGGAGACACTACTAGTGGGGACAGGTCTGTCTCTGTATAACACTGGGAGACACTACTGGTGGGGGCAGGTCTGTGTATAACACTGGGGTACACTACTGGTGGGGACAGGTTTGTCTCTGTATTGCACTGGGATACAGTACTGGTGGGGACAGGTCTGTCTCTGTATTACACTGGGAAAAACTACTGGGGACGGGTCTGTCACTGTATAACACTGGTATACAGTACTGGTGGGGATGGGTCTGTCACTGTATAGCACTGGGAAAAACTACTTGTGGGGTCGGGTCTGTCACTGTATAACACTGGGGTACAGTACTGGTGGGACAGGTGTGTCACTATATAACTCTGGGGTGCAGTACTAGTTGGGACAGGTCCGTCTCTTTATAACACTGGGGCACAGTACTGGTAGGGACAGATCAGTCACTGTATAACACTGGGGTACAGTACTTGGGGATGGGTCTGTCCGTGTACAACACTGGGGCACAATACTGGTGGGAAGAGGTCTCACTGTATAACACTGGGGTACAGTACTTGTGGGGACAGGTCTGTCTCTTTAACGCTGGGGTGCACTATTTATGGGGACAGGTCTGTCACTGTAGAACACTGGGATATGGTACTGGTGGGACATATTTGTTACTGTATAACACTGAGGTACAGTACTGGTGGGAAGAGGTCTGTTATATAGAACATTACAGCGCAGTACAGGCCCTTCGGCCCTCGATGTTGCGCCGACCTGTGAAACCACTCTAAAGCCCATCTACACTATTCCTTTATTGTCCATATGTCTATCCAATGACCATTTGAATGCCCTTGGTGTTGGCGAGTAAAGAACCAACACTCTCTGAGTAAAGAACCTACCTCTGACATCTGTCTTATATCTATCTCCCCTCAAGTTAAAGCTATGTCCCCTCGCGCTAGACATCACCATCCGAGGAAAAAGTCTCTCACTGTCCATCCTATCCAATCCTCTGATCATCTTGTATGCCTCAATTAAGTCACCTCTTAACCTTCTTCTCTCTAACGAAAACAGCCTCAAGTCCCTCAGCCTTTCCTCATAAGATCTTCCCTCCATACCAGGCAACATTCTGGTAATTCGCCTCTGCACCCTTTCCAATGCTTCCACATCCTTCCTATAATGCGGCAACCAGAATTGCACACAATACTCCAAATGCGGCCGCACCAGAGTTTTGTACAGCTGCAACATGACCTCATGGCTCTGAAACTCAGTCCCTCTACCAATAAAAGCTAACACACCGTACGCCTTCTTAACAACCCTCTCAAGCTGGGTGGCAACTTTCAGGGATCTATGTACATGGACACCGAGATCTCTGTTCATCCACACTGCCAAGAATCTTACCATTAGCCCAGTACTCTTGTCTTCCTGCTATTCCTTCCAAAATGAATCACCTCACACTTTTCTGCATTAAACTCCATTTGCCACCTCTCAGCCCAGCGCTGCAGCTTATCTGTGTCCCTCTGTAACTTGTAACATCCTTCCGCACTGTCCACAACTCCACTGACTTTAGTGTCATCTGCATATTTACTCACCCATCCTTCTACGCCCTCCTCCAGGTCATTTATAAAAATGACAAACAGCAGTGGCCCCAAAACAGATCCTTGTGGTACACCACTAGTAACTGGATGCCAGTCTGAACATTTCCCATCAACCACCACCCTTTGTCTTCTTCCAGCTAGCCAATTTCTGATCCAAACTGCTAAATCCCCCTGAATCCCATGCCTCCGTATTTTCTGTAGTAGCCTACCGTGGGGAACCTTATCAAACGCTTTACTGAAATCCATATACACCACATCAACTGCTTTACCCTCATGCACCTGTTTGGTCACCTTCTCAAAGAACTCAATAAGGTTTGTGAGGCACAACCTATCCTTCACAAAACCGTGTTGACTATCTCTAATCAAATTATTCCTTTCCAGATGATTATACATCCTATCTCTTATAAACCTTTCCAAGATTTTGCCCACAACAGAAGTAAGGCTCACTGGTCCATAGTTACCTGGGTTATCTCTACTCCTCTTCTTGAACAAGGGGACAACATTTGCTATCCTCCAGTCTTCTGGCACTATTCCTGTAGACAAAGATGACTTAAAGATCAAAGCCAAAGGCTCAGCAATCTCCTCCCTCGCTTCTCAGAGAATCCTAGGATAAATCCCATCCGGCCCAGGGGACTTATCTATTTTCACACTTTCCAGAATTGCTAACACCTCCTCCTTATGAACCTCAAGCCCTTCTAGTCTAGTAGCCTGAATCTCAGTATTCTCCTCAACAACATTGTCTTTTTCCTGTGTGAATACTGACAAAAAATATTAATTTAACACCTCTCCTATCTCCTCGGACTCCAAGCACAACTTCCCACTACTGTCCTTGACTGGACCTACTCTTACCCTAGTCATTTGTTTATTCCTGACGTATCTATAGAAAGCTTTAGGGTTATCCTTGATCCTACTTGCCAAAGACTTCTCATGTCCCCTCCTCCTGGCTCTTCTTAGCTCTCTCTTTAGGTCCTTCCTAGCTAACTTGTAACTCTTGAGCGCCCTAACTGAACCTTCATGTCTCATCTTTACATAAGCTCCTTCTTCCTCTTGACAAGTGTTTCGACTGCTTTAGTAAACCACGTTTCCCTTGCTCGACCACTTCCTCCCTGCCTGACAGGTACATACTTATCAAGGAAACGCAGTAGCTGTTCCTTGAACAAGCTCCACATTTCCATTGTGCCCATCCCCTACAGTTTTCCTCTCCATCCGATGCATCCTAAGTCTTGCCTCATCGCATCATAATTGCCTTTCCCCCAGATATAACTCTTGCCCTGCGGTATATACCTATCCCTTTCATTCACTAAAGTAAACGTAATCGAATTGGGGTCACTATCACCAAAGTGCTCACCTACCTCCAAATCTAACACCTGTCCTGGTTCATTACCCAGTACCAAATCCAATATGGCCTCGCCTCTTGTTGGCCTATCTACATACTGTGTCAGGAAACCCTCCTGCACACATTGGACAAAAACGGACCCATCTAAAGTACTCGAACTATAGCATTTCCAGTCAATATTTGGAAAGTTAAAGTCCCCCATAACAACTACCCTGTTGCTTTCGCTCCTACCCAGAATCATCTTTGCAATCCTTTCCTCTACACCTCTGGAACTTTTCGGAGGCCTATAGAAAACCCCTAACAGGTCTGTCTGTCTCTGTATAACACGGGTACGGTACTGAATGGCTTGTTTGTAGGTATGTGTCCAGTACTGGTGGGGACAGGTCTGTCTCTCTTTTACACTGGGATACAGTACTGGTGGGGACAGGTTCTGTCACTTTATAAATCACCCCGATAAACTACTGGTGGGGACAGATCTGTCACTGTAACACACGGATACATTACTGGTGTGAACAGGGCTGTCTCTGTATAACGCTGAGATACACTACTCATCAGGACAGGTATTCTGTGTGCTGGTGGGTACAGGTCTGGATAACTGTATAACACTGGAGTGCAGGACTGGTGGGGCAGATCTGTCACTACAATGCTGGAGTACAGTAGTGGTGGGGACATATTGTCACTGCATAGTACTCAGATACACTATTGGTGGGGGCAGGTCCCACTTATAACACAGGTACAGTACTGGTAGGGACGCGTCGGTCACTGTATAATAATCTTTATTGTCACAAGCAGGCTTACATTAACACTGCAATGAAGTTACTGTGAAAAGACTCAAGTCGCCACATTCCGGTGCCTGTTCGAGTACACACAGGTAGAATTCAGAATGTCCAAATTACCTAACAGCACGTCTTTCGGGACTTGTGGGAGGAAACCGGAGCACCCGGAAGAAACCCACGGAGACACTGGAGAAACGTGCAGACTCTGCACAGACAGTGACCCAAGCCGGGAATTGAACCTGGTACCCTGGCGCTGCGAAGCAACAGTGCTAACCACCGTGCCGCCCAGTATAACACTGGGGTACAGTACAGGTGGGGACAGGTGTGTCACTGTATAACACTCGGATACACTACTTGTGAGGATGGGTCTGTCACTGCATCATTTTGTGGTATGGTACAGGTGGGTGCAGGTCTGGCTGGGAGGTACAGTATAGGTAGGGACGTGTCTGTCACTATAATACTGGGTACAGTACTGGTAGGGACGCGTCTGTCACGATAACACTGGGTACAGTACTGGTAGGAACGTGTCTGTCACTATAACACTGGGGTACAGTACTGGTGGGGACAGGTATGTCTCTGTATAACACAGGTACAGTACTGGTTGGGGCATGTCTGTCGCTGTATAACACTGGGGTACAGTACTGATGGGGACAGGTCTGTCTCTATAACACGGGTATAGTACTGAATGGCTTGTTTGTAGGTATGTTTTTAAATAGTTTAATTGTCACATTGCGCTCAGTAATTGTTCTTGACTGATGATGCTTTGATTTTGGGCCATATATTTGTCTGAGGTATTGTATTGGTAATGATTTCAGTCCAGATTGTCAGTCCTGTCTTTTGGGCCCGGGTAACTGTTTGAATGTCTTGCTGCTTTTACATGGTGCTCCTGTCGGCTGGTTGCTGTGTACCTGCACTGTCTCTGTGCGCTGGATTTTTCAGTGTATTATTGTCTCTCTCCCTCTCTTTTACCTCTTACCCACCCCCCCACCCCCCTCCACCCAAACAAGTACCTGTTGTTGGGGTCTCCACTTCTAACCGTTGACCGTTCCTACTCTCAGGTGGCTCCAGTGGGTCTTCGAGTGACAACCAGAATCAGCGGTACACCAACCGATACTTCAACAGCACCGAGGTTCACACGGACTTTGAAATGCACAGTCCACAGGTACGGACCCTCCGAACCTCTCGGCTCAGTGACCTAGCCTTTGATCAGTGCATGCTGGGGGATTGGGAGGGTCATGGGCCAGTGACAAATGGTCCGTTTTAAAAACAAAAATCTGGCCCTCAACACAGCACAGAATATGTGACACAGTGAAGACACGCTGGCAACATCCTGGATCGGCTTAAAGGCAAAGATGCCTGCTCCCAGAGTGACGTCCAATTCATTCCTTCTGGAAGGTCCAATCCTACCTCCCTCCCCACATTCACCTGTCTTTCAGAAGTAACTCTTGTGTCTTTTCTTTGCTTCAATTCAGAGGTCTTAATTGTATTCACTAGTTGGTTGGTGTGAAGAGGTAAAGTGCTGTGCTGAGCGGGCTGCGCGTCACGGATCTCAGTGAATCCCCATCTTTTTATCTTGTTTGTAAAAGCAGTGATTGTGACCCATGTGACTGAGTTGGCTGTGTAGTATATATGTGTGTCTATGTGTGTATGTGCATTTGTGTATGTGTATATGTGTGTCTGTGTATATGTGTGTCTGTGCATATATATGTGTGTATGTCTGTGTCTAGCACTGCTACCTCACAGCGTCTAGGACCCGGATTCGATCCCGGGTCACTGTCTGTGTGGAGTTTGCACATTCTCTCTTGTCTGCGTGGGTCTCAACCCCGCAACCCAATGATGTACAGGTTAGATGGATTGGCCATGCTAACTTGCCCTTAATTGGGAAAGAAATGAAATGGGTACTTTAAATTTTTATTTAAAAAATGTGTTTCTGTGTGTATATATGTGTCTGTGCATGTATATATGTGTGCGCGTTAATGTGTGTCTGTGCGTATATATGTGTCTGCATGTTTGTCTATACACGTGTGGCCATGTGTTTCAGTGTATATGTGTGTGTCTCAGTGTATACTTGTTTGAATGTGTGTGTGTGTGTGTGCGTGCACGTGTCTGTGTAATGCTGTATGTTTGTCTGCGTGTATCATTTGTCATACTCTCCTCACGTTTTGGCTCCAGCTATTAGCTAACTCCCTGACCAGCTGTGCCAGTGTGCTGCCATACCCGCTGTGTTGTCCAACCTCCTGGGGCTACGTTCTTCTTGTGTATGAAGTTGGTTTAATTGCTGCGACTTTCTGAGAGCGGGCTATCGAGAGTCCATTGGCCCCTCGTGTGTCTCCAGTTGAACTGAATCGGTCTCTCCACACTGGAGCTACATTGAGACCACTCGAAAGTAATGCTTTCCATTCACAGTTGCGTCATTCTGGTTCCAGCAGTGAGCCCTGAGCAGGAGCACCTCTACTCCTCCTCTGGATAAGAAGACAAGGGCCCTACCCCACCCTCCAGCTTCAGATGGACGCAGGCTACAGGACATGTGGAGCAATGGCCCGGCAATGTGCTTTGCTGACGTTTCTTGCTGCTTCACCTCCCTGCTGTCAATCCAATTACCTTCGCGATTCGCTCCTAGGACAGGACCACCATCCCACCCCCAACCTCCTCCAGCAAACGAATCCAACTTTGGAAAAGGGAGCAAGTCTACTAAACCAGAAGAGGCAGGAAGTGGTGACTGGACTCTGAGGAACAGTAATAGGGCTGGCAATGGGACTAGCTAGGTAGCTCTTTCGGGAGCTGGAGCAGACATGATGGGCAGAATGGCCTCCTGTGTTGTAAAATTCTATGCTTCTATTTATGGGAAATGGGTGTCCCTGGCTGGGCCCAGCATTTATTGCCCATTCTCGAATTGCCCCTTGAGAAGGTGGTGGTGAGCTGCCTTCATGAACCCGCTGCAGTCCGTGTGATGTAGATACACCCACAGTGCTGTTAGGGAGGGAGTTGCAGGATTTTGACCCAGCGACAGTGAAGGAACGACAATATATTTCCAAGTTGTGCGGGCGGCGTGTGGCGCAGTGGATAGCACTCGAACTGCGGCACTGAGGACCCGGGTTCGAATCCCGACCCTGGGCCACTGTCCATGTGGAGTTTGCACATTCTCCCCATGTCTGTGTGGGTTTCACCCCCACAACCCAAAGATGTGCAGGCTAGGTGGATTGGCCACGCTAAATTGCCCCTGAATTGGAAAAAATAATAATTGGGTACTCTAAATTTATATTAAAAAATATGTATATATTTCCAAGTCGTGATGGTGTGTGACTTGGAGGGGAACTTCCAGGTAGTGGTGTTCCCAGGTATCTGCTGTTCTTGTCCTTGTAGAGGGTGGAGGTCATGGGTTTGGAAGGTGCTGCCTAAGGAGCCTCGGTGAGTTGCTGCAGTGCATCTTGTAGATGGTACACATTACTTTCACTGTGCGTCGGGGGTGAAGGGAGTGAATGTTTGTGGATTGAGTGTCAATCAAGCAGGGCAGCTCTATCCTGGATGATCTCCTTGAGATTTGCAAGTGGAGAGTATTCAATCACACTCCTGATTTGTGCCTTGTAGGTGGTGACAGGCTTTGGAGAGTCAGGAGGTGAGTTATTTGCCGCAGGATTCTCAGCTTCTGAGTTGCTTTTGTAGCCACAGTATTAATATGGCAGTGTTTAGTTCAGTTTCTGGTCAATGGTAACACCCAGGGTGTTGGAGGATTGAGGGTTACAGAGCCAAGGTGAGTAGATGGAAATAAGAAACAGATCAGTCATTATATGATAGAATGGTGAACAGGCTCAAGGGACTGAATGTTCCTGTTCCTGTGTAACAGGCTTGAGGGGGCTGGATGGGCCTCCTCCTGTTCTTGTGTAGCAGGTTTGGGGGGCTGAATGGGCCTCCTGTTTCTTTATAACAGCCACAAGGGGGCTGAATGGGCCTCCTCCTGTTCCTGTGCAACAGGCTCAAAGGGCTGAATGGGCCTCCTCCTGTTCCTGTGCAACAGGCTCAAAGGGCTGAATGGGCCTCTTCCTGTTCCTGTGTAACAGGCTCAAAGGGCTGAATGGACCTCTTCCTGTTCCTGTGCAACAGGCTCAAAGGGCTGAATGGGCCTCCTCCTGTTCCTGTGCAACAGGCTCAAAGGGCTGAATGGGCCTCCTCCTGTTCCTGTGCAACAGGCTCAAAGGGCTGAATGGGCCTCCTCCTGTTCCTGTGCAACAGGCTCAAAGGGCTGAATGGGCCTCTTCCTGTTCCTGTGTAACAGGCTCAAGGGACTGAATGGGCCTCTTCCTGTTCCTGTGTAACAGGCTCAAAGGGCTGAATGGTCCTGTTCCTGTACAACAGGCTCAAAGGGCTGAATGGGCCTCCTCCTGTTCCTTTATAACCGCCTCAAGGGGGCTCAATGGGCCTCTTCTTGTTCCTGTGTAACAGGCTCAAAGGGTTGAATGGGCATCCTCGTTTTCCCATTCAGCTGTACGAGCCATCAAACTTGGAATCACAGAATTGGTACGGGGCAGAAGGAGGCCATTCTGCCCATCACGTCTGTGCCGGTCTTCAAACAAGCATCCTGACTTTGTGCTTTCCCCAGCCTTTTCCCCGGATCCCCTGCACATTGTTTCTATTCAAATAATCATCTAATGCCCTCTCGAGTGTCTCAATTGAACTTCCTCCAACACACTTCCAGGCTGTGCATTCCAGACCTCCGCTGTGTGAAAAAGTTTATTGTCGCATCTCATTTGCTGCTTTTGAAAATCACTTTTAATTCTGTGCCCTTTCGTTCTTGATCCTTTTACGAGCAGGAACAGTTTCTCCCTATTGACTCTGTCCAGCCTCCTTATGATTTTGAACATCTCTATCGAATCTCCTCTTAGCCTCCTTCTCTCCAGCCTATCCGCATCACTGAAGTTTCTCATCCCTGGAACCATTCTTGTAAACCTCCTCTGAACTCTCTCCAATGTCTTCACATCCTTCCTTTCGTGTGGAGCCCAGAACTGTGCACAATATTCTGATGAGGTCTAACCAGTGTCTTTTACAAGTTCAAAACAACCTCTTTGCTCTTGTACTCTGTCTGGGTCCCTATTAATAAATCCCAGAATACTATCTGCTTCATTAACTGCTCTCTCCACCTGTCCTGCTACCATCAATAATCTCTGCACAGATACACCCAGGTCCCTCTGCTCCTGCTCCCCATGAAGAATTTTACCCATTATTTTATATTGTCTCTCCATGTTTTTCCTACCAAAATGCATCATCTCGCACTTCTCTGCATTAAACTTCATCTTTTTTTTTCTTTATTCATTTATGGGATGTGGGCGTCGCTGCGTCAACATTTACTATCCATCCCCGAGGGCAATTAAGAGTCAACCACATTGCCGGGATCTGGAGTCACATGTTGGCCAGACCAGATAAGGATGACAGATTTCATTAGCGAACCAGATGTATTTTTACGAAAATTGACAATGCTTTAATAGTCATCATTAGACTTTTAATTCCAGATTTTTTTTACTGAATCCCAGGTCCCCAGAGCATTACCCTGGGTCTCTGGATTACTAATCCAGCAACAATGCCACTATGCCACTGCCTCCCCTTTCTGTCACCTATTTTTTTTCCAATTAAGGGGCAATTTAGCGTGGCCAATCCACCTACCCTGCACATCTTTGCGTTGTAGGGTGAGACCCACGCAGAGCCCGAGAGAATGTGCAAACTCCACACATACAGTGACCCAGAACCCGCAGTGCTAACGGCTGCGCCACTGTAGCGTCCTATCTGTCACCTATCTGCCCACTCCACCAATTTACCTATGTCCTTCTAAAGTTCTACACTGACATCTTTGCACTTTACAATACTTCCAGGTTTTGTGTAATCCACAAATTTTGAAATCGTCTCCTGCACACCAATATCTAGATCATTAACATATATATCAGGAAAAGCAAGGGTCTAATACCAACCCCTGGGGAACAGCACTTCAAACCTTCCTTCAGCCTGAAAAATATTCATTGACTCTTGCTTCCTATTACTCAGAAATTGTTTATCCACATTGCTGCTGTCCCTTTTATTCCATCAGCTATAATGTTTCTCCTAAGTCAGTTGTGTGGAACTGTATCAAATGTCTTCTTATAGTCCATGTACACCACATGAGTAGCATTACCCTCATTTACCCTCTCTGTTACCTCCTCAGAAACTGTTGTAAGTTAGCAAACAAGTTTTCACTTTAGAAATCCAAACTGACTCTTCCTAACCAACCCACATTTATCCATGTGACTACTCATTCCATTCCGAATAATTGTTTGTAGAAGCTTGCCCATCACTGATGTTAAACTAACTGGTCTGTAATTACTGGATTCATCCTTACAAACCTTTTTGAACAAGGGGGTTACATTATGCAATTCTCCAGCCCTCTGGCACCGTTCTAATGGAGGGACAGTGATCAGGAGCAGGAACCCTGGCTGATTTCCTCTCTCTCTCTCTCTCTAACCCGGGATCACGGGACAGTGATCAGTAGCAAGAACCCTGGCTGATTTCCTCTCTCTCTCTCTCTCTAACCCAGGATCATTGGTCAGTGATCAGGAGCAGGAGCCCTGGCTGATTTCCTCTCTCTCTCTCTCTCTCTCTCTAATCGAGAGATCACTGCACAGCAATCAGGATCTGGACATTGCAGGAACCCTGGCTGATTTCCCATCTCTCTAACCCATGGATCACAGGACAGTGATCAGTAGCAGGAGCCCTGACTGATTTCCCCTCTCTCCCTCTGCTAAATCACTGGCTTTGAAAGCAGGCCAGCAGCACGGTTCAATTCCCGTACTAGCCTCCCCGAACAGGCGCCGGAATGTGGCGACTAGGGGCTTTTCACAGTAACTTCATTTGAAGCCTACTTGTGACAATAAGCGATTTTCATTTCAACTTGGGCGTCAATCAGGAGAACACAGTTGCTGCGACCACCCTGAATTGAGAGCTGTTTACCCAGTGTACAGAGAAGTGATGAGTGAGATCTGGAAACTGTAACGAGTGTGCCTTTGATTTGAGCTGGGCACCAATAGTTGTTGGTGGTTTAGCTGACTGCACTGACATTGCTGTTTTCTGTACTTGCAGGTTCCACCGCCTTCAGTGCCACAGCAGCAGGTACTGCGCCTGTGGACCAGCGGAGACACACCAACCAGAAGCAGCAGCGATCTGTACCCCCCGCTGCTTCCTCACCCCGTGACTGGGGCTCCACAGCAGCACCTCCAAGGTAACGAGCACCATCTCTACTGCCATGGGAGCGCCAGGGTGCCACAGCAGCACCAGTACCATCATCATCATCACCACCACCAACACCACCATCGCCAGCTGCTGTCCGGCTCCCCACCGCTGGCACCCGAGCCTGCTGCCTCTGCCCACGCCTTCCTCCTCCTCTCCCCCCAGAGTCCGGACTCCACTCAGCGAGTATCCTCGGGTTTGCACCTTCGGACTAGGACCGCTATGCCTGTGCACAGCCTGTACCCACCTTCTGCTGCCCCAGGCCCTGGGACTGAGAGTACGCCCAGGGGTCCCAGGCAGCTCCGCTCCAGACCCGAAGCAGACAGCACGCCGATGATGGCCTTCTGTCCCCAGCAAAGCTCAGCAGCCACTTCCTGATGATAACTTAACGGAGATGAAAGCAAATTCTATATATTATATAAAAGATGGAAATGAATAAAGCCATAACATTGACCAAGTGCTGCATGGGTCAAGAGTGAGGGGGATTGGGGGTGTGCTCAAGCGAGGGACAGTGAGTATTTCACTGCAACTTGCTATTCTGGGCTGAGCTGTCATTGTACATTTGTTTTCTCTTATTTATTTAATAGTCTGTGCCAGAGCTTATAAGGACTTTGATGTTTTTTTTTTTGCTGAAGAAATGGTGGAGTTTCTGATCCCGGTGTCTCCAGGAATTGGTCTCATGTCTCTTGCTCTCTGCACCTTGTTTCTCACTCTTGCTCCCTTTTTTGAAAATTCTGGCATGCTTTCTCCCTCGCGCACTCTCTCACCCTAGCTTGCTCTCTCACACATACTCCTGCTCTCTGGCTTCTCTCATTCTAGCTTGCTCTCTCGTTCTCTCAAACTGACTCTCACTCTCGATCTCTCATGCTTTCTCACACACTCGCTCTTTCTCACACTTGCTCTTACACTCACTTGCTCTCTTAGATTCTCACTTGCTCGCTCTGCCTCTCTAGATTTAATTGTTGTTTTCCCGGTTCCCAATACTGGTGCAAAGCAACTTTATTGAAGTGTTCCTGGAATCCCTCTGCTTCTTCTCTTCCTTTTCTCCCAGGGTGATCAATGAAGTAAAAGCTTTCTGGTGGATTCGTCAGAGCACGCACACATATTTCTCGTGTTCGCTCTCTCTCATTCCATCTCTCTTCCCACCCTCCTCCCGTCAATCCTCCCAATTTCTCCTACATCTGCCTCTCCCTCTTTTTCTGTGAACTCTGCCAATCCTCTCCTTACCTCTCTCACATTTTCTCTGTGGCTTGAGCTCATCCTTTCCTGCAGGTACCATAATCTAACACTACAGTGACTGCTGTTTATTTCATTAGAGTTGATTTTGTGTGTGTGCGCGTGTACGGGATTGTGGAGCTCCTGGCTGCAGCACCTCTCCATTTCTACAGCTTCTGGAGACTGCTGTGCCTCTCTCTATGGCCCTTCCTGCTTGAGCCACAGGGCGATGTGGGGAACATGGGAATCGCAGTCATAGCATTCAGTATTAAAGGCAGCCAAATCGCTCCGAGTCCGTGTTCCACACAGCCACACGTGCTGTGTGGGGGCTGCAGTTATGACAAAGACTCTTGAGGGCAGGAGGTTTTTTTTTTTAAAAAAGGCTTGGGGTGGGTGGGGGCGGGGGATGAAAAAGCATTCGTTTCAGAGCATAGTGACAATTAGCTTTTGTCTTTTTTTTTATTTATTGTACCAAAGACTGTCTTGAGGTATGAGTGGGAAATGTGTGAAGAGGTGGGGAGGGTGGGAGGGGTAAACGTGTACAGCATTTTAAATTTGTCTTTCAAAATGTCTTTTTTTTTTCCTAACACTTTGTTTTAAAAATATATAAAAATGCCGGTGATTGTAAAATCTCATTTGTGTTTGCTGAAAGAGCCAGCAATCTGCTAGAAGTGTGTGTCTGATCCAGACTTCGCCACTTCTGGAAAGAGATGGATAGAATTCAGTAGCCTGCGGTAAGTTTGAAGACTCCAATCAGCCGTTGCTCAGTAGCTTTAACACGCTCTCGCTGTCAGAGTGTCAGTACCAAGAGAGCACCAGGCCGTGAGAGGGTCCGTACCGAGGGAGTGGCTACACTGTCGTACTTCATCTGGGTCATTATCACACACTGCTGTCTGTGGGATCTTGCTGTGTGTGAATTGGATTCTGAGTTTCCTACATTACAACAGTGACCTCACTTCAAAAATGATTTATCACCTCTGAAGATGCTTGGAATGCTGTGGAGATTAAAACCGCTGTAACAATGAAGCTTTCATTTATTGCCACCACTCCTAAAACACCTGCACTTGCAGAAAGTTTTTGTCATTCCGATACACCACCTCAAACCAACCATTGCCTAAGAGGCGAGACCAGTGGCCAGAACGGACACTCACCACTTCACAGGGTTCAATACTGGTGGGGTCAGGACTGTCATCATAATACTAGGGTACAGTACTGGTGGAGACGGGGTCTGCCACTAATACTGGGGTTCTGTTGATCGTGGTCTGGGCTGTAGCTGATACAGATGAGGGTGATGGCTCCTTAGGGGAGTGCAACCAGAGCCAGGCCCTTGCCACCATGGGTGGCTAAACTGTTCTGGGGATTCCATAGTCAGGTGTTCGAATAGGGCTCTCTTCAGTATAACTGTGATTCCAGGATTGTGTTTTTAGCCCCCCCCCCCCCCCCCCCCTTTCCCCTCTCCTGGTGCCAGGGTCAAGGATACAATGGAGCGACTGCAAGGCATCTTTTGGAAAGGGCAAACAGCCAGAAGCTGTGGTCCACTTTGGTATGAATGACTTGGGTAAGAATAGAATACATTACAACAGTGACCTCACTTCAAAAATGATTTATCACCTCTGAAGATGCTTGGAATGCTGTGGAGATTAAAACCGCTGTAACAATGAAGCTTTCATTTATTGCCACCACTCCTAAAACACCTGCACTTGCAGAAAGTTTTTGTCATTCCGATACACCACCTCAAACCAACCATTGCCTGAGAGGCGAGACCAGTGGCCAGAACGGACACTCACCACTTCACAGGGTTCAATACTGGTGGGGTCAGGACTGTCATCATAATACTGGGGTACAGTACTGGTGGAGACGGGGTCTGCCACTAATACTGGGGTTCTGTTGATCGTGGTCTGGGCTGTAGCTGATACAGATGAGGGTGATGGCTCCTTAGGGGAGTGCAACCAGAGCCAGGCCCTTGCCACCATGGGTGGCTAAACTGTTCTGGGGATTCCATAGTCAGGTGTTCGAATAGGGCTCTCTTCAGTATAACTGTGATTCCAGGATTGTGTTTTTGGCCCCCTCCTCCTTTCCCCTCTCCTGGTGCTAGGGTCAAGGATACAATGGAGCGACTGCAAGGCATCTTTTGGAAAGGGCAAACAGCCAGAAGCTGTGGTCCACTTTGGTATGAATGACCTGGGTAAGAATAGGAATGAGGTCCTGAATGCAGATTTCAGGGAGTGAGGAAGGAAATTTGAAAACAGGACCTCAAGAGTGGTAATCTCAGGATTATTCCCGGTTCCACGTGTTAGTGAGTTTAGGAATAGGAGGATTGGTTGAATAAAAATGTGGCTGGAGAAATGGTGTAATAATCTTTATTATTGTCACAAGTAGGCTTACATTAAAACTGCAATGAAATTACTGTGAAAAGGAGGAATGGGATCAGATTTCTGCGGCAGGTGTGACCTGTACTAGCTGGGTGGGTTACATTTTAACAGAACTAGCACTGAGAAAGAGTGCCTGCCTATCCACTCTATCCATGCCCTCATAACCTTGTCGACCTCTATCAGGTCACCCCCTCAACCTCCGTCTTTAATGAAAACAGTCCGGGTCTATTCAGCCTCTCGTAGCTAACACCCTCCAGACCAGGCAACATCCTGGTATACCTCCTCTGCACCTTCTCCAAAGCCTCCACATTCTGGTAGTGCGGCGACCAGAATTGTGCGCAATATTCCAAGTGCGGCCTTATCAAGGTTCTATACAACTGTAGCATGACTTGCCAGTTTTTATACCCGATGCCCCATCCAATGAAGGCAAGCATTCCGTATGCTTTCTTGACTACCTTGTCCACTTGTGTTGCCACCTTCAAAGATCTGTGGACATGCACGCCCAGATCTCTGACTTTATATATTCCTAAGAGTTTTGCGATTTATGGTATATTTCCCCTCTATGCTAGGCCTACCAAAATGCATTATCTCACATTTGTCTGGATTAAACTCCATTTGTAATTTCTCTGCCCAAGTCTCCAACTTATCTATCTTCTGACAATCCTCAACAGTATCTACCACTCCACCAACCTCGGTGTCATCCGCGAACTTACTAATCAGACCGGCTACGTTTTCCTCCAAATCATTTATGTACACTACAAACAACAAAGGCCCCAGCACAGAACCCTTCAAAGAAACACCCTTCTACTGCTGGCCTTTGCCTTCTGTGACCGAGCCAGTTCTGTATCCATCTAAAGATGCATGGCATTGAGGGTAAAGTGGTAGCATGGGTAGAGGATTGGTTAACTAACAGAAAGCAGAGAGTGGGGATAAATGGGTGTTTCTCTGGTTGGCAACCTGTAACTAGTGGGGTCCCTCAAGGATCAGTGTTGGGCCCGCAGTTGTTTACAATTTACATAGACGATTTGGAATTGGGAACCAAGTGCAATGTGTCAAAGTTTGCAGACGACACTAAGATGAGTGGTAAAGCAAAAAGTGCAGAGGATACCGGAAGTCTGCAGAAGGATTTGGATAGGTTAGGTGACTGGGCTAGGGTCTGGCAGATGGAATTCAATGTTGCCAAGTGTGAGGCTATCCATTTTGGGAGGAATAACAGCAGACTGGATTATTATTTAAACGGTAAGATGTTAAAACATGCTGCTGTGCAGAGGGACCTGGGTGTGCTGGTGCACGAGTCGCAAAAAGTTGGTGTGCAGGTGCAACAGGTGATTAAGAAGGCTAATCGAGTTTTGTCTTTCATTGCTGGAGGGATGGAGTTCAAGACTAGGGAGGTTATGCTGTAATTGTATAGGGTGTTGGTGAGGCCGCATCTGGAGTATTGTGTTCAGTTTTGGTCTCCTTACCTGAGAAAGGACATATTGGCACTGGAGGGAGTGCAGAGGAGATTCACTAGGTTGATCCCAGAGTTGAGGGGATTAGATTATGACGAGAGGTTGAGCAGACTGGGACTGTACTCATTGGAGTTTAGAAGGATGCGGGGGGATCTTATTGAAACATATAAAATTATGAAGGGAATAGATAGGATAGATGCGGGCAGGTTGTTTCCACTGGTCGGGGAAAGCAGAACTAGGGGGCATAGCCTCAAAATAAGGGGAAGTAGATTTAGGACGGAGTGTAGGAGGAACTTCTTCACCCAAAGGGTTGTGAATCTGGAATTCCTTGCCCAGTGAAGCAGTTGAGACTCGTTCTTTAAACGTTTTTAAGAAAAAGATAGATACCTATCTAAAGAATAAAGGGATTCGGGGATATGGTGTACGGGCCGGAGAGTGGAGCTGAGTCCACAAAGATCATCCATGATCTCATTAAATGGCGGAGCAGGCTCGAGGGGCCAGATGGCCTACTCCTGTTCCTAGTTCTTATGTTCTTACCACCTCACCTCTGATCCCGTGTGACTTCACCTTTTGTACCAGTCTGCCATGAGGCACCTTGCCAAAGGCTTTACTGAAGTCCATGTAAGAAACATCCACCGCCCTCCCCTCATCAATCATCTTTGTCACCTCCTCAAAAAGATCAAGTTAGTGAGGCATGACCTCCCCTTCACAAAACCATGCTGTCTATCGCTAATGAGTCCATTTGTTCCAAATGGGTATAAATCCTGTCCCTGAGAGTCCTCCAATAATTTACTTACAACTGACATGAGGTTCACCAGCCTACAGTTTCCAGGATTATCCCTGCTACCTTTCTTAAACAGCTCCTGCTCTTTTTAAAAATAAAAATTTAGAGTACCCATTTCATTTTTTCCAATTAAGGGACAATTTAGCGTAGCCAATCCACCTACTCTGCACATCTTTAAGTTGTGGGGGCGAAACTCACGCAAACACAGGGAGAATGTTTAAACTCCACACGGACAGTGACCCAGAGCCGGGATCGAACCTGGGACCTCGGCGTCATGAGGCAGCAATGCTAATCACTGCACCGCCGTGCTGCCCTCTCCTGCTCTTTTTAAATCTCTGTCTCGACTCAAACTCACGCTCTTCTTAAATCTCTTTTAACTCCCGTACTTTATAAATCACCTTTCTGAGTCTCAGGTCTTTTTAAATCTCTGCTCTGACTTCAGCTTCCGCTTTTTAAAAATCTTCACTCTTGATTTTTCAGCTCCCACTCTTAAACCTCTGCTCATCTCTCAGCTCCTGCTCTTTTTAAATCTCCGCTCGCACAACTCCGCTCTTTTTAAATCTCCGCTCGCACAACTCCGCTCTTTTTAAATCTCCGCTCTGACTCACAGCCCCTGCTCTTTTCAAATCTGCGCTCTGACGCTGAGCACTCACTCTTTTCAAATCTCCGCTCTGACTCGCAGCTCCCGTTCTTTTTAAATCTCCGCTCTGAATCGCAGCTCCCGCTCTTTTTAAATCTCCGCTCTGACTCACAGCTCCTGCTCTTTTTAAATCTCCGCTCTGACTCACAGCTCCTGCTCTTTTTAAATCTCCGCTCTGACTCTCAGCTCCTGCGCTTTTTAAATCTCCACTCTGACTCTGAGCACTCCCTCTTTTTAAACCTTCGCTCTGACTCGCAGCGCCCGCTCTTTTTAAACCTCCGCTCTGGCTCACAGCTCCCGCTCTTTTTAAATCTCCGCTCCGACTCTCAGCGCCTGCTCTTTTTAAATATCCGCTCTGACTCTCAGCACCCGCTCTTTTTAAATCTCGGCTCTGCCTCTGAGCACTCACTCTTTTTAAATCTCCGCTCTGACTCACAACTCCGCTCTTTTTAAGTTTCCACTCTGACTCTCAGTGCCCGCTCTTGTTAAATCTCCGCTCCGACTCTCAGCGCCCGCTCTTTTTAAATCTCCGCTCTGACTCGCAGCTCCCGCTCTTTTTAAATCTTCGCTCTGACTCACAGCTCCCGCTCTTTTTAAATCTCCGCTCTGACTCACAACTCCGCTCTTTTTAAATCTCAGCTCTGACTCGCAGCTCTCGCTCTTTTTAAATCTCCGCTCTGACTCACAGCTCCCTCTCTTTTTAAATTTCCACTCTGACTCTCCGTGCCCACTGTTTTTAAATCTCCGCTCTGACTCACAACTCCACTCTTTTTAAATCTCCGCTCTGACTCGCAGCTCCCGCTCTTTTTAAATCTCCGCTCTGACTCACAACTCCACTCTTTTTAAATCTCCGCTCTGACTCTGAGCACTCACTCTTTTTAAATCTCCGCTCTGACTCACAACTCCGCTCTTTTTAAGTTTCCACTCTGACTCTCAGTGCCCGCTCTTTTTAAATCTCCGCTCTGACTCGCAGCTCCCGCTCTTTTTAAATCTCCGCTCTGACTCACAGCTCCCGCTCTTTTTAAATCTCCGCTCTGACTCACAACTCCGCTCTTTTTAAATCTCCGCTCTGACTCGCAGCTCTCGCTCTTTTTAAATCTCCGCTCTGACTCACAGCTCCTGCTCTTTTCAAATCTGCGCTCTGACGCTGAGCACTCACTCTTTTCAAATCTCCGCTCTGACTCTCAGTGCCCACTGTTTTTAAATCTCCGCTCTGACTCGCAGCTCCTGCTCTTTTTAAATCTCCGCTCTGACTCGCAGCTCCCGCTCTTTTTAAATCTCCGCTCTGACTCACAGCTCCCGCTCTTTTTAAATCTCCGCTCTGACTCACAACTCCGCTCTTTTTAAATCTCCGCTCTGACTCGCAGCTCTCGCTCTTTTTAAATCTCCGCTCTGACTCACAGCTCCCGCTCTTTTTAAATCTCCGCTCTGACTCACAGCTCCTGCTCTTTTCAAATCTGCGCTCTGACGCTGAGCACTCACTCTTTTCAAATCTCCGCTCTGACTCTCAGTGCCCACTGTTTTTAAATCTCCGCTCTGACTCGCAGCTCCTGCTCTTTTTAAATCTCCGCTCTGACTCGCAGCTCCCGCTCTTTTTAAATCTCCGCTCTGACTTGCAGCTTCCGCTCTTTTTAAATCTCCGCTCTGACTCACAGCTCCTGCTCTTTTTAAATCTCCGCTCTGACTCGCAGCTCCCGCTCTTTTTAAATCTCCGCTCTGACTCTCAGCACCCGCTTTTTAAATCTCCGTTCTGAATCTGAGCACTCGCTCTTTTTAAATCTCCGCTCTGACTCACAGCTCCTGCTCTTTTTAAATCTCCGCTCTGACTCGCAGCTCCCGCTCTTTTTAAATCTCCGCTCTGACTCTCAGCACCCGCTTTTTAAATCTCCGTTCTGAATCTGAGCACTCGCTCTTTTTAAATCTCCGCTCCGACTCACAGATCCTGCTCTTTTTAAATCTCCGCTCTTACTCGCAGCTTCCGCTCTTTTTAAATCTCCACTCTGACTCACATCTCCCGCTCTTTATAAATCTCCGCTCTGCCTCACAACTCCGCTCTTTTTAAATTTCCACTCCGACTCTGAGCACTCACTCTTTTAAAATTTCCGCTCTGACTCTCAGTGCCCGCTCTTTTTAAATCTCCGCTCTGACTCACAGCTCCTGCTCTATTTAAATCTCTGCTCTGACTCGCAGCTCACGCTCTTTTTAAATCTCCGCTCTGACTCTCAGCTCATGCGCTTTTTAAATCTCCACTCTGACTCTGAGCACTCCCTCTTTTTAAATCTCCGCTCTGACTCGTAGCTCCCGCTCTTTTTAAATCTCCGCTCTGACTCGCAGCTCCCGCTCTTTTTAAATCTCCGCTCTGACTCGCAGCTCCCGCTCTTTTTAAATCTCCGCTCTGACTCACAGCTCCTGCTCTTTTTAAATCTCCGCTCTGACTCACAGCTCCTGCTCTTTTTAAATCTCCGCTCTGACTCTCAGCTCCTGCGCTTTTTAAATCTCCACTCTGACTCTGAGCACTCCCTCTTTTTAAACCTTCGCTCTGACTCGCAGCGCCCGCTCTTTTTAAACCTCCGCTCTGGCTCACAGCTCCCGCTCTTTTTAAATCTCCGCTCCGACTCTCAGCGCCTGCTCTTTTTAAATATCCGCTCTGACTCTCAGCACCCGCTCTTTTTAAATCTCGGCTCTGCCTCTGAGCACTCACTCTTTTTAAATCTCCGCTCTGACTCACAACTCCGCTCTTTTTAAGTTTCCACTCTGACTCTCAGTGCCCGCTCTTGTTAAATCTCCGCTCCGACTCTCAGCGCCCGCTCTTTTTAAATCTCCGCTCTGACTCGCAGCTCCCGCTCTTTTTAAATCTTCGCTCTGACTCACAGCTCCCGCTCTTTTTAAATCTCCGCTCTGACTCACAACTCCGCTCTTTTTAAATCTCAGCTCTGACTCGCAGCTCTCGCTCTTTTTAAATCTCCGCTCTGACTCACAGCTCCCTCTCTTTTTAAATTTCCACTCTGACTCTCCGTGCCCACTGTTTTTAAATCTCCGCTCTGACTCACAACTCCACTCTTTTTAAATCTCCGCTCTGACTCGCAGCTCCCGCTCTTTTTAAATCTCCGCTCTGACTCACAACTCCACTCTTTTTAAATCTCCGCTCTGACTCTGAGCACTCACTCTTTTTAAATCTCCGCTCTGACTCACAACTCCGCTCTTTTTAAGTTTCCACTCTGACTCTCAGTGCCCGCTCTTTTTAAATCTCCGCTCTGACTCGCAGCTCCCGCTCTTTTTAAATCTCCGCTCTGACTCACAGCTCCCGCTCTTTTTAAATCTCCGCTCTGACTCACAACTCCGCTCTTTTTAAATCTCCGCTCTGACTCGCAGCTCTCGCTCTTTTTAAATCTCCGCTCTGACTCACAGCTCCTGCTCTTTTCAAATCTGCGCTCTGACGCTGAGCACTCACTCTTTTCAAATCTCCGCTCTGACTCTCAGTGCCCACTGTTTTTAAATCTCCGCTCTGACTCGCAGCTCCTGCTCTTTTTAAATCTCCGCTCTGACTCGCAGCTCCCGCTCTTTTTAAATCTCCGCTCTGACTCACAGCTCCCGCTCTTTTTAAATCTCCGCTCTGACTCACAACTCCGCTCTTTTTAAATCTCCGCTCTGACTCGCAGCTCTCGCTCTTTTTAAATCTCCGCTCTGACTCACAGCTCCCGCTCTTTTTAAATCTCCGCTCTGACTCACAGCTCCTGCTCTTTTCAAATCTGCGCTCTGACGCTGAGCACTCACTCTTTTCAAATCTCCGCTCTGACTCTCAGTGCCCACTGTTTTTAAATCTCCGCTCTGACTCGCAGCTCCTGCTCTTTTTAAATCTCCGCTCTGACTCGCAGCTCCCGCTCTTTTTAAATCTCCGCTCTGACTTGCAGCTTCCGCTCTTTTTAAATCTCCGCTCTGACTCACAGCTCCTGCTCTTTTTAAATCTCCGCTCTGACTCGCAGCTCCCGCTCTTTTTAAATCTCCGCTCTGACTCTCAGCACCCGCTTTTTAAATCTCCGTTCTGAATCTGAGCACTCGCTCTTTTTAAATCTCCGCTCTGACTCACAGCTCCTGCTCTTTTTAAATCTCCGCTCTGACTCGCAGCTCCCGCTCTTTTTAAATCTCCGCTCTGACTCTCAGCACCCGCTTTTTAAATCTCCGTTCTGAATCTGAGCACTCGCTCTTTTTAAATCTCCGCTCCGACTCACAGATCCTGCTCTTTTTAAATCTCCGCTCTTACTCGCAGCTTCCGCTCTTTTTAAATCTCCACTCTGACTCACATCTCCCGCTCTTTATAAATCTCCGCTCTGCCTCACAACTCCGCTCTTTTTAAATTTCCACTCCGACTCTGAGCACTCACTCTTTTAAAATTTCCGCTCTGACTCTCAGTGCCCGCTCTTTTTAAATCTCCGCTCTGACTCACAGCTCCTGCTCTATTTAAATCTCTGCTCTGACTCGCAGCTCACGCTCTTTTTAAATCTCCGCTCTGACTCTCAGCTCATGCGCTTTTTAAATCTCCACTCTGACTCTGAGCACTCCCTCTTTTTAAATCTCCGCTCTGACTCGTAGCTCCCGCTCTTTTTAAATCTCCGCTCTGACTCGCAGCTCCCGCTCTTTTTAAATCTCCGCTCTGACTCGCAGCTCCCGCTCTTTTTAAATCTCCGCTCTGACTCACAGCTCCTGCTCTTTTTAAATCTCCGCTCTGACTCACAGCTCCTGCTCTTTTTAAATCTCCGCTCTGACTCTCAGCTACTGCGCTTTTTAAATCTCCACTCTGACTCTGAGCACTCCCTCTTTTTAAACCTTCGCTCTGACTCGCAGCGCCCGCTCTTTTTAAACCTCCGCTCTGGCTCACAGCTCCCGCTCTTTTTAAATCTCCGCTCCGACTCTCAGCGCCTGCTCTTTTTAAATATCCGCTCTGACTCTCAGCACCCGCTCTTTTTAAATCTCGGCTCTGCCTCTGAGCACTCACTCTTTTTAAATCTCCGCTCTGACTCACAACTCCGCTCTTTTTAAGTTTCCACTCTGACTCTCAGTGCCCGCTCTTGTTAAATCTCCGCTCCGACTCTCAGCGCCCGCTCTTTTTAAATCTCCGCTCTGACTCGCAGCTCCCGCTCTTTTTAAATCTTCGCTCTGACTCACAGCTCCCGCTCTTTTTAAATCTCCGCTCTGACTCACAACTCCGCTCTTTTTAAATCTCAGGTCATGACTCGCAGCTCTCGCTTTTTTTAAATCTCCGCTCTGACTCACAGCTCCTGCTCTTTTCAAATCTGCGCTCTGACGCTGAGCACTCACTCTTTTCAAATCTCCGCTCTGACTCGTAGCTCCCGCTCTTTTTAAATCTCCGCTCTGACTCGCTGCTCACGCTCTTTTTAAATCTCCGCTCTGACTCTCAGCTCCTGCGCTTTTTAAATCTCCGCTCTGACTCACAACTCCGCTCTTTTTAAATTTCCACTCCGACTCTGAGCACTCACTCTTTTTAAATCTCCGCTCTGACTCTCAGTGCCCACTCTTTTTAAATCTCCGCTCTGACTCACAGCTCCTGCTCTTTTCAAATCTGCGCTCTGACGCTGAGCACTCACTCTTTTCAAATCTCCGCTCTGACTCTCAGTGCCCGCTCTTTTTAAATCTCCGCTCTGACTCGCAGCTCCCGCTCTTTTTAAGTCTCCGCTCTGACTCTCAGCGCCCGCTCTTTTTAAATCTCCGCTCTGACTCTGAGCACTCACTCTTTTCAAATCTCCGCTCTGACTCTCAGTGCCCGCTCTTTTTAAATCTCCGCTCTGACTCGCAGCTCCCGCTCTTTTTAAGTCTCCGCTCTGACTCTCAGCGCCCGCTCTTTTTAAATCTCCGCTCTGACTCTGAGCACTCACTCTTTTTAAATCTCCGCTCTGACTCACAACTCCGCTCTTTTTAAGTTTCCACTCTGACTCTCAGTGCCTGCTCTTTTTAAATCTCCGCTCCGACTCTCAGCGCCCGCTCTTTTTAAATCTCTGCTCTGACTCGCAGCTCCCGCTCTTTTTTTTAATAAAATATTTTATTGAAAACTAACCCTAATTGGCAACTGCCTTATCACAAGTAACAATCTCCAAAAATATAATTTAACAGTCCAATATATAATTATCTGTCGCAACGACCTATACATATTATACAGTATATATTAACAACCCTGAGAGTCCTTCTGGCTCCTCCCCCCTCCCCCGCCCCCCCCCCCCCCCCCCCCCCCCCCACTCCCCGATCCTGAGCTGCTGCTGCCTTTTTTCCATTCCATCTATCTTTCTGCGAGGTATTCGACGAACGGTTGCCACCGCCTGGTGAACACTTGAGCCGACCCCCTTAGGACAAACTTAATCCACTCTAGCTTTATAAACCCTGCCATGTCATTTCTCCAGGTCTCCACCCCCGGGGGCTTGGCTTCTTTCCACATTAGCAATATCCTGCGCCGGGCTACTAGGGACGCAAAGGCCAAAACATCGGCCTCTCTCGCCTCCTGCACTCCCGGCTCTTGTGCAACCCCAAATATAGCCAACCCCCAGCTTGGTTCGACCCGGACCCCCACTACTTTTGAAAGCACCTTTGTCACCCCCATCCAAAACCCCCGTAGTGCCGGGCATGACCAAAACATATGGGTATGATTCGCTGGGCTTCTCGAACACCTCGCACACCTATCCTCCACCCCAAAAAAATTTCTGAGCTGTGCTCCAGTCATATGCGCCCTGTGTAATACCTTAAACTGAATCAGGCTTAGCCTGGCACACGAGGGCGACGAGTTTACCCTGCTTAGGGCATCTGCCCACAGCCCCTCCTCAATCTCCTCCCCCAGCTCTTCTTCCCATTTCCCTTTTAGTTCATCTACCATAGTCTCCCCTTCGTCCCTCATTTCCCTATATATATCTGACACCTTACCATCCCCCACCCATGTCTTTGAGATCACTCTGTCCTGCACCTCTTGTGTCGGGAGCTGCGGGAATTCCCTCACCTGTTGCCTCGCAAAAGCCCTCAGTTGCATATACCTGAATGCATTCCCTTGGGGCAACCCATATTTCTCGGTCAGCGCTCCCAGACTCGCGAACTTCCCATCCACAAACAGATCTTTCAGTTGCGTTATTCCTGCTCTTTGCCACATTCCATATCCCCCATCCATTCCCCCCGGGGCAAACCTATGGTTGTTTCTTATCGGGGACCCCCCCCCAAGGCTCCAGTCTTTCCCCGATGCCGTCTCCACTGTCCCCAAATCTTCAGTGTAGCCACCACCACCGGGCTTGTGGTGTAGTTCCTCGGTGAGAACGGCAATGGGGCTGTCACCATAGCCTGTAGGCTAGTCCCCCTACAGGACGCCCTCTCTAATCTCTTCCACGCCGCTCCCTCCTCCTCTCCCATCCACTTACTCACCATTGAAATATTAGCGGCCCAATAATACTCACTTAGGCTCGGTAGTGCCAGCCCCCCCCTATCCCTGCTACGCTGTAAGAATCCCTTCCTCACTCTCGGGGTCTTCCCGGCCCACACAAAACCCATGATGCTCTTTTCAATCCTTTTTGAAAAAGCCTTCGTGATCACCACCGGGAGGCTCTGAAACACAAAGAGGAATCTCGGGAGGACCACCATCTTAACCGCCTGCACCCTCCCTGCCAGTGACAGGGATACCATATCCCATCTCTTGAAATCCTCCTCCATTTGTTCCACCAACCGCGTTAAATTTAACCTATGCAATGTGCCCCAATTCTTGGCTATCTGGATCCCCAGGTAACGAAAGTCCCTTGTTACCTTCCTCAACGGTAGGTCCTCTATTTCTCTACTCTGCTCCCCTGGATGCACCACAAACAACTCACTTTTCCCCATGTTCAATTTATACCCTGAAAAATCCCCAAACTCCCCAAGTATCTGCATTATTTCTGGCATCCCCTCCGCCGGGTCTGCCACATATAGTAACAAATCGTCCGCATACAAAGATACCCGGTGTTCTTCTCCTCCTCTAAGTACTCCCCTCCACTTCTTGGAACCCCTCAACGCTATCGCCAGGGGCTCAATCGCCAGTGCAAACAATAATGGGGACAGAGGGCATTCCTGCCTTGTCCCTCTATGGAGCCGAAAATATGCAGATCCCCGTCCATTCGTGACCACGCTCGCCATCGAGGCCCTATACAACAGCTGCACCCATCTAACATACCCCTCTCCAAAACCAAATCTCCTCAACACCTCCCACAAATAATCCCACTCCACTCTATCAAATGCTTTCTCGGCATCCATCGCCACTACTATCTCCGTTTCCCCCTCTGGTGGGGGCATCATCATTACCCCTAACAGCCTCTGTATATTCGTGTTCAGCTGTCTCCCCTTCACAAACCCAGTTTGGTCCTTTAAGAGAAGCGATATCGTTGCTTCAGACATAGTCGGGGGCAGTTGTCCCCTTTCCTTTGCCTCATTAAAGGTCCTCGTCAATACCGGGGCGAGCAAGTCCACATATTTTCTATAGAATTCGACTGGGAATCCATCCGGTCCCGGGGCCTTTCCCGCCTGCATGCTCCTAATTCCTTTCACCACTTCTTCTACCTCGATCTGTGCTCCCAGTCCCACCATTTCCTGCTCTTCCACCTTGGGAAATTCCAGCCGATCCAAAAAGCCCATCATTCTCTCCCTCCCATCCGGGGGTTGAGCTTCATATAATTTTTTATAAAATGTCTTAAACACTCCATTCACTCTCTCCGCTCCCCGCTCCATCTCTCCTTCCTCATCCCTCACTCCCCCTATTTCCCTCGCTGCTCCCCTTTTCCTCAATTGGTGTGCCAGCAACCTGCTCGCCTTCTCCCCATATTCGTACTGTACACCCTGTGCCTTCCTCCATTGTGCCTCTGCAGTGCCCGTAGTCAGCAAGTCAAATTCTACATGTAGCCTTTGCCTTTCCCTGTACAGTCCCTCCTCCGGTGCTTCCGCATATTGTCTGTCCACCCTCAAAAGTTCTTGCAGCAACCGCTCCCGTTCCTTACTCTCCTGCTTCCCTTTATGTGCCCTTATTGATATCAGCTCCCCTCTAACCACCGCCTTCAGCGCCTCCCAGACCACTCCCACCTGGACCTCCCCATTATCATTGAGTTCCAAGTACTTTTCAATGCACCCCCTCACCCTTAGACACACCCCCTCATCTGCCATTAGTCCCATGTCCATTCTCCAGGGTGGGCGCCCTCCTGTTTCCTCCCCTATCTCCAAGTCCACCCAGTGTGGAGCGTGATCCGAAATGGCTATAGCCGTATACTCCGTTCCCCTCACCTTCGGGATCAACGCCCTTCACAGCACAAAAAAAGTCTATTCGCGAGTAGACTTTATGGACATAGGAGAAAAACGAGAACTCCTTACTCCTAGGTCTGCTAAATCTCCATGGGTCTACACCTCCCATCTGCTCCATAAAATCTTGAAGTACCTTGGCTGCTGCCGGCCTCCTTCCAGGTCTGGACTTCGACCTATCCAGCCCTGGTTCCAACACCGTATTAAAATCTCCCCCCATTATCAGCTTTCCCATCTCTAGATCCGGAATGCGTCCTAGCATCCGCCTCATAAAATTGGCATCATCCCAGTTCGGGGCATATACGTTTACCAAAACTACCGTCTCCCCCTGTAGTTTGCCACTCACCATCACGTATCTGCCCCCGTTATCCGCCACTATAGTCTTTGCCTCGAACATTACCCGCTTCCCCACTAATATAGCCACCCCCCTGTTTTTCGCATCTAGCCCCGAATGGAACACCTGCCCCACCCATCCTTTGCGTAGCCTAACCTGGTCTATCAGTTTCAGGTGCGTTTCCTGTAACATAACCACATCTGCCTTAAGTTTCTTAAGGTGTGCGAGTACCCGTGCCCTCTTTATCGGCCCGTTCAGCCCTCTCACGTTCCACGTGATCAGCCGGGTTGGGGGGCTTCCTACCACCCCCCCCCTTGTCGATTAGCCATCCCCTTTTTCCAGCTCCTCACCCGGTTCCCACGCAGCTGTATCTCCCCCAGGCGGTGCCCCCCCACCCATTCCCTCCCATACCAGCTCCCCCCTCTCCCCAGCAGCAGCAACCCAGTAATTCCCCCCTCCCACCCCCCCCCCCCGCTAAGAACCCCCGCTCGCGTAATTACTCTCCCCATGTTGCTCCCAGAAGTCAGCAAACTCTGGCCGACCTCGGCTTCCCTCCGTGACCTCGGCTCGCACCGTGCGACGCCCCCTCCTTCCTGCTTCTCTTTTCCCGCCATGATTATCATAGCGCGGGAACCAAGCCCGCGCTTCTCCCTTGGCCCCGCCCCCAATGGCCAACGCCCCATCTCCTCCACCTCCCCTCCTCCCCCCATCACCACCTGTGGAAGAGAGAAAAGTTACCACATCGCAGGATTAGTACATAAAACTCCTCTTTCCCCCCTTTTTAACCCCCCTCTTCGCCCCCCACATTTGCCCCACCACTTTGTTCAAGCGTTCTTTTTAATAACCCGCTCATTCCAGTTTTTCTTCCACAATAAAAGTCCACGCTTCATCCGCCGTCTCAAAGTAGTGGTGCCTCCCTCGATATGTGACCCACAGTCTTGCCGGTTGCAGCATTCCAAATTTTATCTTCTTTTTATGAAGCACCGCCTTGGCCCGATTAAAGCTCGCCCTCCTTCTCGCCACCTCCACACTCCAGTCTTGATAAACGCGGATCACCGCGTTCTCCCATTTACTGCTCCGAGTTTTCTTTGCCCATCTAAGGACCATTTCTCTATCCTTAAAACGGAGGAATCTCACCACTATGGCTCTGGCAATTTCTCCTGCTCTCGGTCCTCGCGCCATCACTCAGTATGCTCCCTCCACCTCCAACGGACCCGCCGGGGCCTCCGCTCCCATGAACGAGTGCAGCATCGTGCTCACATATGCCCCGACGTCCGCTCCCTCTGCACCTTCAGGAAGACCAAGAATCCTCAAGTTGTTCCTCCTTGCGTTGTTCTCCAGTGCCTCCAACCTTTCCACACATCGTTTCTGATGTGCCTCATGCATCTCCGTCTTCACCACCAGGCCCAGTATGTCGTCCTCATTCTCGGCTGCCTTTGCCTTCATGACCCGAAGCTCCCGCTCCTGGTCTTTTGTTCCTCCTTTAGCCCTTCGATCGCCTGTAGTATCGGGGCCAACAGCTCTTTCTTCATTTCCTTTTTGAGCTCTTCCACACAGCATTTCAAGAACTCTTGTTGTTCAGGGCCCCATGTTAAACTGCCACCCCCCGACGCCATCTTGGTTTTTGCTTGCCTTCCTTGCCGCTGTTCTAAAGGATTCACTGCAATCCGGCCACTTTCTCCTCCTTTTTTCATCCATATCCAGGGGGGATTCCCTTCTGGTTTACCGCACAGTGTTTTTAGCCGTCAAAATTGCCGTTGGGGCTCCTATCAAGAGCCCAAAAGTCCGTTTCAACGTGAGCTGCCGAAACGTGCGACTCAGCTGGTCATCGCCGCACCCGGAAGTCAGCTCCCGCTCTTTTTAAATCTCCGCTCTGACTGTCAGCTCCCGCTCTTTTTAAATCTCCGCTCTGACTCACAACTCCGCTCTTTTTAAATCGCCGCTCTGACTCGCAGCTCCCGCTCTTTTTAAATCTCCGCTCTGACTCACAGCTCCCGCTCTTTTTAAATCTCCGCTCTGACTCACAACTCCGCTCTTTTTAAATCTCAGCTCTGACTCGCAGCTCCCGCACTTTTTAGAGCGACTCAGCTGGTCATCGCCGCACCCGGAAGTCCAGAGTAGAAATTTAAAAACAGATGGCGTCGGAAGGTGGCAGTTTAACATGGGGCCCTGAACAACAAGAGTTCTTGAAATGCTGTGTGGAAGAGCTCAAAAAGGACATGAAGAAAGAGCTGTTGGCCCCGATACTACAGGCGATCGAAGGGCTAATGGAGGAACAAAAGACCCAGGAGCGGGAGCTTCGGGTCGTGAAGGCAAAGGCAGCCGAGAATGAGGACGACATACAGGGCCTGGTGGTGAAGACGGAGACGCATGAGGCACATCGGAAACGATGTGTGGAAAGGTTGGAGGCACTGGAGAACAACGCAAGGAGGAACAACCTGAGGATTCTTGGTCTTCCTGTAGGTGCGGAGGGAGCGGACGTCGGGGCATATGTGAACACGATGCTGCACTCGTTAATAGGAACGGAGGCCCCGGCGGGTCCGTTGGAGGTGGAGGGAGCATACCGAGTGATGGCGCGAGGACCGAGAGCAGGAGAAATTGCCAGAGCCATAGTGGTGAGATTCCTCCGTTTTAAGGATAGAGAAATGGTCCTTAGATGGGCAAAGAAAACTCGGAGCAGTAAATGGGAGAACGCGGTGATCCGCGTTTATCAAGACTGGAGTGCGGAGGTGGCGAGAAGGAGGGCGAGCTTTAATCGGGCCAAGGCGGTGCTTCATAAAAAGAAGATAAAATTTGGAATGCTGCAACCGGCAAGACTGTGGGACACATATCGAGGGAGGCACCACTACTTTGAGACGGCGGGTGAAGCGTGGACTTTTATTGTGGAAGAAAAACTGGAATGAGCGGGTTATTAAAAAGAACGTTTGAACAAAGTGGCGGGGCGAATGTGGGGGGCGAAGAGGGGGGTTAAAAAGGGGGGAAAGAGGAGTTTTATGTACTAATCCTGCGATGTGGTAACTTTTCTCTCTTCCACAGGTGGTGATGGGGGGAGGAGGGGAGGTGGAGGAGATGGGGCGTTGGCCATTGGGGGCAGGGCCAAGGGAGAAGCGCGGGCTTGGTTACCGCGCTATGATAATCATGGCGGGAATAGAGAAGCAGGAAGGAGGGGGTGTCGCACGGTGCGAGCCGAGGTCACGGAGGGAAGCCGAGGTCGGCCAGAGTTTGCTGACTTCTGGGAGCAACATGGGGGGAGTAATTACGTAGCGAGGGATCTAGCCGGGCGGGTGGGAGGGGGGAATTACTGGGTTGCTGCTGCTGGGGAGAGGGAGGTGCTGGTATGGGAGGGAATGGGCGGGGGGGCACCACCTGGGGGAGATACAGCTGCGTGGGAACCGGGTGAGGAGCTGGAAAAAGGGGATGGCTAATCGACAAGGGGGGGGGTGTAGGAAGCCCCCCAACCCGGCTGATCACGTGGAACGTGAGAGGGCTGAACGGGCCGATAAAGTGGGCACGGGTACTCGCACACCTTAAGAAACTTAAGGCAGATGTGGTTATGTTACAGGAAACGCACCTGAAACTGATAGACCAGGTTAGGCTACGCAAAGGATGGGTGGGGCAGGTGTTCCATTCGGGGCTAGATGCGAAAAACAGGGGGGTGGCTATATTAGTGGGGAAGCGGGTAATGTTCGAGGCAAAGACTATAGTGGCGGATAACGGGGGCAGATACGTGATGGTGAGTGGCAAACTACAGGGGGAGACGGTGGTTTTGGTAAACGTATATGCCCCGAACTGGGATGATGCCAATTTTATGAGGCGGATGCTAGGACGCATTCCGGACCTAGAGATGGGAAAGCTGATAATGGGGGGAGATTTTAATACGGTGTTGGAACCAGGGCTGGATAGGTCGAAGTCCAGACCTGGAAGGAGGCCGGCAGCAGCCAAGGTACTTAAAGATTTTATGGAGCAGATGGGAGGTGTAGACCCATGGAGATTTAGCAGACCTAGGAGTAAGGAGTTCTCGTTTTTCTCCTATGTCCATAAAGTCTACTCGCGAATAGACTTTTTTGTGCTGGGAAGGGCGTTGATCCCGAAGGTGAGGGGAACGGAGTATACGGCTATAGCCATTTCGGATCACGCTCCACACTGGGTGGACTTGGAGATAGGGGAGGAAACAGGAGGGCGCCCACCCTGGAGAATGGACATGGGACTAATGGCAGATGAGGGGGTGTGTCTAAGGGTGAGGGGGTGCATTGAAAAGTACTTGGAACTCAATGATAATGGGGAGGTCCAGGTGGGAGTGGTCTGGGAGGCGCTGAAGGCGGTGGTTAGAGGGGAGCTGATATCAATAAGGGCACATAAAGGGAAGCAGGAGAGTAAGGAACGGGAGCGGTTGCTGCAAGAACTTTTGAGGGTGGACAGACAATATGCGGAAGCACCGGAGGAGGGACTGTACAGGGAAAGGCAAAGGCTACATGTAGAATTTGACTTGCTGACTACGGGCACTGCAGAGGCACAATGGAGGAAGGCACAGGGTGTACAGTACGAATATGGGGAGAAGGCGAGCAGGTTGCTGGCACACCAATTGAGGAAAAGGGGAGCAGCGAGGGAAATAGGGGGAGTGAGGGATGAGGAAGGAGAGATGGAGCGGGGAGCGGAGAGAGTGAATGGAGTGTTCAAGACATTTTATAAAAAATTATATGAAGCTCAACCCCCGGATGGGAGGGAGAGAATGATGGGCTTCTTGGATCGGCTGGAATTTCCCAAGGTGGAAGAGCAGGAAAGGGTGGGACTGGGAGCACATACCGAGGTAGAAGAAGTGGTGAAAGGAATTAGGAGCATGCAGGCGGGAAAGGCCCCGGGACCGGATGGATTCCCAGTCGAATTTTAAAGAAAATATGTGGACTTGCTCGCCCCGGTATTGACGAGGACCTTTAATGAGGCAAAGGAAAGGGGACAACTGCCCCCGACTATGCCTGAAGCAACGATATCGCTTCTCTTAAAGAAGGAAAAGGACCCGCTACAATGCGGGTCCTATAGACCTATTTCCCTCCTAAATGTAGATGCCAAGATCCTGGCCAAGGTAATGGCAATGAGAATAGAGGAATGTGTCCCGGGGGTGGTCCACGAGGACCAAACTGGGTTTGTGAAGGGGAGACAGCTGAACACGAATATACGGAGGCTGTTAGGGGTAATGATGATGGCCCCACCAGAGGGGGAAACGGAGATAGTAGTGGCGATGGATGCCGAGAAAGCATTTGATAGAGTGGAGTGGGATTATTTGTGGGAGGTGTTGAGGAGATTTGGTTTTGGAGAGGGGTATGTTAGATGGGTGCAGCTGTTGTATAGGGCCCCGATGGCGAGCGTGGTCACGAATGGACGGGGATCTGCATATTTTCGGCTCCATAGAGGGACAAGGCAGGGATGCCCTCTGTCCCCATTATTGTTTGCACTGGCGATTGAGCCCCTGGCGATAGCGTTGAGGGGTTCCAAGAAGTGGAGGGGAGTACTTAGAGGAGGAGAAGAACACCGGGTATCTTTGTATGCGGACGATTTGCTACTATACGTGGCAGACCCGGCGGAGGGGATGCCAGAAATAATGCGGATACTTGGGGAGTTTGGGGATTTTTCAGGGTATAAATTGAACATGGGGAAAAGTGAGTTGTTTGTGGTGCATCCAGGGGAGCAGAGTAGAGAAATAGAGGACCTACCGTTGAGAAAGGTAACAAGGGACTTTCGTTACCTGGGGATCCAGATAGCCAAGAATTGGGGCACATTGCATAGGTTAAATTTAACGCGGTTGGTGGAACAAATGGAGGAGGATTTCAAGAGATGGGATATGGTATCCCTGTCACTGGCAGGGAGGGTGCAGGCGGTTAAGATGGTGGTCCTCCCGAGATTCCTCTTTGTGTTTCAGTGCCTCCCGGTGGTGATCACGAAGGCTTTTTTAAAAAGGATTGAAAAGAGCATCATGGGTTTTGTGTGGGCCGGGAAGACCCCGAGAGTGAGGAAGGGATTCTTACAGCGTAGCAGGGATAGGGGGGCGCTGGCACTACCGAGCCTAAGTGAGTATTATTGGGCCGCTAATATTTCAATGGTGAGTAAGTGGATGGGAGAGGAGGAGGGAGCGGCGTGGAAGAGATTAGAGAGGGCGTCCTGTAAGGGGACTAGCCTACAGGCTATGGTGACAGCCCCATTGCTGTTCTCACCGAGGAACTACACCACAAGCCCGGTGGTGGTGGCTACACTAAAGATTTGGGGACAGTGGAGACGGCATAGGGGAAAGACTGGAGCCTTGGGGGGGTCCCCGATAAGAAACAACCATAGGTTTGCCCCGGGGGGAATGGTTGGGGGATATGGGATGTGACAAAGAGCAGGAATAACGCAACTGAAAGATCTGTTTGTGGATGGGAAGTTCGCGAGTCTGGGAGCGCTGACTGAGAAATATGGGTTGCCCCAAGGGAATGCATTCAGGTATATGCAACTGAGGGCTTTTGCGGGGCAACAGGTGAGGGAATTCCCGCAGCTCTCGACACAATAGGTGCAGGACAGAGTGATCTCAAAGACATGGGTGGGGGATGGTAAGGTGTCAGATATATATAGGGAAATGAGGGACGAGGGGGAGACTATGGTAGATGGACTAAAAGGGAAATGGGAAGAAGAGCTGGGGGAGGAGATCGAGGAGGGGCTGCGGGCAGATGCCCTAAGCAGGGTAAACTCGTCGTCCTCGTGTGCCAGGCTAAGCCTGATTCAGTTTAAGGTATTACACAGGGCGCATATGACTGGAGCACGGCTCAGTAACTTTTTTGGGGTGGAGGATAGGTGTGCGAGGTGCTCGAGAAGCCCAGCGAATCATACCCATATGTTTTGGTCATGCCCGGCACTACAGGGGTTTTGGATGGGGGTGACAAAGGTGCTTTCAAAAGTAGTGGGGGTCCGGGTCGAACCAAGCTGGGGGTTGGCTATATTTGGGGTTGCACAAGAGCCGGGAGTGCAGGAGGCGAGAGAGGCCGATGTTTTGGCCTTTGCGTCCCTAGTAGCCCGGCGCAGGATATTGTTAATGTGGAAAGAAGCCAAGCCCCCGGGAATGGAGACCTGGATAAATGACATGGCAGGGTTTATAAAGCTAGAGCGGATTAAGTTCGTTCTAAGGGGGTCGGCTCAAGGGTTCACCAGGCGGTGGCAACCGTTCGTCGAATACCTTGCAGAAAGATAGATGGAATGGAAAAAAGAAGGCAGCAGCAGCAGCCCAGGATTGGGGGGGGGGGGGGAGGAGAGGGGGGGTGGGGGGGGGAGGGGGTGGGGGGGAGGAGGAACCAGAAGGACTCTCAGGGTTGTTAATATATACTGTATAATATGTATCGGTCGTTGCGACAGATAATTATATATTGGACTGTTAAATTATATTTTTGGAGAGTGTTACTTGTGATAAGGCAGTTGCCAATTAGGGTTAGTTTTCATTTTTGTTATTTATCATTTATTCATTTTTTGTTTATAAAATAGGTCATTGTTATTTGTGTTGTTATAATATTGTGTAAAGGATGCACAATGTACTGTGTTGGTTGACCAAAAATTTTCAATAAAATATTTATTAAAAAAATAATAAATTTCTACTCTGACTCTCAGTGCCATCTGTTTTTAAAACTCCTCTCTGACTCACAACTCCACTCTTTTTAAATCTCCGCTCTGACTCGCAGCTCCCGCTCTTTTTAAATCTCCGCTCTGACTCACAACTCCACTCTTTTTAAATCTCCGCTCTGACTCGCAGCTCCCGCTCTTTTTCAACCTCCGCTCTGACTGTCATCGCCCGCTCTTTTTAAAACTCCGCTCTGACTCACAGCGCCCGCTCTTTTTAAATCTCCGCTCTCACTCACAGCTCCCGCTCTTTTTAAATCTACGCTCTGACTCGCAGCTCCCGCTCTTTTTAAATCTCCCCTCTTACTCGCAGCTCCCGCTCTTTTTAAATCTCCGCTCTGACTCACAACTCCACTCTTTTTAAATCTCCGCTCTGACTCGCAGCTCCCGCTCTTTTTCAACCTCCACTCTGACTGTCAGCGCCCGCTCTTTTTAAAACTCCGCTCTGACTCACAGCGCCCGCTCTTTTTAAATCTCCGCTCTCACTCACAGCTCCCGCTCTTTTTAAATCTATGCTCTGACTCGCAGCTCCCGCTCTTTTTAAATCTCCCCTCTTACTTTCAGCTCCCGCTCTTTTTAAATCTCCACTCTGACTCACAGCTCCCGCACTTTTTAAATCTCCGCTCTGACTCTCAGCGCCTGCTCTTTTTAAATCTACACTCTGACTCTGAGCACTTACTCTTTTTAAATCTCCACTCTGACTCGCAGCTCCCGCTCTTTATAAATCTCCGCTCTGACTCACAACTCCGCTCTTTTTAAATTTCCACTCCGACTCTGAGCACTCACTCTTTTTAAATCTCCGCTCTGACTCTCAGTGCCCGCTCTTTTTAAATCTCCGCTCTGACTCGCAGCTCCCGCTCTTTTTAAATCTCCGCTCTGACTCGCAGCTCCCGCTCTTTTTCAATCTCCGCGCTGACTCTCAGCTCCTGCGCTTTTTAAATCTCCGCTCTGACTCTGAGCTCTCACTCTTTTTAAATCTCCGCTCCGACTCTCAGCGCCTGCTCTTTTTAAATCTCCACTCTGACTCTGAGCACTTACTCTTTTTAAATCTCCACTCTGACTCACAGCGCCCGCTCTTTTTAAATCTCCGCTCTGACTCACAGCTCCCGCTCTTTTTAAATCTCCGCTCTGACTCTCAGTGCCCGCTCTTTTCAAATCTCCGCTCCGACTCTCAGCGCCCGCTCTTTTAAATCTCCGCTCTGACTCAGCGCCCGCTCTTTTTATATCTCCGCTCTGACTCGCAGCTCCCGCTCTTTATAAATCTCCGCTCTGACTCTCAGCACCCGCTTTTTAAATCTCCGTTCTGAATCTGAGCACTCGCTCTTTTCAAATCTCCGCTCTGACTCACAGCTCCTGCTCTTTTTAAATCTCCACTCTGACTCGCAGCTCCCGCTCTTTATAAATCTCCGCTCTGACTCACAACTCCGCTCTTTTTAAATTTCCACTCCGACTCTGAGCACTCACTCTTTTAAAATCTCCGCTCTGACTCTCAGTGCCCGCTCTTTTTAAATCTCCGCTCTGACTCGCAGCTCCCGCTCTTTTTAAATCTCCGCTCTGACTCGCAGCTCGCGCTCTTTTTCAATCTCCGCTCTAACTCTCAGCTCCTGCACTTTTTAAATCTCCGCTCTGACTCTGAGCACTCCCTCTTTTTAAATCTCCGCTCTGACTCGCAGCTCCCGCTCTTTTTAAATCTCCGCTCTGACTCGCAGCTCAGGCTCTTTTTAAATCTCCGCTCTGACTCTCAGCTCCTGCACTTTTTAAATCTCCGCTCTGACTCTGAGCACTCACTCTTTTTAAATCTCCGCTCCGACTCTCAGCACCTGCTCTTTTTAAACCTCCGCTCTGACTCTCAGCGCCCGCTCTTTTTAAATCTCCGCTCTGACTCACATCTCCGCTCTTTTTCAATCTCCGCTCTGACTCTCAGCTCCTGCGCTTTTTAAATCTCCGCTCTGACTCTGAGCACTCACTCTTTTTAAATCTCCGCTCTGACTCTCAGCGCCTGCTCTTTTTAAATCTCCGCTCTGACCCTCAGCGCCCACTCTTTTTAAATCTATGCTCTGACTCGCAGCTCCCGCTCTTTTTAAATCTCCCCTCTTACTTTCAGCTCCCGCTCTTTTTAAATCTCCACTCTGACTCACAGCTCCCGCACTTTTTAAATCTCCGCTCTGACTCTCAGCGCCTGCTCTTTTTAAATCTACACTCTGACTCTGAGCACTTACTCTTTTTAAATCTCCACTCTGACTCGCAGCTCCCGCTCTTTATAAATCTCCGCTCTGACTCACAACTCCGCTCTTTTTAAATTTCCACTCCGACTCTGAGCACTCACTCTTTTTAAATCTCCGCTCTGACTCTCAGTGCCCGCTCTTTTTAAATCTCCGCTCTGACTCGCAGCTCCCGCTCTTTTTAAATCTCCGCTCTGACTCGCAGCTCCCGCTCTTTTTCAATCTCCGCGCTGACTCTCAGCTCCTGCGCTTTTTAAATCTCCGCTCTGACTCTGAGCTCTCACTCTTTTTAAATCTCCGCTCCGACTCTCAGCGCCTGCTCTTTTTAAATCTCCACTCTGACTCTGAGCACTTACTCTTTTTAAATCTCCACTCTGACTCACAGCGCCCGCTCTTTTTAAATCTCCGCTCTGACTCACAGCTCCCGCTCTTTTTAAATCTCCGCTCTGACTCTCAGTGCCCGCTCTTTTCAAATCTCCGCTCCGACTCTCAGCGCCCGCTCTTTTAAATCTCCGCTCTGACTCAGCGCCCGCTCTTTTTATATCTCCGCTCTGACTCGCAGCTCCCGCTCTTTATAAATCTCCGCTCTGACTCTCAGCACCCGCTTTTTAAATCTCCGTTCTGAATCTGAGCACTCGCTCTTTTCAAATCTCCGCTCTGACTCACAGCTCCTGCTCTTTTTAAATCTCCACTCTGACTCGCAGCTCCCGCTCTTTATAAATCTCCGCTCTGACTCACAACTCCGCTCTTTTTAAATTTCCACTCCGACTCTGAGCACTCACTCTTTTAAAATCTCCGCTCTGACTCTCAGTGCCCGCTCTTTTTAAATCTCCGCTCTGACTCGCAGCTCCCGCTCTTTTTAAATCTCCGCTCTGACTCGCAGCTCGCGCTCTTTTTCAATCTCCGCTCTAACTCTCAGCTCCTGCACTTTTTAAATCTCCGCTCTGACTCTGAGCACTCCCTCTTTTTAAATCTCCGCTCTGACTCGCAGCTCCCGCTCTTTTTAAATCTCCGCTCTGACTCGCAGCTCAGGCTCTTTTTAAATCTCCGCTCTGACTCTCAGCTCCTGCACTTTTTAAATCTCCGCTCTGACTCTGAGCACTCACTCTTTTTAAATCTCCGCTCCGACTCTCAGCACCTGCTCTTTTTAAACCTCCGCTCTGACTCTCAGCGCCCGCTCTTTTTAAATCTCCGCTCTGACTCACATCTCCGCTCTTTTTCAATCTCCGCTCTGACTCTCAGCTCCTGCGCTTTTTAAATCTCCGCTCTGACTCTGAGCACTCACTCTTTTTAAATCTCCGCTCTGACTCTCAGCGCCTGCTCTTTTTAAATCTCCGCTCTGACCCTCAGCGCCCACTCTTTTTAAATCTCCGATCTGACTCTGAGCACTCACTATTTTTAAATCTCCGCTCTGACTCACAACTCCGCTCTTTTTAAGTTTCCACTCTGACTCTCAGTGCCCGCTCTTTTTAAATCTCCGCTCCGACTCTCAGCGCCCGCTGTTTTTAAATCTCCGCTCTGACTCTCAGCTCCCGCTTTTTTTAAATCTCCGCTCTGACTCACAGCGCCCGCTCTTTTTAAATCTCCGCTCTGACTCACAGCTCCCGCTCTTTTTAAATCTACGCTCTGACTCGCAGCTCCCGCTCTTTTTAAATCTCCGCTCTGACTCTCAGCGCCTGCTCTTTTTAAATCTCCACCCTGACTCTGAGCACTTACTCTTTTTAAATCTCCACTCTGACTCACAGCGCCCGCTCTTTTTAAATCTCCGCTCTGACTCACAGCTCCCGCTCTTTTTAAATCTCCGCTCTGACTCTCAGTGCCCGCTCTTTTTAAATCTCCGCTCCGACTCTCAGCGCCCGCTCTTTTTAAATCTCCGCTCTGACTCAGCGCCCGCTCTTTTTAAATCTCCGCTCTGACTCGCAGCTCCCGCTCTTTATAAATCTCCGCTCTGACTCACAACTCCGCTCTTTTTAAATTCCAACTCTGACTCTGAGCACTCACTATTTTTCAATCTCCGCTCTGACTCGCAGCTCCCGCTCTTTTTAAATTTCCGCTCTGACTCACAACTCCGCTCTTTTTAAATTTCCACTCTGACTCTCAGTGCCAGGTCTTTTTAAATCTCCGCTCTGACTCGCAGCTCCCGCTTTTTTTAAATCTCCGCTCTGACTCTCAGCACCCGCTTTTTAAATCTCCGTTCTGAATCTGAGCACTCGCTCTTTTTAAATCTCCGCTCTGACTCACAGCTCCTGCTCTTTTTAAATCTCCGCTCTGAACGCAGCTCACGCTCTTTTTAAATCTCCGTTCTGTCTCACAGCACCCGCTCTTTTTAAAACTACGCTCTGACTTGCAGCTCCCGCTCTTTTTAAATCTCTGCTCTTACTCGCAGCGCCCGCTCTTTTTAAATCTCCACTCTGACTCGCAGCTCCCGCACTTTTTAAATCTCCGCTCTGACTCTCAGCGCCTGCTCTTTTTAAATCTCCGCTCTGCCTCACAACTCCGCTCTTTTTAATTTCCACTCTGACTCAGAGCTCCTGCACTTTTTAAATCTCCGCTCTGACTCACAACTCCGCTCTTTTTAATTTCCACTCTGAATCACAGCTCCCGCACTTTTTAAATCTCCGCTCTGACTCAGCGCCCGCTCTTTTTAAATCTCCGCTCTGACTCAGCGCCCGCTCTTTTTAAATCTCCGCTATGACTCTCAGCGCCTGCTCTTTTTAAATCTCCGCTCTGCCTCACAGCTCCGCTCTTTTTAAATCGCCGCTCTGACTCGCAGCTCCCGCTCATTTTAAACCTCCGCTCTGACTGTCAGCGCCCGCTCTTTTTAAATCTCCGCACTGACTCACAGCGCCCGCTCTTTTTAAATCTCTGCTCTGACTCACAGCTCCCGCTCTTTTTAAATCTACACTCTGACTCGCAGCTCCCGCTCTTTTTAAATCTCCGCTCTTACTCGCAGCTTCCGCTATTTTTAAATCTCCGCTCTGACTCGCAGCTCCCGCTCTTTTTAAATCTCCGCAGTGACTCTCAGCGCCTGCTCTTTTTAAATCTCCACTCTGACTCTGAGCACTTACTCTTTTTAAATCTCCACTCTGACTCACAGCGCCCGCTCTTTTTAAATCTCCGCTCTGACTCACAGCTCCCGCTCTATTTAAATCTCCGCTCTGACTCTCAGTGCCCGCTCTTTTCAAATCTCCGCTCCGACTCTCAGCGCCCGCTCTTTTTAAATCTCCGCTCTGACTCAACGACCGCTCTTTTTAAATCTCCGCTCTGACTCGCAGCTCCCGCTCTTTATAAATCTCCACTCTGACTCTCAGCACCCGCTTCTTAAATCTCCGTTCTGAATCTGAGCACTCGCTCTTTTTAAATCTCCGCTCTGACTCACAGCTCCTGCTCTTTTTAAATCTCCACTCTGACTCGCAGAACCCGCTCTTTATAAATCTCCGCTCTGACTCAAAACTCCGTTCTTTTTAAATTAGCACTCCGACTCTGAGCACTCACTCTTTTTAAATCTCCGCTCTGACTCTCAGTGCCCGCTCTTTTTAAATCTCCGCTCTGACTCTCAGCGCCCGCTCTTTTGAAATCTCCGCTCTGACTCGCAGCTCCCGCTCTTTTTAAATCTCCGCTCTGACTCTCAGCTCCTGCGCTTTTTAAATCTCCGCTCTGACTCTGAGCACTCACTCTTTTTAAATCTCCGCTCCGACTCTCAGCGCCTGCTCTTTTTAAATCTCCACTCTGACTCTGAGCACTTACTCTTTTTAAATCTCCACTCTGACTCACAGCGCCCGCTCTTTTTAAATCTCCGCTCTGACTCACAGCTCCCGCTCTTTTTAAATCTCCGCTCTGACTCTCAGCGCCCGCTCTTTTCAAATCTCCGCTCCGACTCTCAGCGCCCGCTCTTTTTAAATCTCCGCTCTGACTCAGCGCCCGCTCTTTTTAAATCTCCGCTCTGACTCGCAGCTCCCGCTCTTCATAAATCTCCGCTCTGACTCTCAGCACCCGCTTTTTAAATCTCCGTTCTGAATCTGAGCACTCGCTCTTTTTAAATCTCCGCTCTGACTCACAGCTCCTGCTCTTTTTAAATCTCCACTCTGACTCGCAGCTCCCGCTCTTTATAAATCTCCGCTCAGACTCACAACTCCGCTCTTTTTAAATTTCCACTCCGACTCTGAGCACTCACTCTTTTAAAATCTCCGCTCTGACTCGCAGCTCGCGCTCTTTTTCAATCTCCGCTCTGACTCTCAGCTCCTGCACTTTTTAAATCTCCGCTCTGACTCTGAGCACTCCCTCTTTTTAAATCTCCGCTCTGACTCGCAGCTCCCGCTCTTTTTCAATCTCCGCTCTGACTCTCAGCTCCTGCGCTTTTTAAATCTCCGCTCTGACTCTGAGCACTCACTCTTTTTAAATCTCCGCTCCGACTCTCAGCGCCCGCTCTTTTTAAATCTCCGCTCTGACTCACATCTCCGCTCTTTTTAGGTTTCCACTCTGAATCTTAGTGCCCGCTCTTTTTAAATCTCCGCTCTGACTCGCAGCTCCCGCTCTTTTTCAATCTCCGCTCTGACTCTCAGCTCCTGCGCTTCTTAAATCTCCGCTCTGACTCTGAGCACTCACTCTTTTTAAATCTCCGCTCTGACTCTCAGCGCCTGCTCTTTTTAAATCTCCGTTCTGACCCTCAGCGCCCGCTCTTTTTAAATCTCCGATCTGACTCTGAGCACTCCCTCTTTTTAAATCTCCGCTCTGACTCGCAGCTCCCGCTCTTTTTAAATCTCCGCTCTGACTCGCAGCTCAGGCTCTTTTTAAATCTCCGCTCTGACTCTCAGCTCCTGCACTTTTTAAATCTCCGCTCTGACTCTGAGCACTCACTCTTTTTAAATCTCCGCTCCGACTCTCAGCACCTGCTCTTTTTAAATCTCCGCTCTGACTCTCAGCGCCCGCTCTTTTTAAATCTCCGCTCTGACTCACATCTCCGCTCTTTTTAGGTTTCCACTCTGAATCTTAGTGCCCGCTCTTTTTAAATCTCCGCTCTGACTCGCAGCTCCCGCTCTTTTTCAATCTCCGCTCTGACTCTCAGCTCCTGCGCTTTTTAAATCTCCGCTCTGACTCTGAGCACTCACTCTTTTTAAATCTCCGCTCTGACTCTCAGCGCCTGCTCTTTTTAAATCTCCGCTCTGACCCTCAGCGCCCGCTCTTTTTAAATCTCCGATCTGACTCTGAGCACTCACTATTTTTAAATCTCCGCTCTGACTCACAACTCCGCTCTTTTTAAGTTTCCACTCTGACTCTCAGTGCCCGCTCTTTTTAAATCTCCGCTCCGACTCTCAGCGCCCGCTGTTTTTAAATCTCCGCTCTGACTCTCAGCTCCCGCTTTTTTTAAATCTCCGCTCTGACTCACAGCGCCCGCTCTTTTTAAATCTCCGCTCTGACTCACAGCTCCCGCTCTTTTTAAATCTACGCTCTGACTCGCAGCTCCCGCTCTTTTTAAATCTCCGCTCTGACTCTCAGCGCCTGCTCTTTTTAAATCTCCACCCTGACTCTGAGCACTTACTCTTTTTTAAATCTCCACTCTGACTCACAGCGCCCGCTCTTTTTAAATCTCCGCTCTGACTCACAGCTCCCGCTCTTTTTAAATCTCCGCTCTGACTCTCAGTGCCCGCTCTTTTTAAATCTCCGCTCCGACTCTCAGTGCCCGCTCTTTTTAAATCTCCGCTCCGACTCTCAGCGCCCGCTGTTTTTAAATCTCCGCTCTGACTCTGAGCACTCACTATTTTTCAATCTCCGCTCTGACTCGCAGCTCCCGCTCTTTTTAAATTTCCGCTCTGACTCACAACTCCGCTCTTTTTAAATTTCCACTCTGACTCTCAGTGCCAGGTCTTTTTAAATCTCCGCTCTGACTCGCAGCTCCCGCTTTTTTTAAATCTCCGCTCTGACTCTCAGCACCCGCTTTTTAAATCTCCGTTCTGAATCTGAGCACTCGCTCTTTTTAAATCTCCGCTCTGACTCACAGCTCCTGCTCTTTTTAAATCTCCGCTCTGAACGCAGCTCACGCTCTTTTTAAATCTCCGTTCTGTCTCACAGCGCCCGCTCTTTTTAAAACTACGCTCTGACTTGCAGCTCCCGCTCTTTTTAAATCTCTGCTCTTACTCGCAGCGCCCGCTCTTTTTAAATCTCCACTCTGACTCGCAGCTCCCGCACTTTTTAAATCTCCGCTCTGACTCTCAGCGCCTGCTCTTTTTAAATCTCCGCTCTGCCTCACAACTCCGCTCTTTTTAATTTCCACTCTGACTCAGAGCTCCTGCACTTTTTAAATCTCCGCTCTGACTCACAACTCCGCTCTTTTTAAATTTCCACTCTGAATCACAGCTCCCGCACTTTTTAAATCTCCGCTCTGACTCAGCGCCCGCTCGTTTTAAATCTCCGCTCTGACTCAGCGCCCGCTCTTTTTAAATCTCCGCTATGACTCTCAGCGCCTGCTCTTTTTAAATCTCCGCTCTGCCTCACAGCTCCGCTCTTTTTAAATCGCCGCTCTGACTCGCAGCTCCCGCTCATTTTAAACCTCCGCTCTGACTGTCAGCGCCCGCTCTTTTTAAATCTCCGCACTGACTCACAGCGCCCGCTCTTTTTAAATCTCCGCTCTGACTCACAGCTCCCGCTCTTTTTAAATCTACACTCTGACTCGCAGCTGCCGCTCTTTTTAAATCTCCGCTCTTACTCGCAGCTTCCGCTATTTTTAAATCTCCGCTCTGACTCGCAGCTCCCGCTCTTTTTAAATCTCCGCACTGACTCTCAGCGCCTGCTCTTTTTAAATCTCCACTCTGACTCTGAGCACTTACTCTTTTTAAATCTCCACTCTGACTCACAGCGCCCGCTCTTTTTAAATCTCCGCTCTGACTCACAGCTCCCGCTCTATTTAAATCTCCGCTCTGACTCTCAGTGCCCGCTCTTTTCAAATCTCCGCTCCGACTCTCAGCGCCCGCTCTTTTTAAATCTCCGCTCTGACTCAACGACCGCTCTTTTTAAATCTCCGCTCTGACTCGCAGCTCCCGCTCTTTATAAATCTCCACTCTGACTCTCAGCACCCGCTTCTTAAATCTCCGTTCTGAATCTGAGCACTCGCTCTTTTTAAATCTCCGCTCTGACTCACAGCTCCTGCTCTTTTTAAATCTCCACTCTGACTCGCAGAACCCGCTCTTTATAAATCTCCGCTCTGACTCAAAACTCCGTTCTTTTTAAATTAGCACTCCGACTCTGAGCACTCACTCTTTTTAAATCTCCGCTCTGACTCTCAGTGCCCGCTCTTTTTAAATCTCCGCTCTGACTCTCAGCGCCCGCTCTTTTGAAATCTCCGCTCTGACTCGCAGCTCCCGCTCTTTTTAAATCTCCGCTCTGACTCTCAGCTCCTGCGCTTTTTAAATCTCCGCTCTGACTCTGAGCACTCACTCTTTTTAAATCTCCGCTCCGACTCTCAGCGCCTGCTCTTTTTAAATCTCCACTCTGACTCTGAGCACTTACTCTTTTTAAATCTCCACTCTGACTCACAGCGCCCGCTCTTTTTAAATCTCCGCTCTGACTCACAGCTCCCGCTCTTTTTAAATCTCCGCTCTGACTCTCAGCGCCCGCTCTTTTCAAATCTCCGCTCCGACTCTCAGCGCCCGCTCTTTTTAAATCTCCGCTCTGACTCAGCGCCCGCTCTTTTTAAATCTCCGCTCTGACTCGCAGCTCCCGCTCTTCATAAATCTCCGCTCTGACTCTCAGCACCCGCTTTTTAAATCTCCGTTCTGAATCTGAGCACTCGCTCTTTTTAAATCTCCGCTCTGACTCACAGCTCCTGCTCTTTTTAAATCTCCACTCTGACTCGCAGCTCCCGCTCTTTATAAATCTCCGCTCTGACTCACAACTCCGCTCTTTTTAAATTTCCACTCCGACTCTGAGCACTCACTCTTTTAAAATCTCCGCTCTGACTCGCAGCTCGCGCTCTTTTTCAATCTCCGCTCTGACTCTCAGCTCCTGCACTTTTTAAATCTCCGCTCTGACTCTGAGCACTCCCTCTTTTTAAATCTCCGCTCTGACTCGCAGCTCCCGCTCTTTTTCAATCTCCGCTCTGACTCTCAGCTCCTGCGCTTTTTAAATCTCCGCTCTGACTCTGAGCACTCACTCTTTTTAAATCTCCGCTCCGACTCTCAGCGCCCGCTCTTTTTAAATCTCCGCTCTGACTCACATCTCCGCTCTTTTTAGGTTTCCACTCTGAATCTTAGTGCCCGCTCTTTTTAAATCTCCGCTCTGACTCGCAGCTCCCGCTCTTTTTCAATCTCCGCTCTGACTCTCAGCTCCTGCGCTTTTTAAATCTCCGCTCTGACTCTGAGCACTCACTCTTTTTAAATCTCCGCTCTGACTCTCAGCGCCTGCTCTTTTTAAATCTCCGCTCTGACCCTCAGCGCCCGCTCTTTTTAAATCTCCGATCTGACTCTGAGCACTCACTATTTTTAAATCTCCGCTCTGACTCACAACTCCGCTCTTTTTAAGTTTCCACTCTGACTCTCAGTGCCCGCTCTTTTTAAATCTCCGCTCCGACTCTCAGCGCCCGCTGTTTTTAAATCTCCGCTCTGACTCTCAGCTCCCGCTTTTTTTAAATCTCCGCTCTGACTCACAGCGCCCGCTCTTTTTAAATCTCCGCTCTGACTCACAGCTCCCGCTCTTTTTAAATCTACGCTCTGACTCGCAGCTCCCGCTCTTTTTAAATCTCCGCTCTGACTCTCAGCGCCTGCTCTTTTTAAATCTCCACCCTGACTCTGAGCACTTACTCTTTTTAAATCTCCACTCTGACTCACAGCGCCCGCTCTTTTTAAATCTCCGCTCTGACTCACAGCTCCCGCTCTTTTTAAATCTCCGCTCTGACTCTCAGTGCCCGCTCTTTTTAAATCTCCGCTCCGACTCTCAGCGCCCGCTCTTTTTAAATCTCCGCTCTGACTCAGCGCCCGCTCTTTTTAAATCTCCGCTCTGACTCGCAGCTCCCGCTCTTTATAAATCTCCGCTCTGACTCACAACTCCGCTCTTTTTAAATTCCAACTCTGACTCTGAGCACTCACTATTTTTCAATCTCCGCTCTGACTCGCAGCTCCCGCTCTTTTTAAATTTCCGCTCTGACTCACAACTCCGCTCTTTTTAAATTTCCACTCTGACTCTCAGTGCCAGGTCTTTTTAAATCTCCGCTCTGACTCGCAGCTCCCGCTTTTTTTAAATCTCCGCTCTGACTCTCAGCACCCGCTTTTTAAATCTCCGTTCTGAATCTGAGCACTCGCTCTTTTTAAATCTCCGCTCTGACTCACAGCTCCTGCTCTTTTTAAATCTCCGCTCTGAACGCAGCTCACGCTCTTTTTAAATCTCCGTTCTGTCTCACAGCGCCCGCTCTTTTTAAAACTACGCTCTGACTTGCAGCTCCCGCTCTTTTTAAATCTCTGCTCTTACTCGCAGCGCCCGCTCTTTTTAAATCTCCACTCTGACTCGCAGCTCCCGCACTTTTTAAATCTCCGCTCTGACTCTCAGCGCCTGCTCTTTTTAAATCTCCGCTCTGCCTCACAACTCCGCTCTTTTTAATTTCCACTCTGACTCAGAGCTCCTGCACTTTTTAAATCTCCGCTCTGACTCACAACTCCGCTCTTTTTAAATTTCCACTCTGAATCACAGCTCCCGCACTTTTTAAATCTCCGCTCTGACTCAGCGCCCGCTCTTTTTAAATCTCCGCTCTGACTCAGCGCCCGCTCTTTTTAAATCTCCGCTATGACTCTCAGCGCCTGCTCTTTTTAAATCTCCGCTCTGCCTCACAGCTCCGCTCTTTTTAAATCGCCGCTCTGACTCGCAGCTCCCGCTCATTTTAAACCTCCGCTCTGACTGTCAGCGCCCGCTCTTTTTAAATCTCCGCACTGACTCACAGCGCCCGCTCTTTTTAAATCTCCGCTCTGACTCACAGCTCCCGCTCTTTTTAAATCTACACTCTGACTCGCAGCTCCCGCTCTTTTTAAATCTCCGCTCTTACTCGCAGCTTCCGCTATTTTTAAATCTCCGCTCTGACTCGCAGCTCCCGCTCTTTTTAAATCTCCGCACTGACTCTCAGCGCCTGCTCTTTTTAAATCTCCACTCTGACTCTGAGCACTTACTCTTTTTAAATCTCCACTCTGACTCACAGCGCCCGCTCTTTTTAAATCTCCGCTCTGACTCACAGCTCCCGCTCTATTTAAATCTCCGCTCTGACTCTCAGTGCCCGCTCTTTTCAAATCTCCGCTCCGACTCTCAGCGCCCGCTCTTTTTAAATCTCCGCTCTGACTCAACGACCGCTCTTTTTAAATCTCCGCTCTGACTCGCAGCTCCCGCTCTTTATAAATCTCCACTCTGACTCTCAGCACCCGCTTCTTAAATCTCCGTTCTGAATCTGAGCACTCGCTCTTTTTAAATCTCCGCTCTGACTCACAGCTCCTGCTCTTTTTAAATCTCCACTCTGACTCGCAGAACCCGCTCTTTATAAATCTCCGCTCTGACTCAAAACTCCGTTCTTTTTAAATTAGCACTCCGACTCTGAGCACTCACTCTTTTTAAATCTCCGCTCTGACTCTCAGTGCCCGCTCTTTTTAAATCTCCGCTCTGACTCTCAGCGCCCGCTCTTTTGAAATCTCCGCTCTGACTCGCAGCTCCCGCTCTTTTTAAATCTCCGCTCTGACTCTCAGCTCCTGCGCTTTTTAAATCTCCGCTCTGACTCTGAGCACTCACTCTTTTTAAATCTCCGCTCCGACTCTCAGCGCCTGCTCTTTTTAAATCTCCACTCTGACTCTGAGCACTTACTCTTTTTAAATCTCCACTCTGACTCACAGCGCCCGCTCTTTTTAAATCTCCGCTCTGACTCACAGCTCCCGCTCTTTTTAAATCTCCGCTCTGACTCTCAGCGCCCGCTCTTTTCAAATCTCCGCTCCGACTCTCAGCGCCCGCTCTTTTTAAATCTCCGCTCTGACTCAGCGCCCGCTCTTTTTAAATCTCCGCTCTGACTCGCAGCTCCCGCTCTTCATAAATCTCCGCTCTGACTCTCAGCACCCGCTTTTTAAATCTCCGTTCTGAATCTGAGCACTCGCTCTTTTTAAATCTCCGCTCTGACTCACAGCTCCTGCTCTTTTTAAATCTCCACTCTGACTCGCAGCTCCCGCTCTTTATAAATCTCCGCTCTGACTCACAACTCCGCTCTTTTTAAATTTCCACTCCGACTCTGAGCACTCACTCTTTTAAAATCTCCGCTCTGACTCGCAGCTCGCGCTCTTTTTCAATCTCCGCTCTGACTCTCAGCTCCTGCACTTTTTAAATCTCCGCTCTGACTCTGAGCACTCCCTCTTTTTAAATCTCCGCTCTGACTCGCAGCTCCCGCTCTTTTTCAATCTCCGCTCTGACTCTCAGCTCCTGCGCTTTTTAAATCTCCGCTCTGACTCTGAGCACTCACTCTTTTTAAATCTCCGCTCCGACTCTCAGCGCCCGCTCTTTTTAAATCTCCGCTCTGACTCACATCTCCGCTCTTTTTAGGTTTCCACTCTGAATCTTAGTGCCCGCTCTTTTTAAATCTCCGCTCTGACTCGCAGCTCCCGCTCTTTTTCAATCTCCGCTCTGACTCTCAGCTCCTGCGCTTTTTAAATCTCCGCTCTGACTCTGAGCACTCACTCTTTTTAAATCTCCGCTCTGACTCTCAGCGCCTGCTCTTTTTAAATCTCCGTTCTGACCCTCAGCGCCCGCTCTTTTTAAATCTCCGATCTGACTCTGAGCACTCACTCTTTTTAAATCTCCGCTCTGACTCACAACTCCGCTCTTTTTAAGTTTCCACTCTGACTCTCAGTGCCCGCTCTTTTTAAATCTCCCCTCCGACTCTCAGCGCCCGCTGTTTTTAAATCTCCGCTCTGACTCGCAGCTGCCGCTCTTTATAAATCTCCACTCTGACTCTCAGCACCCGCTTCTTAAATCTCCGTTCTGAATCTGAGCACTCGCTCTTTTTAAATCTCCGCTCTGACTCGCAGAACCCGCTCTTTATAAATCTCCGCTCTGACTCAAAACTCCGTTCTTTTTAAATTAGCACTCCGACTCTGAGCACTCACTCTTTTTAAATCTCCGCTCTGACTCTCAGTGCCCGCTCTTTTTAAATCTCCGCTCTGACTCTCAGCGCCCGCTCTTTTGAAATCTCCGCTCTGACTCGCAGCTCCCGCTCTTTTTAAATCTCCGCTCTGACTCTCAGCTCCTGCGCTTTTTAAATCTCCGCTCTGACTCTGAGCACTCACTCTTTTTAAATCTCCGCTCCGACTCTCAGCGCCTGCTCTTTTTAAATCTCCACTCTGACTCTGAGCACTTACTCTTTTTAAATCTCCACTCTGACTCACAGCGCCCGCTCTTTTTAAATCTCCGCTCTGACTCACAGCTCCCGCTCTTTTTAAATCTCCGCTCTGACTCTCAGCGCCCGCTCTTTTCAAATCTCCGCTCCGACTCTCAGCGCCCGCTCTTTTTAAATCTCCGCTCTGACTCAGCGCCCGCTCTTTTTAAATCTCCGCTCTGACTCGCAGCTCCCGCTCTTCATAAATCTCCACTCTGACTCTCAGCACCCGCTTTTTAAATCTCCGTTCTGAATCTGAGCACTCGCTCTTTTTAAATCTCCGCTCTGACTCACAGCTCCTGCTCTTTTTAAATCTCCACTCTGACTCGCAGCTCCCGCTCTTTATAAATCTCCGCTCTGACTCACAACTCCGCTCTTTTTAAATTTCCACTCCGACTCTGAGCACTCACTCTTTTAAAATCTCCGCTCTGACTCGCAGCTCGCGCTCTTTTTCAATCTCCGCTCTGACTCTCAGCTCCTGCACTTTTTAAATCTCCGCTCTGACTCTGAGCACTCCCTCTTTTTAAATCTCCGCTCTGACTCGCAGCTCCCGCTCTTTTTCAATCTCCGCTCTGACTCTCAGCTCCTGCGCTTTTTAAATCTCCGCTCTGACTCTGAGCACTCACTCTTTTTAAATCTCCGCTCCGACTCTCAGCGCCCGCTCTTTTTAAATCTCCGCTCTGACTCACATCTCCGCTCTTTTTAGGTTTCCACTCTGAAACTTAGTGCCCGCTCTTTTTAAATCTCCGCTCTGACTCGCAGCTCCCGCTCTTTTTCAATCTCCGCTCTGACTCTCAGCTCCTGCGCTTTTTAAATCTCCGCTCTGACTCTCAGTGCCCGCTCTTTTCAAATCTCCGCTCCGACTCTCAGTGCCCGCTCTTTTTAAATCTCCGCTCTGACTCAGCGCCCGCTCTTTTTAAATCTCCGCTCTGACTCGCAGCTCCCGCTCTTTATAAATCTCCGCTCTGACTCTCAGCATCCGCTTTTTAAATCTCCGTTCTGAATCTGAGCACTCGCTCTTTTTAAATCTCCGCTCTGACTCACAGCTCCTGCTCTTTTTGAATCTCCACTCTGACTCGCAGCTCCCGCTCTTTATAAATCTCCGCTCTGACTCACAACTCCGCTCTTTTTAAATTTCCACTCCGACTCTGAGCACTCACTCTTTTAAAATCTCCGCTCTGGCTCGCAGCTCGCGCTCTTTTTCAATCTCCGCTCTGACTCTCAGCTCCTGCACTTTTTAAATCTCCGCTCTGACTCTGAGCACTCCCTCTTTTTAAATCTCCGCTCTGACTCGCAGCTCCCGCTCTTTTTCAATCTCCGCTCTGACTCTCAGCTCCTGCGCTTTTTAAATCTCCGCTCTGACTCTGAGCACTCACTCTTTTTAAACCTCCGCTCTGACTCTCAGCGCCCGCTCTTTTTAAATCTCCGCTCTGACTCACATCTCCGCTCTTTTTAGGTTTCCACTCTGAATCTTAGTGCCCGCTCTTTTTAAATCTCCGCTCTGACTCGCAGCTCCCGCTCTTTTTCAATCTCCGCTCTGACTCTCAGCTCCTGCGCTTTTTAAATCTCCGCTCTGACTCTGAGCACTCACTCTTTTTAAATCTCCGCTCTGACTCTCAGCGCCTGCTCTTTTTAAATCTCCGTTCTGACCCTCAGCGCCCGCTCTTTTTAAATCTTCGATCTGACTCTGAGCACTCACTCTTTTTAAATCTCCGCTCTGACTCACAACTCCGCTCTTTTTAAGTTTCCACTCTGACTCTCAGTGCCCGCTCTTTTTAAATCTCCCCTCCGACTCTCAGCGCCCGCTGTTTTTAAATCTCCGCTCTGACTCGCAGCTCCCGCTCTTTATAAATCTCCACTCTGACTCTCAGCACCCGCTTCTTAAATCTCCGTTCTGAATCTTAGCACTCGCTCTTTTTAAATCTCCGCTCTGACTCACAGCTCCTGCTCTTTTTAAATCTCCACTCTGACTCGCAGAACCCGCTCTTTATAAATCTCCGCTCTGACTCAAAACTCCGTTCTTTTTAAATTAGCACTCCGACTCTGAGCACTCACTCTTTTTAAATCTCCGCTCTGACTCTCAGTGCCCGCTCTTTTTAAATCTCCGCTCTGACTCTCAGCGCCCGCTCTTTTGAAATCTCCGCTCTGACTCGCAGCTCCCGCTCTTTTTAAATCTCCGCTCTGTCTCTCAGCTCCTGCGCTTTTTAAATCTCCGCTCTGACTCTGAGCACTCACTCTTTTTAAATCTCCGCTCCGACTCTCAGCGCCTGCTCTTTTTAAATCTCCACTCTGACTCTGAGCACTTACTCTTTTTAAATCTCCACTCTGACTCACAGCGCCCGCTCTTTTTAAATCTCCGCTCTGACTCACAGCTCCCGCTCTTTTTAAATCTTCGCTCTGACTCTCAGTGCCCGCTCTTTTCAAATCTCCGCTCCGACTCTCAGCGCCCGCTCTTTTTAAATCTCCGCTCTGACTCAGCGCCCGCTCTTTTTAAATCTCCGCTCTGACTCGCAGCTCCCGCTCTTTATAAATCTCCGCTCTGACTCTCAGCACCCGCTTTTTAAATCTCCGTTCTGAATCTGAGCACTCGCTCTTTTTAAATCTCCGCTCTGACTCACAGCTCCTGCTCTTTTTAAATCTCCACTCTGACTCGCAGCTCCCGCTCTTTATAAATCTCCGCTCTGACTCACAACTCCGCTCTTTTTAAATTTCCACTCCGACTCTGAGCACTCACTCTTTTAAAATCTCCGCTCTGACTCGCAGCTCGCGCTCTTTTTCAATCTCCGCTCTGACTCTCAGCTCCTGCACTTTTTAAATCTCCGCTCTGACTCTGAGCACTCCCTCTTTTTAAATCTCTGCTCTGACTCGCAGCTCCCGCTCTTTTTCAATCTCCGCTCTGACTCTCAGCTCCTGCGCTTTTTAAATCTCCGCTCTGACTCTGAGCACTCACTCTTTTTAAATCTCCGCTCCGACTCTCAGCACCTGCTCTTTTTAAACCTCCGCTCTGACTCTCAGCGCCCGCTCTTTTTAAATCTCCGCTCTGACTCACATCTCCGCTCTTTTTAGGTTTCCACTCTGAATCTTAGTGCCCGCTCTTTTTAATTCTCCGCTCTGACTCGCAGCTCCCGCTCTTTTTCAATCTCCGCTCTGACTCTCAGCTCCTGCGCTTTTTAAATCTCCGCTCTGACTCTGAGCACTCACTCTTTTTAAATCTCCGCTCTGACTCTCAGCGCCTGCTCTTTTTAAATCTCCGTTCTGACCCTCAGCGCCCGCTCTTTTTAAATCTCCGATCTGACTCTGAGCACTCACTCTTTTTAAATCTCCGCTCTGACTCACAACTCCGCTCTTTTTAAGTTTCCACTCTGACTCTCAGTGCCCGCTCTTTTTAAATCTCCGCTCCGACTCTCAGCGCCCGCTGTTTTTAAATCTCCGCTCTGACTCTCAGCTCCCGCTTTTTTTAAATCTCCGCTCTGACTCACAGCGCCCGCTCTTTTTAAATCTCCGCTCTGACTCACAGCTCCCGCTCTTTTTAAATCTACGCTCTGACTCGCAGCTCCCGCTCTTTTTAAATCTCCGCTCTGACTCGCAGCGCCTGCTCTTTTTAAATCTCCACTCTGACTCTGAGCACTTACTCTTTTTAAATCTCCACTCTGACTCACAGCGCCCGCTCTTTTTAAATCTCCGCTCTGACTCACAGCTCCCGCTCTTTTTAAATCTCCGCTCTGACTCGCAGCTCCCGCTCTTTTTAAATCTCCGCTCCGACTCTCAGCGCCCGCTCTTTTTAAATCTCCGCTCTGACTCAGCGCCAGCTCTTTTTAAATCTCCGCTCTGACTCGCAGCTCCCGCTCTTTATAAATCTCCGCTCTGACTCACAACTCCGCTCTTTTTAAATTCCAACTCTGACTCTGAGCACTCACTATTTTTCAATCTCCGCTCTGACTCGCAGCTCCCGCTCTTTTTTAATTTCCACTCTGACTCTCAGTGCCCGCTGTTTTTAAATCTCCGCTCTGACTCTCAGCTCCCGCTTTTTTTAAATCACCACTCTGACTCACAGCGCCCCCTCTTTTTAAATCTCCGCTCTGACTCGCAGCTCCCGCTCTTTTTAAATCTCCGCTCTGACTCGCAGCTCCCGCTCTTTTTCAATCTCCGCTCTGAATCTGAGCACTCGCTGTTTTTAAATCTACGCTCTGACCCACAGCTCACGCTCTTTTTAAATCTCCGCTCTGACTCTCAGCTCCTGCGCTTTTTAAATCTCCACTCTGACTCTGAGCACTCCCTCTTTTTAAATCTCCGGTCTGACTCGTAGCTCCCGCTCTTTTTAAATCTCCGCTCTGACTCGCAGCTCACGCTCTTTTTAAATCTCCGCTCTGGCTCACAACTCCGCTCTTTTTAAATTTCCACTCCGACTCTGAGCACTCACTCTTTTTAAATCTCCGCTCTGACTCTCAGTGCCCGCTCTTTTTATATCTCCGCTCTGACTCACAGCTCCTGCTCTTTTCAAATCTGCGCTCTGATGCTGAGCACTCACTCTTTTCAAATCTCCGCTCTGTCTCGCAGCTCCCGCTCTTTTTAAATCTCCGCTCTGACTTGCAGCTCCCGCTCATTTTAAGTCTCCGCTCTGAGTCGCAGCTCCCGCTCTTTTTAAACCTCCGCTCTGATTCACAGCTCCCGCTCTTTTTAAATCTCCGCTCCGACTCTCAGCGCCTTCTCTTTTTAAATATCCGCTCTGACTCTCAGCGCCCGCTCTTTTTAAATCTCCGCTCTGACTCTGAGCACTCATTCTTTATTAATCTCCGCTCTGACTCACAACTCCGTTCTTTTTAAGTTTCCACTCTGACTCTCAGTGCCCGCTCTTTTTAAATCTCTGCTCCGACTCTCAGCGCCCGCTCTTTTTAAATCTCCGCTCTGACTCGCAGCTCCCGCTCTTTTTAAATCTCCGCTCTGACTCACAGCTCCCGCTCTTTTTAAATCTCCGCTCTGACTCACAACTCCGCTCTTTTTAAATCTCCGCTCTGACTCGCAGCTCCCGCTCTTTTTAGGTTTCCACTCAGAATCTTAGTGCCCGCTCTTTTTAAATCTCCGCTCTGACTCGCAGCTCCCGCTCTTTTTCAATCTCCGCTCTGACTCTCAGCTCCTGCGCTTTTTAAATCTCCGCTCTGACTCTGAGCACTCACTCTTTTTAAATCTCCGCTCTGACTCTCAGCGCCTGCTCTTTTTAAATCTCCGTTCTGACCCTCAGCGCCCGCTCTTTTTAAATCTCCGATCTGACTCTGAGCACTCACTCTTTTTAAATCTCCGCTCTGACTCACAACTCCGCTCTTTTTAAGTTTCCACTCTGACTCTCAGTGCCCGCTCTTTTTAAATCTCCGCTCCGACTCTCAGCGCCCGCTGTTTTTAAATCTCCGCTCTGACTCTCAGCTCCCGCTTTTTTTAAATCTCCGCTCTGACTCACAGCGCCCGCTCTTTTTAAATCTCCGCTCTGACTCACAGCTCCCGCTCTTTTTAAATCTATGCGCTGACTCGCAGCTCCCGCTCTTTTTAAATCTCCGCACTGACTCGCAGCGCCTGCTCTTTTTAAATCTCCACTCTGACTCTGAGCACTTACTCTTTTTAAATCTCCGCTCCGACTCTCAGCGCCCGCTCTTTTTAAATCTCCGCTCTGACTCAGCGCCAGCTCTTTTTAAATCTCCGCTCTGACTCGCAGCTCCCGCTCTTTATAAATCTCCGCTCTGACTCACAACTCCGCTCTTTTTAAATTCCAACTCTGACTCTGAGCACTCACTATTTTTCAATCTCCGCTCTGACTCGCAGCTCCCGCTCTTTTTTAATTTCCACTCTGACTCTCAGTGCCCGCTGTTTTTAAATCTCCGCTCTGACTCTCAGCTCCCGCTTTTTTTAAATCACCACTCTGACTCACAGCGCCCCCTCTTTTTAAATCTCCGCTCTGACTCGCAGCTCCCGCTCTTTTTAAATCTCCGCTCTGACTCGCAGCTCCCGCTCTTTTTCAATCTCCGCTCTGAATCTGAGCACTCGCTGTGTTTAAATCTACGCTCTGACCCACAGCTCACGCTCTTTTTAAATCTCCGCTCTGACTCTCAGCTCCTGCGCTTTTTAAATCTCCACTCTGACTCTGAGCACTCCCTCTTTTTAAATCTCCGGTCTGACTCGTAGCTCCCGCTCTTTTTAAATCTCCGCTCTGACTCGCAGCTCACGCTCTTTTTAAATCTCCGCTCTGACTCACAACTCCGCTCTTTTTAAATTTCCACTCCGACTCTGAGCACTCACTCTTTTTAAATCTCCGCTCTGACTCTCAGTGCCCGCTCTTTTTATATCTCCGCTCTGACTCACAGCTCCTGCTCTTTTCAAATCTGCGCTCTGATGCTGAGCACTCACTCTTTTCAAATCTCCGCTCTGTCTCGCAGCTCCCGCTCTTTTTAAATCTCCGCTCTGACTTGCAGCTCCCGCTCATTTTAAGTCTCCGCTCTGAGTCGCAGCTCCCGCTCTTTTTAAACCTCCGCTCTGACTCACAGCTCCCGCTCTTTTTAAATCTCCGCTCCGACTCTCAGCGCCTGCTCTTTTTAAATATCCGCTCTGACTCTCAGCGCCCGCTCTTTTTAAATCTCTGCTCTGACTCTGAGCACTCATTCTTTTTTAATCTCCGCTCTGACTCACAACTCCGCTCTTTTTAAGTTTCCACTCTGACTCTCAGTGCCCGCTCTTTTTAAATCTCCGCTCCGACTCTCAGCGCCCGCTCTTTTTAAATCTCCGCTCTGACTCGCAGCTCCCGCTCTTTTTAAATCTCCGCTCTGACTCACAGCTCCCGCTCTTTTTAAATCTCCGCTCTGACTCACAACTCCACTCTTTTTAAATCTCAGCTCTGACTCGCAGCTCCCGCTCTTTTTAAATCTCCGCTCTGACTCTCAGTGCCCGCTCTTTTCAAATCTCCGCTCCGACTCTCAGCGCCCGCTCTTTTTAAATCTCCGCTCTGACTCAGCGCCCGCTCTTTTTAAATCTCCGCTCTGACTCGCAGCTCCCGCTCTTTATAAATCTCCGCTCTGACTCTCAGCACCCGCTTTTTAAATCTCCGTTCTGAATCTGAGCACTCGCTCTTTTTAAATCTCCGCTCTGACTCACAGCTCCTGCTCTTTTTAAATCTCCACTCTGACTCGCAGCTCCCGCTCTTTATAAATCTCCGCTCTGACTCACAACTCCGCTCTTTTTAAATTTCCACTCCGACTCTGAGCACTCACTCTTTTAAAATCTCCGCTCTGACTCGCAGCTCGCGCTCTTTTTCAATCTCCGCTCTGACTCTCAGCTCCTGCACTTTTTAAATCTCCGCTCTGACTCTGAGCACTCCCTCTTTTTAAATCTCCGCTCTGACTCGCAGCTCCCGCTCTTTTTCAATCTCCGCTCTGACTCTCAGCTCCTGCGCTTTTTAAATCTCCGCTCTGACTCTGAGCACTCACTCTTTTTAAATCTCCGCTCCGACTCTCAGCACCTGCTCTTTTTAAACCTCCGCTCTGACTCTCAGCGCCCGCTCTTTTTAAATCTCCGCTCTGACTCACATCTCCGCTCTTTTTAGGTTTCCACTCTGAATCTTAGTGCCCGCTCTTTTTAAATCTCCGCTCTGACTCGCAGCTCCCGCTCTTTTTCAATCTCCGCTCTGACTCTCAGCTCCTGCGCTTTTTAAATCTCCGCTCTGACTCTGAGCACTCACTCTTTTTAAATCTCCGCTCTGACTCTCAGCGCCTGCTCTTTTTAAATCTCCGTTCTGACCCTCAGCGCCCGCTCTTTTTAAATCTCCGATCTGACTCTGAGCACTCACTCTTTTTAAATCTCCGCTCTGACTCACAACTCCGCTCTTTTTAAGTTTCCACTCTGACTCTCAGTGCCCGCTCTTTTTAAATCTCCGCTCCGACTCTCAGCGCCCGCTGTTTTTAAATCTCCGCTCTGACTCTCAGCTCCCGCTTTTTTTAAATCTCCGCTCTGACTCACAGCGCCCGCTCTTTTTAAATCTCCGCTCTGACTCACAGCTCCCGCTCTTTTTAAATCTACGCTCTGACTCGCAGCTCCCGCTCTTTTTAAATCTCCGCTCTGACTCGCAGCGCCTGCTCTTTTTAAATCTCCACTCTGACTCTGAGCACTTACTCTTTTTAAATCTCCACTCTGACTCACAGCGCCCGCTCTTTTTAAATCTCCGCTCTGACTCACAGCTCCCGCTCTTTTTAAATCTCCGCTCTGACTCGCAGCTCCCGCTCTTTTTAAATCTCCGCTCCGACTCTCAGCGCCCGCTCTTTTTAAATCTCCGCTCTGACTCAGCGCCAGCTCTTTTTAAATCTCCGCTCTGACTCGCAGCTCCCGCTCTTTATAAATCTCCGCTCTGACTCACAACTCCGCTCTTTTTAAATTCCAACTCTGACTCTGAGCACTCACTATTTTTCAATCTCCGCTCTGACTCGCAGCTCCCGCTCTTTTTTAATTTCCACTCTGACTCTCAGTGCCCGCTGTTTTTAAATCTCCGCTCTGACTCTCAGCTCCCGCTTTTTTTAAATCACCACTCTGACTCACAGCGCCCCCTCTTTTTAAATCTCCGCTCTGACTCGCAGCTCCCGCTCTTTTTAAATCTCCGCTCTGACTCGCAGCTCCCGCTCTTTTTCAATCTCCGCTCTGAATCTGAGCACTCGCTGTTTTTAAATCTACGCTCTGACCCACAGCTCACGCTCTTTTTAAATCTCCGCTCTGACTCTCAGCTCCTGCGCTTTTTAAATCTCCACTCTGACTCTGAGCACTCCCTCTTTTTAAATCTCCGGTCTGACTCGTAGCTCCCGCTCTTTTTAAATCTCCGCTCTGACTCGCAGCTCACGCTCTTTTTAAATCTCCGCTCTGGCTCACAACTCCGCTCTTTTTAAATTTCCACTCCGACTCTGAGCACTCACTCTTTTTAAATCTCCGCTCTGACTCTCAGTGCCCGCTCTTTTTATATCTCCGCTCTGACTCACAGCTCCTGCTCTTTTCAAATCTGCGCTCTGATGCTGAGCACTCACTCTTTTCAAATCTCCGCTCTGTCTCGCAGCTCCCGCTCTTTTTAAATCTCCGCTCTGACTTGCAGCTCCCGCTCATTTTAAGTCTCCGCTCTGAGTCGCAGCTCCCGCTCTTTTTAAACCTCCGCTCTGATTCACAGCTCCCGCTCTTTTTAAATCTCCGCTCCGACTCTCAGCGCCTTCTCTTTTTAAATATCCGCTCTGACTCTCAGCGCCCGCTCTTTTTAAATCTCCGCTCTGACTCTGAGCACTCATTCTTTATTAATCTCCGCTCTGACTCACAACTCCGTTCTTTTTAAGTTTCCACTCTGACTCTCAGTGCCCGCTCTTTTTAAATCTCTGCTCCGACTCTCAGCGCCCGCTCTTTTTAAATCTCCGCTCTGACTCGCAGCTCCCGCTCTTTTTAAATCTCCGCTCTGACTCACAGCTCCCGCTCTTTTTAAATCTCCGCTCTGACTCACAACTCCGCTCTTTTTAAATCTCCGCTCTGACTCGCAGCTCCCGCTCTTTTTAGGTTTCCACTCAGAATCTTAGTGCCCGCTCTTTTTAAATCTCCGCTCTGACTCGCAGCTCCCGCTCTTTTTCAATCTCCGCTCTGACTCTCAGCTCCTGCGCTTTTTAAATCTCCGCTCTGACTCTGAGCACTCACTCTTTTTAAATCTCCGCTCTGACTCTCAGCGCCTGCTCTTTTTAAATCTCCGTTCTGACCCTCAGCGCCCGCTCTTTTTAAATCTCCGATCTGACTCTGAGCACTCACTCTTTTTAAATCTCCGCTCTGACTCACAACTCCGCTCTTTTTAAGTTTCCACTCTGACTCTCAGTGCCCGCTCTTTTTAAATCTCCGCTCCGACTCTCAGCGCCCGCTGTTTTTAAATCTCCGCTCTGACTCTCAGCTCCCGCTTTTTTTAAATCTCCGCTCTGACTCACAGCGCCCGCTCTTTTTAAATCTCCGCTCTGACTCACAGCTCCCGCTCTTTTTAAATCTATGCGCTGACTCGCAGCTCCCGCTCTTTTTAACTCTCCGCACTGACTCGCAGCGCCTGCTCTTTTTAAATCTCCACTCTGACTCTGAGCACTTACTCTTTTTAAATCTCCACTCTGACTCACAGCGCCCGCTCTTTTTAAATCTCCGCTCTGACTCACAGCTCCCGCTCTTTTTAAATCTCCGCTCCGACTCTCAGCGCCCGCTCTTTTTAAATCTCCGCTCTGACTCAGCGCCAGCTCTTTTTAAATCTCCGCTCTGACTCGCAGCTCCCGCTCTTTATAAATCTCCGCTCTGACTCACAACTCCGCTCTTTTTAAATTCCAACTCTGACTCTGAGCACTCACTATTTTTCAATCTCCGCTCTGACTCGCAGCTCCCGCTCTTTTTTAATTTCCACTCTGACTCTCAGTGCCCGCTGTTTTTAAATCTCCGCTCTGACTCTCAGCTCCCGCTTTTTTTAAATCACCACTCTGACTCACAGCGCCCCCTCTTTTTAAATCTCCGCTCTGACTCGCAGCTCCCGCTCTTTTTAAATCTCCGCTCTGACTCGCAGCTCCCGCTCTTTTTCAATCTCCGCTCTGAATCTGAGCACTCGCTGTGTTTAAATCTACGCTCTGACCCACAGCTCACGCTCTTTTTAAATCTCCGCTCTGACTCTCAGCTCCTGCGCTTTTTAAATCTCCACTCTGACTCTGAGCACTCCCTCTTTTTAAATCTCCGGTCTGACTCGTAGCTCCCGCTCTTTTTAAATCTCCGCTCTGACTCGCAGCTCACGCTCTTTTTAAATCTCCGCTCTGACTCACAACTCCGCTCTTTTTAAATTTCCACTCCGACTCTGAGCACTCACTCTTTTTAAATCTCCGCTCTGACTCTCAGTGCCCGCTCTTTTTATATCTCCGCTCTGACTCACAGCTCCTGCTCTTTTCAAATCTGCGCTCTGATGCTGAGCACTCACTCTTTTCAAATCTCCGCTCTGTCTCGCAGCTCCCGCTCTTTTTAAATCTCCGCTCTGACTTGCAGCTCCCGCTCATTTTAAGTCTCCGCTCTGAGTCGCAGCTCCCGCTCTTTTTAAACCTCCGCTCTGACTCACAGCTCCCGCTCTTTTTAAATCTCCGCTCCGACTCTCAGCGCCTGCTCTTTTTAAATATCCGCTCTGACTCTCAGCGCCCGCTCTTTTTAAATCTCTGCTCTGACTCTGAGCACTCATTCTTTTTTAATCTCCGCTCTGACTCACAACTCCGCTCTTTTTAAGTTTCCACTCTGACTCTCAGTGCCCGCTCTTTTTAAATCTCCGCTCCGACTCTCAGCGCCCGCTCTTTTTAAATCTCCGCTCTGACTCGCAGCTCCCGCTCTTTTTAAATCTCCGCTCTGACTCACAGCTCCCGCTCTTTTTAAATCTCCGCTCTGACTCACAACTCCACTCTTTTTAAATCTCAGCTCTGACTCGCAGCTCCCGCTCTTTTTAAATCTCCGCTCTGACTCACAGCTCCCGCTCTTTTTAAATTTCTACTCTGACTCTCAGTGCCCGCTGTTTTTAAATCTCCGCCCTGACTCACAACTCCACTCTTTTTAAATCTCCGCTCTGACTCGCAGCTCCCGCTCTTTTTAAATCTCCGCTCTGACTCACAGCTCCCGCTCTTTTTAAATTTCTACTCTGACTCTCAGTGCCCGCTGTTTTTAAATCTCCGCTCTGACTCACAACTCCACTCTTTTTAAATCTCCACTCTGACTCGCAGCTCCCGCTCTTTTTAAATCTCTGCTCTGACTCACAACTCCACTCTTTTTAAATCTCCGCTCTGACTCGCAGCTCCCGCTCTTTTTAAACCTCCGCTCTGACTGTCAGCGCCCGCTCTTTTTAAATCTCCGCTCTGACTCTCAGCTCCTGCGCTTTTTAAATCTCCACTCTGACTCTGAGCACTCCCTCTTTTGAAATCTCCGCTCTGACTCACAACTCTGCTCTTTTTAAATTTCCACTCCGACTCTGAGCACTCACTCTTTTTAAATCTCCGCTCCGACTCACAGCTCCTGCTCTTTTCAAATCTGCGCTCTGACGCTGAGCACTCACTCTTTTCAAATCTCCGCTCTGACTCTCAGTGCCCGCTCTTTTTAAATCTCCACTCTGACTCGCAGCTCCTGCTCTTTTTAAATCTCCGCTCTGACTTGCAGATCCCGCTCTATTTAAGTCTCCGCTCTGACTCGCAGCTCCCGCTCGTTTTAAACCTCCGCTCTGACTCACAGCTCCCGCTCTTTTTAAATCTCCGCTCCGACTCTCAGCGCCTGCTCTTTTTAAATCTCCGCTCTGACTCTCAGCGCCCGCTCTTTTTAAATCTCCGCTCTGACTCTGAGCACTCACTCTTTTTAAATCTCTGCTCTGACTCACAACTCCGCTCTTTTTAAGTTTCCACTCTGACTCTCAGTGCCCGCTCTTTTTAAATCTCCGCTCCGACTCTCAGCGCCCGCTCTTTTCAAATCTCCGCTCTGACTCGCAGCTCCCGCTCTTTTTTTTAATAAACTATTTTATTGAAAATTTTTGGTCAACCAACACAGTACATTGTGCATCCTTTACACAATATTATAACAACACAAATAACAATGACCTATTTTATAAACAGAAAATGAATAAATAATAAATAACAAAAATGAAAACTAACCCTAATTGGCAGCTGCCTTATCACAAGGAACACTCTCCAAAAATATAATTTAACAATCCAATATATAATTATCTGTAGCAACGACCTATACATATTATACAGTATATATTAACAACCCTGAGAGTCCTTCTGGTTCCTCCAGCCCCCCCCACCCCCGATCCTGGGCCGCTGCTGCTGCCTTCTTTTTTCCATTCCATCTATCTTTCTGCGAGGTATTCGACGAACGGTTGCCACCGCCTGGTGAACCCTTGAGCCGACCCCCTTAGAACAAACTTAATCCACTCTAGCTTTATAAACCCTGCCATGTCATTTCTCCAGGTCTCCACCCCCGGGGGCTTGGCTTCTTTCCACATTAGCAATATCCTGCGCCGGGCTACTAGGGACGCAAAGGCCAAAACATCGGCCTCTCTCGCCTCCTGCACTCTCGGCTCTTGTGCAACCCCAAATATAGCCAACCCCCAGCTTGGTTCGACCCGGACCCCCACTACTTTTGAAAGCACCTTTGTCACCCCCATCCAAAACCCCTGTAGTGCCGGGCATGACCAAAACATATGGGTATGATTCGCTGGGCTTCTCGAGCACCTCGCACACCTATCTCCACCCCAAAAATTTTCTGAGCCGTGCTCCAGTCATATGCGCCCTGTGTAATACCTTAAACTGAAACAGGCTTAGCCTGGCACACGAGGACGACGAGTTTACCCTGCTTAGGGCATCTGCCCACAGCCCCTCCTCCATCTCCTCCCCCAGCTCTTCTTCCCATTTCCCTTTTAGTTCATCTACCATAGTCTCCCCCTCGTCCCTCATTTCCCTATATATCTGACACCTTACCATCCCCCACCCATGTCTTTGAGATCACTCTGTCCTGCACCTCTTGTGTCGGGAGCTGCGGGAATTCGCTCACCTGTTGCCCCGCAAAAGCCCTCAGTTGCATATACCTGAATGCATTCCCTTGGGGCAACCCATATTTCTCGGTCAGCGCTCCCAGACTCGTGAACTTCCCATCCACAAACAGATCTTTCAGTTGCGTTATTCCTGCTCTTTGCCACATTCCATATCCCCCATCCATTCCCCCCGGGGCAAACCTATGGTTGTTTCTTATCGGGGACCCCCCCCAAGGCTCCAGTCTTTCCCCTATGCCGTCTCCACTGTCCCCAAATCTTCAGTGTAGCCACCACCACCGGGCTTGTGGTGTAGTTCCTCGGTGAGAACGGCAATGGGGCTGTCACCATAGCCTGTAGGCTAGTCCCCCTACAGGACGCCCTCTCTAATCTCTTCCACGTCGCTCCCTCCTCCTCTCCCATCCACTTACTCACCATTGAAATATTAGCGGCCCAATAATACTCACTTAGGCTCGGTAGTGCCAGCCCCCCACTATCCCTGCTACGCTGTAAGAATCCCTTCCTCACTCTCGGGGTCTTCCCGGCCCACACAAAACCCATGATGCTCTTTTCAATCCTTTTTAAAAAAGCCTTCGTGATCACCACCGGGAGGCACTGAAATACAAAGAGGAATCTCGGGAGGACCACCATCTTAACCGCCTGCACCCTCCCTGCCAGTGACAGGGATACCATATCCCATCTCTTGAAATCCTCCTCCATTTGTTCCACCAACCGCGTTGATATTTAACCTATGCAATGTGCCCCAATTCTTGGCTATCTGGATCCCCAGGTAACGAAAGTCCCTTGTTACCTTCCTCAACGGTAGGTCCTCTATTTCTCTACTCTGCTCCCCTGGATGCCCCACAAACAACTCACTTTTCCCCATGTTCAATTTATACCCTGAAAAATCCCCAAACTCCCCAAGTATCCGCATTATTTCTGGCATCCCCTCCGCCGGGTCTGCCACATATAATAACAAATCGTCCGCATACAAAGATACCCGGTGTTCTTCTCCTCCTCTAAGTACTCCCCTCCACTTCTTGGAACCCCTCAACGCTATCGCCAGGGGCTCAATCGCCAGCGCAAACAATAATGGGGACAGAGGGCATCCCTGCCTTGTCCCTCTATGGAGCCGAAAATATGCAGATCCCCGTCCATTCGTGACCACGCTCGCCATCGGGGCCCTATACAACAGCTGCACCCATCTAACATACCCCTCTCCAAAAGCAAATCTCCTCAACACCTCCCACAAATAATCCCACTCCACTCTATCAAATGCGTTCTCGGCATCCATCGCCACTACTATCTCCGTTTCCCCCTCTGGTGGGGGCATCATCATTACCCCTAACAGCCTCCGTATATTCGTGTTCAGCTGTCTCCCCTTCACAAACCCAGTTTGGTCCTCGTGGACCACCCCCGGGACACATTCCTCTATTCTCATTGCCATTACCTTGGCCAGAATCTTGGCATCTACATTTAGGAGGGAAATAGGTCTATAGGACCCGCATTGTAGCGGGTCCTTTTCCTTCTTTAAGAGAAGCGATATCGTTGCTTCAGACATAGTCGGGGGCAGTTGTCCCCTTTCTTTTGCCTCATTAAAGGTCCTCGTCAATACCGGGGCGAGCAAGTCCACATATTTTCTATAGAATTCGACTGGGAATCCATCCGGTCCCGGGGCCTTTCCCGCCTGCATGCTCCTAATTCCTTTCACCACTTCTTCGACCTCGATCTGTGCTCCCAGTCCCACCCTTTCCTGCTCTTCCACCTTGGGAAATTCCAGCCGATCCAAAAAGCCCATCATTCTCTCCCTCCCATCCGGGGGTTGAGCTTCATATAATTTTTTATAAAATGTCTTAAACACTCCATTCACTCTCTCCGCTCCCCGCTCCATCTCTCCTTCCTCATCCCTCACTCCCCCTAGTTCCCTCGCTGCTCCCCTTTTCCTCAATTGGTGTGCCAGCAACCTGCTCGCCTTCTCCCCATATTCGTACTGTACACCCTGTGCCTTCCTCCATTGTGCCTCTGCAGTGCCCGTAGTCAGCAAGTCAAATTCTACATGTAGCCTTTGCCTTTCCCTGTACAGTCCCTCCTCCGGTGCTTCCGCATATTGTCTGTCCACCCTCAAAAGTTCTTGCAGCAACCGCTCCCGATCCTTACTCTCCTGCTTCCCTTTATGTGCCCTTATTGATATCAGCTCCCCTCTAACCTCCGCCTTCAGCGCCTCCCAGACCACTCCCACCTGGATCTCCCCATTATCATTGAGTTCCAAGTACTTTTCAATGCACCCCCTCACCCTTAGACACACCCCCTCATCTGCCATTAGTCCCATGTCCATTCTCCAGGGTGGGCGCCCTCCTGTTTCCTCCCCTATCTCCAAGTCTACCCAGTGTGGAGCGTGATCCGAAATGGCTATAGCCGTATACTCCGTTCCCCTCACCTTCGGGATCAACGCCCTTCCCAGCACAAAAAAGTCTATTCGCGAGTAGACTTTATGGACATAGGAGAAAAACGAGAACTCCTTACTCCTAGGTCTGCTAAATCTCCATGGGTCTACACCTCCCATCTGCTCCATAAAATCTTGAAGTACCTTGGCTGCTGCCGGCCTCCTTCCAGTCCTGGACTTCGACCTATCCAGCCCTGGTTCCAACACCGTATTAAAATCTCCCCCCATTATCAGCTTTCCCATCTCTAGATCCGGAATGCGTCCTAGCATCCGCCTCATAAAATTGGCATCATCCCAGTTCGGGGCATATACGTTTACCAAAACCACCGTCTCCCCCTGTAGTTTGCCACTCACCATCACGTATCTGCCCCCGTTATCCGCCACTATAGTCTTTGCCTCGAACATTACCCGCCTCCCCACTAATATAGCCACCCCCCTGTTTTTCGCATCTAGCCCCGAATGGAACACCTGCCCCACCCATCCTTTGCATAGCCTAACCTGGTCTATCAATTTCAGGTGCGTTTCCTGTAACATAACCACATCTGCCTTAAGTTTCTTAAGGTGTGCGAGTACCCGTGCACTCTTTATCGGCCCGTTCAGCCCTCTCACGTTCCACGTGATCAGTCGGGTTGGGGGGCTTCCTACCACCCCCCCCCTTGTCGATTAGCCATCCCCTTTTTCCAGCTCCTCACCCGGTTCCCACGCAGCTGTATCTCCCCCAGGCGGTGCCCCCCCACCCATTCCCTCCCATACCAGCTCCCCCCTCTCCCCAGCAGCAGCAACCCAGTAATTCCCCCCTCCCACACCCCCCCCGCTAGAACCCCCGCTAGCGTAATTACTCCCCCCATGTTGCTCCCAGAAGTCAGCAAACTCTGGCCGACCTCGGCTTCCCTCCGTGACCTCGGCTCGCACCGTGCGACGCCCCCTCCTTCCTGCTTCTCTATTCCCGCCATGATTATCATAGCGCGGGAACCAAGCCCGCGCTTCTCCCTTGGCCCCGCCCCCAATGGCCAATGCCCCATCTCCTCCACCTCCCCTCCTCCCCCCATCACCACCTGTGGAAGAGAGAAAAGTTACCACATCGCAGGATTAGTACATAAAACTCCTCTTTCCCCCCTTTTTAACCCCCCTCTTCGCCCCCCACATTCGCCCCACCACTTTGTTCAAACGTTCTTTTTAATAACCCGCTCATTCCAGTTTTTCTTCCACAATAAAAGTCCACGCTTCATCCGCCGTCTCAAAGTAGTGGTGCCTCCCTCGATATGTGACCCACAGTCTTGCCGGTTGCAGCATTCCAAATTTTATCTTCTTTTTATGAAGCACCGCCTTGGCCCGATTAAAGCTCGTCCTCCTTCTCGCCACCTCCGCACTCCAGCCTTGATAAACGCGGATCACCGCGTTCTCCCATTTACTGCTCCGAGTTTTCTTTGCCCATCTAAGGACCATTTCTCTATCCTTAAAACGGAGGAATCTCACCACTATGGCTCTGGGAATTTCTCCTGCTCTCGGCCCTCGCGCCATCACTCGGTATGCTCCCTCCACCTCCAACGGACCCGCCGGGGCCTCCGCTCCCATTAACGAGTGCAGCATCGTGCTCACATATGCCCCGACGTCCGCTCCCTCTGCACCTTCAGGAAGACCAAGAATCCTCAAGTTGTTCCTCCTTGCTTTGTTCTCCAGTGCCTCCAACCTTTCCACACATCGTTTCTGATGTGCCTCATGCATCTCCATCTTCACCACCAGGCCCTGTATGTCGTCCTCATTCTCGGCTGCCTTTGCCTTCACGACCCGAAGCTCCCGCTCCTGGGTCTTTTGTTCCTCCTTTAGCCCTTCGATCGCCTGTAGTATCGGGGCAAACACCTTTTTCTTCATTTCCTTTTTGAGCTCTTCCACACAGCATTTCAAGAACTCTTGTTGTTCAGGGCCCCATGTTAAACTGCCACCTTCCGACGCCATCTTGGTTTTTGCTTGCCTTCCTTGCCGCTGTTCTAAAGGATCCACTGCAATCCGACCACTTTCTCCTCCTTTTTTCACCCATATCCAGGGGGGATTCCCTTCTGGTTTACCGCACAGTGTTTTTAGCCGTCAAAATTGCCGTTGGGGCTCCTATCAAGAGCCCAACAGTCCGTTTCACCGGGAGCTGCCGAAACGTGCGACTCGGCTGGTCATCGCCGCACCCGGAAGTCAGCTCCCGCTCTTTTTAAATCTCCGCTCTGACTCACAGCTCCCGCTCTTTTTAAATCTCCGCTCTGACTCACAACTCCGCTCTTTTTAAATCTCAGCTCTGACTCGCAGCTCCCGCTCTTTTTAAATCTCCGCTCTGACTCACAGCTCCCGCTCTTTTTAAATTTCTACTCTGACTCTCAGTGCCCGCTGTTTTTAAATCTCCGCTCTGACTCACAACTCCACTCTTTTTAAATCTCCGCTCTGACTCGCAGCTCCCGCTCTTTTTAAACATCCGCTCTGACTGTCAGCGCACGCTCTTTTTAAAACTCCGCTCTGACTCACAGCGCCCGCTCTTTTTAAATCTCCGCTCTGACTCACAGCTCCCGCTCTTTTTAAATCAACGCTTTGACTCGCAGCTCCCGCTCTTTTAAAACTCCCCTCTTACTCGCAGCTTCCGCTCTTTTTAAACATCCGCTCTGACTGTCAGCGCACGCTCTTTTTAAAACTCCGCTCTGACTCACAGCGCCCTCTCTTTTAAAATCTCCGCTCTGACTCACAGCTCCCGCTCTTTTTAAATCAACGCTTTGACTCGCAGCTCCCGCTCTTTTTAAATCTCCCCTCTTACTCGCAGCTTCCGCTCTTTTTAAATCTCCACTCTGACTCACAGCTCCCGCACTTTTTAAATCTCCGCTCTGACTCTCAGCGCCTGCTCTTTTTAAATCTCCACTCTGACTCTGAGCACTTACTCTTTTTAAATCTCCACTCTGACTCGCAGCTCCCGCTCTTTATAAATCTCCGCTCTGACTCACAACTCCGCTCTTTTTAAATTTCGACTCCGACTCTGAGCACTCACTCTTTTTAAATCTCCGCACTGACTATCAGTGCCCGCTCTTTTTAAATCTCCGCTCTGACTCGCAGCTCCCGCTCTTTTTAAATCTCCGCTCTGACTCGCTGCTCCCGCTCTTTTTCAATCTCCGCTCTGACTCTCAGCTCCTGCGCTTTTTAAAGCTCCGCTCTGACTCTGAGCACTCACTCTTTTTAAATCTCCGCTCCGATTCTCAGCGCCTGCTTTTGTTAAATCTCCGCTCTGACTCTCAGCGCCCGCTCTTTTTAAATCTCCGCTCTGACTCTGAGCACTCACTCTTTTTAAATCTCCGCTCTGACTCACAACTCCGCTCTTTTTAAGTTTCCACTCTGACTCTCAGTGCCCGCTCTTTTTAAATCTCCGCTCCGACTCTCAGCGCCCGCTCATTTTAAATCTCCGGTCTGACTCACAACTCCGCTATTTTTAAATCTCAGCTCTGACTCGCAGCTCCCGCTCTTTTTAAATCTCCGCTCTGACTCACAGCTCCCGCTCTTTTTAAATCTCCGCTCGGACTCACAGCTCCCGCTCTTTTTAAATCTCCGCTCTGACTCTCAGTGCCCGCTCTTTTTAAATCTCCGCTCCGACTCTCAGCGCCCGCTCATTTTAAATCTCCGGTCTGACTCACAACTCCGCTATTTTTAAATCTCAGCTCTGACTCGCAGCTCCCGCTCTTTTTAAATCTCCGCTCTGACTCACAGCTCCCGCTCTTTTTAAATCTCCGCTCGGACTCACAGCTCCCGCTCTTTTTAAATCAACGCTCTGACTGGCAGCTCCCGCTCTTTTTAAATCTCCACTCTGACTCACAGCTTCCGCTCTTTTTAAATCTCCGCTCTGACTGGCAGCTCCCGCTCTTTTTAAATCTCCACTCTGACTCACAGCTTCCGCTCTTTTTAAATCTCCCCTCTTACTCGCAGCTTCCGCTCTTTTTAAATCTCCGCTCTGACTCGCAGCTCCCGCTCTTTTTGAATCTCCACTCTGACTTTGAGCACTTACTCTTTTTAAATCTCCACACTGACTCACAGCGCCCGCTCTTTTTAAATCTCCGCTCTAACTCACAGCTCCCGCTCTTTTTAAATCTCCGCTCTGACTCTCAGTGCCCGCTCTTTTTAAATCTCCGCTCCGACTCTCCGCGCCCGCTCTTTTTAAATCTCCGCTCTGACTCAGCGCCCGCTCTTTTTAAATCTCCGATCTGACTCGCAGCTCCCGCTCTTTATAAATCTCCGCTCTGACTCTCAGCACCCGCTTTTTAAATCTCCGTTCTGAATCTGAGCACTCGCTCTTTTTAAATCTACGCTCTGACTCACAGCTCCTGCTCTTTTTAAAACTCCACTCTGACTCGCAGCTCCCGCTCTTTATAAATCTCCGCTCTGACTCACAACTCCGCTCTTTTTAAATTTCCACTCCGACTCTGAGCACTCACTCTTTTAAAATCTCCGCTCTCACTCTCAGTGCCCGCTCTTTTGAAATCTCCGGTCTGACTCGCAGCTCCTGCTCTTTTTAAATCTCCGCTCTGACTCGCAGCTCCCGCTCTTTTGCAATCTCCGCTCTGAATCTGAGCACTCGCTCTTTCTAAATCTCCGCTCTGACTCACAGCTCCTGCTCTTTTTAAATCTCCGCTCTGACTCGCAGCTCACGCTCTTTTTAAATCTCCGCTCTGACTCTCAGCTCCTGCGCGTTTTAAATCTCCACTCTGACTCTGAGCACTCCCTCTTTTTAAATCTCCGCTCTGACTCGCAGCCCCCGCTCTTTTTAAATCTCCGCTCTGACTCGCAGCCCCCGCTCTTTTTAAATCTCCGCTCTGACTCGCAGCTCCCGCTCTTTTTCAATCTCCGCTCTGACTCTCAGCTCCTGCGCTTTTTAAATCTCCGCTCTGACTCTGAGCACTCACTCTTTTTAAATCTCCGCTCTGACTCTCAGCGCCTGCTCTTTTTAAATCATCGCTCCGACTCTCAGCGCCCGCTCTTTTTAAATCTCCGCTCTGACTCGCAGCTCCCGCTCTTTTTAAATCTCCGCTCTGACTCACAACTCCACTCTTTTTAAATCTCAGCTCTGACTCGCAGCTCCCGCTCTTTTTAAATCTCCGCTCTGACTCACAGCTCCCGCTCTTTTTAAATTTCCACTCCGACTCTGAGCACTCACTCTTTTAAAATCTCCGCTCTGACTCTCAGTGCCCGCTCTTTTTAAATCTCCGCTCTGACTCGCAGCTCCCGCTCTTTATAAATCTCCGCTCTGACTCGCAGCTCCCGCTCTTTTTCAATCTCCGCTCTGACTCACAGCTCCTGCTCTTTTTAAATCTTCGCTCTGACTCGCAGCTCACGCTCTTTTTAAATCTCCGCTCTGACTCTCAGCTCCTGCGCTTTTTAAATCTCCACTCTGACTCTGAGCACTCCCTCTTTTTAAATCTCCGCTCTGACTCGCAGCCCCCGCTCTTTTTAAATCTCCGCTCTGACTCGCAGCTCCCGCTCTTTTTCAATCTCCGCTCTGACTCTCAGCTCCTGCGCTTTTTAAATCTCCGCTCTGACTCTGAGCACTCACTCTTTTTAAATCTCCGCTCTGACTCTCAGCGCCTGCTCATTTTAAATCATCGCTCCGACTCTCAGCGCCCGCTCTTTTTAAATCTCCGCTCTGACTCGCAGCTCCCGCTCTTTTTAAATCTCCGCTCTGACTCACAACTCCACTCTTTTTAAATCTCAGCTCTGACTCGCAGCTCCCGCTCTTTTTAAATCTCCGCTCTGACTCACAGCTCCCGCTCTTTTTAAATTTCCACTCTGACTCTCAGTGTCCGCTGTTTTTAAATCTCCGCTCTGACTCTCAGCACCCGCTTTTTTAAAATCTCCGCACTGACTCACAACTCCGCTCTTTTTAAATCGCCGCTCTGACTCGCAGCTCCCGCTCGTTTTAAACCTCCACTCTAACTGTCAGCGCCCGCTCTTTTTAAATCTCCGCTCTGACTCACAGCGCCCGCACTTTTTAAATCTCCGCTCTGACTCACAGCTCCCGCTCTTTTTAAATCTACGCTCTGACTCGCAGCTCCCGCTCTTTATAAATCTCCGTTCTGACTCACAGCTCCCGCTCTTTTTAAATCTCCGCTCCGACTCTGAGCACTTAATCTTTTTAAGTCTCCGCTCTGACTCACAGCTCCCGCTCTTTTTAAATCTACGCTCTGACTCGCAGCTCCCGCTCTTTATAAATCTCCGCTCTGACTCGCAGCTCCCGCACTTTTTAAATCTACGCTCTGACTCGCAGCTCCCGCTCTTCATAAATCTACGCTCTGACTCGCAGCTCCCGCTCTTTATAAATCTCCGCTCTGACTCACAGCTCCCGCTCTTTTTAAATCTACGTTCTGACTCGCAGCTCCCGCTCTTTATAAATCTCCGTTCTCACTCACAGCTCCCGCTCTTTTTAAATCTCCGCTCCGACTCTGAGCACTTACTCTTTTTAAGTCTCCGCTCTGACTCACAGCTCCCGCTCTTTTTAAATCTACGCTCTGACTCGCAGCTCCCGCTCTTTATAAGTCTCCGCTCTGACTCACAGCTCCCGCTCTTTTTAAATCTACGCTCTGACTCGCAGCTCCCGCTCTTTATAAATCTCCGCTCTGACTCGCAGCTCCCGCACTTTTTAAATCTACGCTCTGACTCAGCGCCCGCTCTTTTTAAATCTCCGCTCTTACTTGCAGCTTCCGCTCTTTTTAAATCTCCGCACTGACTCACAACTCCGCTCTTTTTAAATCTCCACTCTGACTCTGAGCACTTACTCTTTTTAAATCTACACTCTGACTCTCAGCTCCCGCACGTTTTAAATCGCCGCTCTGACTCACAGCTCCCGCTCTTTTTAAATCTCCGATTTGACTCTCAGTGCCCACTCTTTTTAAATCTCCGCTCCGACTCTCAGCGCCCGCTCTTTTTAAATCTCCGCTCTGACTCAGCGCCCGCGCTTTTTAAATCTCCGCTCTGACTCGCAGCTCCCGCTCTTTATAAATCTCCGCTCTGACTCACAACTCCGCTCTTTTTAAATTCCAACTCTGACTCTGAGCACTCACTCTTTTTCAATCTCCGCTCTGACTCGCAGCTCCCGCTCTTTTTAAATTTCCGCTCTGACTCAGCGCCCGCTCTTTTTAAATCTCCGCTCTGACTCGCAGCTCCCGCTCTTTTTAAATCTCCGCTCTGACTCACAACTCCCGCTCTTTTTAAATCTACGCTCTGACTCGCAGCTCCCGCTCTTTATAAATCTCCGTTCTGACTCACAGCTCCCGCTCTTTTTAAATCTCCGCTCCGACTCTGAGCACTTAATCTTTTTAAGTCTCCGCTCTGACTCACAGCTCCCGCTCTTTTTAAATCTACGCTCTGACTCGCAGCTCCCGCTCTTTATAAATCTCCGCTCTGACTCGCAGCTCCCGCACTTTTTAAATCTACGCTCTGACTCGCATCTCCCGCTCTTCATAAATCTACGCTCTGACTCGCAGCTCCCGCTCTTTATAAATCTCCGTTCTGACTCACAGCTCCCGCTCTTTTTAAATCTCCGCTCCGACTCTGAGCACTTACTCTTTTTAAGTCTCCGCTCTGACTCACAGCTCCCGCTCTTTTTAAATCTACGCTCTGACTCGCAGCTCCCGCTCTTTATAAGTCTCCGCTCTGACTCACAGCTCCCGCTCTTTTTAAATCTACGCTCTGACTCGCAGCTCCCGCTCTTTATAAATCTCCGCTCTGACTCGCAGCTCCCGCACTTTTTAAATCTACGCTCTGACTCAGCGCCCGCTCTTTTTAAATCTCCGCTCTTACTTGCAGCTTCCGCTCTTTTTAAATCTCCGCACTGACTCACAACTCCGCTCTTTTTAAATCTCCACTCTGACTCTGAGCACTTACTCTTTTTAAATCTACACTCTGACTCACAGCTCCCGCTCTTTTTAAATCTACGCTCTGACTCGCAGCTCCCGCTCTTTTTAAATCTCCGCTCTGACTCACAACTCCCGCTCTTTTTAAATCTACGCTCTGACTCGCAGCTCCCGCTCTTTATAAATCTCCGTTCTGACTCACAGCTCCCGCTCTTTTTAAATCTCCGCTCCGACTCTGAGCACTTAATCTTTTTAAGTCTCCGCTCTGACTCACAGCTCCCGCTCTTTTTAAATCTACGCTCTGACTCGCAGCTCCCGCTCTTTATAAATCTCCGCTCTGACTCGCAGCTCCCGCACTTTTTAAATCTACGCTCTGACTCGCATCTCCCGCTCTTCATAAATCTACGCTCTGACTCGCAGCTCCCGCTCTTTATAAATCTCCGCTCTGACTCACAGCTCCCGCTCTTTTTAAATCTACGTTCTGACTCGCAGCTCCCGCTCTTTATAAATCTCCGTTCTGACTCACAGCTCCCGCTCTTTTTAAATCTCCGCTCCGACTCTGAGCACTTACTCTTTTTAAGTCTCCGCTCTGACTCACAGCTCCCGCTCTTTTTAAATCTACGCTCTGACTCGCAGCTCCCGCTCTTTATAAGTCTCCGCTCTGACTCACAGCTCCCGCTCTTTTTAAATCTACGCTCTGACTCGCAGCTCCCGCTCTTTATAAATCTCCGCTCTGACTCGCAGCTCCCGCACTTTTTAAATCTACGCTCTGACTCAGCGCCCGCTCTTTTTAAATCTCCGCTCTTACTTGCAGCTTCCGCTCTTTTTAAATCTCCGCACTGACTCACAACTCCGCTCTTTTTAAATCTCCACTCTGACTCTGAGCACTTACTCTTTTTAAATCTACACTCTGACTCTCAGCGCCCGCTCTTTTTAAATCGCCGCTCTGACTCACAGCTCCCGCTCTTTTTAAATCTCCGCTCTGACTCTCCGTGCCCGCTCTTTTTAAATCTCCGCTCCGACTCTCAGCGCCCGCTCTTTTTAAATCTCTGCTCTGACTCAGCGCCCGCGCTTTTTAAATCTCCGCTCTGACTCGCAGCTCCCGCTCTTTATAAATCTCCGCTCTGACTCACAACTCCGCTCTTTTTAAATTCCAACTCTGACTCTGAGCACTCACTCTTTTTCAATCTCCGCACTGACTCGCAGCTCCCGCTCTTTTTAAATTTCCGCTCTGACTCAGCGCCCGCTCTTTTTAAATCTCCGCTCTGACTCGCAGCTCCCGCTCTTTTTAAATCTCCGCTCTGACTCACAACTCCGCTCTTTTTAAATTTCGACTCAGACTCTCAGTGCCAGCTCTTTTTAAATCTCCGCTCTGACTAGCAGCTCCCGCTCTTTTTAAATCTCCGCTCTGACTCTCAGCACCCGCTTTTTAAATCTCCGTTCTGAATCTGAGCACTCACTCTTTTTAAATCTCTGCTCTGACTCACAGCTCCTGCTCTTTTTAAATCTCCGCTCTGACTCGCAGCTCACGCTCTTTTTAAATCTCCGTTCTGTCTCACAGCGCCCGCACTTTATAAATCTACGCTCTGACTAGCAGCTCCCGCTCTTTTTAAATCTCTGCTCTTACTCGCAGCTTCCGCTCTTTTTAAATCTCCACTCTGACTCACAGCTCCCGCACTTTTTAAATCTCCGCTCTTACTCTCAGCACCTGCTCTTTTTAAATCTCCACTCTGACTCTGAGCGCTTACTCTTTTTAAATCTCCGCTCTGACTCGCAGCTCCCGCTCTTTATAAATCTCCGCTCTGCCTCACAACTCCGCTCTTTTTAAATTTCCACTCCGACTCTGAGCACTCACTCTTTTAAAATCTCCGCTCCGACTCTCAGTGCCCGCTCTTTTTAAATCTCCGCTCTGAGTCGCAGCTCCTGCTCTTTTTAAATCTCCGCTCTGACTCGCAGCTCCCGCTCTATTTCAATCTCCGCTCTGAATCTGAGCACTCGCTCTTTTTAAATCTCCGCTCTGACTCACAGCTCCTGCTCTTTTTAAATTTCCACTCCGACTCTGAGCACTCACTCTTTTAAAATCTCCGCTCTGACTCGCAGCTCTCGCTCTTTTTAAATATCCGCTCTGACTCTCAGCTCCTGCGCTTTTTAAATCTCCACTCTGACTCTGAGCACTCCCTCTTTTTAAATCTCCGCTCTCACTCGTAGCTCCCGCTCTTTTTAAATCTCCGCTCTGACTCGCAGCTCACGCTCTTTTTAAATCTCCGCTCTGACTCTCAGCTCCTGCGCTTTTTAAATCTCCGCTCTGACTCACAACTCCGCTCTTTTTAAATTTCCACTCTGACTCTGAGCACTCACACTTTTAAAATCTCGGCTCTGACTCTCAGTGCCCGCTCTTTTTAAATCTCCGCTCTGACTCACAGCTCCTGCTCTTTTCAAATCTGCGCTCTGACGCTGAGCACTCACTCTTTTCAAATCTCCGCTCTGACTCTCAGTGCCCGCTCTTATTAAATCTCCGCTTTGACTCGCAGCTCCCGCTCTTTTTAAATCTCCGCTCTGACTTGCAGCTCCCGCTCATTTTAAGTCTCCGCTCTGACTCGCAGCTCCCGCTCTTTTTAAACCTTCGCTCTGACTCACAGCTCCCGCTCTTTTTAAATCTCCGCTCCGACTCTCAGCGCCTGCTCTTTTTAAATCTCCGCTCTGACTCTCAGCGCCGGCTCTTTTTAAATCTCCGCTCTGACTCTGAGCACTCACTCTTTTTAAATCTCCGCTCTGACTCACAACTCCGCTCTTTTTAAATTTCCACTCTGACTCTCAGTGCCCGCTCTTTTTAAATCTCCGCTCCGACTCTCAGCGCCCGCTCTTTTTAAATCTCCGCTCTGACTCGAAGCTCCCGCTCTTTTTAAATCTCCGCTCTGACTCACAACTCCGCTCTTTTTAAATCTCCGCTCTGGCTCGCAGCTCCCGCTCTTTTTAAATCTCCGCTCTGACTCACAGCTCCCGCTCTTTTTAAATTTCTACTCTGACTCTCAGTGCCCGCTCTTATTAAATCTCCGCTTTGACTCGCAGCACCCGCTCTTTTTAAATCTCCGCTCTGACTTGCAGCTCCCTCTCATTTTAAGTCTCCGCTCTGACTCGCAGCTCCCGCTCTTTTTAAACCTTCGCTCTGACTCACAGCTCCCGCTCTTTTTAAATCTCCGTTCCGACTCTCAGCGCCTGCTCTTTTCAAATCTCCGCTCTGACTCTGAGTGCCGGCTCTTTTTAAATCTCCGCTCTGACTCTGAGCACTCACTCTTTTTAAATCTCCGCTCTGACTCACAACTCCGCTCTTTTTAAATTTCCACTCTGACTCTCAGTGCCCGCTCTTTTTAAATCTCCGCTCCGACTCGCAGCTCCCGCTCTTTTTAAATCTCCGCTCTGACTCACAACTCCGCTCTTTTTAAATCTCCGCTCTGACTCGCAGCTCCCGCTCTTTTTAAATCTCCGCTCTGACTCACAGCTCCCGCTCTTTTTAAATTTCTACTCTGACTCTCAGTGCCCGCTGTTTTTAAATCTCCGCTCTGACTCACAGCGCCCGCTCTTTTTAAATCTACGCTCTGACTGGCAGCTCCCGCTCTTTTTAAATCGCCCCTCTTACTCGCAGCTTCCGCTCTTTTTACATCTCCGCTCTGACTCGCAGCTCCCGCTCTTTTTGAATCTCCACTCTGACTTTGAGCACTTACTCTTTTTAAATCTCCACACTGACTCTCTGCCCGCTCTTTTTAAATCTCCGCTCCGACTCTCAGCGCCCGCTCTTTTTAAATCTCCGCTCTGACTCAGCGCCCGCTCTTTTTAAATCTCCGATCTGACTCGCAGCTCCCGCTCTTTATAAATCTCCGCTCTGACTCTCAGCACCCGCTTTTTAAATCTGCGTTCTGAATCTGAGCACTCGCTCTTTTTAAATCTCCGCTCTGACTCACAGCTCCTGCTCTTTTTAAAACTCCACTCTGACTCGCAGCTCCCGCTCTTTATAAATCTCCGCTCTGACTCACAACTCCGCTCTTTTTAAATTTCCACTCCGACTCTGAGCAGTCACTCTTTTAAAATCTCCGCTCTGACTCTCAGTGCCCGCTCTTTTTAAATCTCCGCTCTGACTCGCAGCTCCTGCTCTTTTTAAATCTCCGCTCTGACTCGCAGCTCACGCTCTTTTTAAATATCCGATCTGACTCTCAGCTCCTGCGCTTTTTAAATCTCCACTCTGACTCTGAGCTCTCCCTCTTTTTAAATCTCCGCTCTTACTCTCAGCGCCTGCTCTTTTTCAATCTCCACTCTGACTCTGAGCACTTACTCTTTTTAAATCTCCACTCTGACTCGCAGCTCCCGCTCTTTATAAATCTCCGCTCTGCCTCACAACTCCGCTCTTTTTAAATTTCCACTCCGACTCTGAGCACTCACTCTTTTAAAATCTCCGCTCTGACTCTCAGTGCCCGCTCTTTTTAAATCTCCGCTCTGACTCGCAGCTCCCGCTCTTTTTAAATCTCCGCTCTGACTCGCAGCTCCCGCTCTTTTTCAATCTCCGCTCTGAATCTGAGCACTCGCTCTTTTTAAATCTCCGCTCTGACTCTCAGCTCCTGCGCTTTTTAAATCTCCACTCTGACTCTGAGCACTCCCTCTTTTTAAATCTCCGCTTTCACTCGTAGCTCCCGCTCTTTTTAAATCTCCGCTCTGACTCGCAGCTCACGCTCTTTTTAAATCTCCGCTCTGACTCTCAGCTCCTGCGCTTTTTAAATCTCCGCTCTGACTCACAACTCCGCTCTTTTTAAATTTCCACTCCGACTCTGAGCACTCACTCTTTTAAAATCTCGGCTCTGACTCTCAGTGCCCGCTCTTTTTAAATCTCCGCTCTGACTCACAGCTCCTGCTCTTTTCAAATCTGCGCTCTGACGCTGAGCACTCACTCTTTTCAAATCTCCGCTCTGACTCTCAGTGCCCGCTCTTATTAAATCTCCGCTTTGACTCGCAGCTCCCGCTCTTTTTAAATCTCCGCTCTGACTTGCAGCTCCCGCTCATTTTAAGTCTCCGCTCTGACTCGCAGCTCCCGCTCTTTTTAAACCTTCGCTCTGACTCACAGCTCCCGCTCTTTTTAAATCTCCGCTCCGACTCTCAGCGCTTGCTCTTTTTAAATCTCCGCTCTGACTCTCAGCGCCGGCTCTTTTTAAATCTCCGCAATGACTCTGAGCACTCACTCTTTTTAAATCTCCGCTCTGACTCACAACTCCGCTCTTTTTAAATTTCCACTCTGACTCTCAGTGCCCGCTCTTTTTAAATCTCCGCTCCGACTCTCAGCGCCCGCTCTTTTTAAATCTCCGCTCTGACTCGAAGCTCCCGCTCTTTTTAAATCTCCGCTCTGACTCACAACTCCGCTCTTTTTAAATCTCCGCTCTGACTCGCAGCTCCCGCTCTTTTTAAATCTCCGCTCTGACTCACAGCTCCCGCTCTTTTTAAATTTCTACTCTGACTCTCAGTGCCCGCTCTTATTAAATCTCCGCTTTGACTCGCAGCTCCCGCTCTTTTTAAATCTCCGCTCTGACTTGCAGCTCCCGCTCATTTTAAGTCTCCGCTCTGACTCGCAGCTCCCGCTCTTTTTAAACCTTCGCTCTGACTCACAGCTCCCGCTCTTTTTAAATCTCCGTTCCGACTCTCAGCGCCTGCTCTTTTTAAACCTCCGCTCTGACTCTCAGTGCCGGCTCTTTTTAAATCTCCGCTCTGACTCTGAGCACTCACTCTTTTTAAATCTCCGTCTGACTCACAGCTCCTGCTCCTTTTAAATCTCCGCTCTGACTCGCAGCTCACACTCTTTTTAAATCTCCGTTCTGTCTCACAGTACCCGCTTTTTAAATCTCCGTTCTGAATCTGAGCACTCGCTCTTTTTAAATCTCCGCTCTGACTCACAGCTCCTGCTCTTTTTAAATCTCCGCTCTGACTCGCAGCTCACACTCTTTTTAAATCTCCGTTCTGTCTCACAGCACCCGCTCTTTTTAAATCTACGCTCTGGCTTGCAGCTCCCGCTCTTTTTAAATCTCTGCTCTTACTCGCAGCTTCCGCTCTTTTTAAATCTCCGCTCTGACTCACAGCTCCCGCACTTTTTAAATCTCCGCTCTTACTCTCAGCGCCTGCTCTTTTTAAATCTCCACTCTGACTCTGAGCACTTACTCTTTTTAAATCTCCACTCTGACTCGCAGCTCCCGCTCTTTATAAATCTCCGCTCTGCCTCACAACTCCGCTCTTTTTAAATTTCCACTCCGACTCTGAGCACTCACTCTTTTAAAATCTCCGCTCTGACTCTCAGTGCCCGCTCTTTTTAAATCTCCGCTCTGACTCGCAGCTCCCGCTCTTTTTAAATCTCCGCTCTGACTCGCAGCTCCTGCTCTTTTTCAATCTCCGCTCTGAATCTGAGCACTCGCTCTTTTTAAATCTCCGCTCTGACTCACAGCTCCTGCTCTTTTTAAATTTCCACTCCGACTCTGAGCACTCACTCTTTTAAAATCTCCGCTCTGACTCGCAGCTCTCGCTCTTTTTAAATATCCGCTCTGACTCTCAGCTCCTGCGCTTTTTAAATCTCCACTCTGACTCTGAGCACTCCCTCTTTTTAAATCTCCGCTCTCACTCGTAGCTCCCGCTCTTTTTAAATCTCCGCTCTGACTCGCAGCTCACGCTCTTTTTAAATCTCCGCTCTGACTCTCAGCTCCTGCGCTTTTTAAATCTCCGCTCTGACTCACAACTCCGCTCTTTTTAAATTTCCACTCCGACTCTGAGCACTCACTCTTTTAAAATCTCGGCTCTGACTCTCAGTGCCCGCTCTTTTTAAATCTCCGCTCTGACTCACAGCTCCTGCTCTTTTCAAATCTGCGCTCTGACGCTGAGCACTCACTCTTTTCAAATCTCCGCTCTGACTCTCAGTGCCCGCTCTTATTAAATCTCCGCTTTGACTCGCAGCTCCCGCTCTTTTTAAATCTCCGCTCTGACTTGCAGCTCCCGCTCATTTTAAGTCTCCGCTCTGACTCGCAGCTCCCGCTCTTTTTAAACCTTCGCTCTGACTCACAGCTCCCGCTCTTTTTAAATCTCCGCTCCGACTCTCAGCGCTTGCTCTTTTTAAATCTCCGCTCTGACTCTCAGCGCCGCCTCTTTTTAAATCTCCGCAATGACTCTGAGCACTCACTCTTTTTAAATCTCCGCTCTGACTCACAACTCCGCTCTTTTTAAATTTCCACTCTGACTCTCAGTGCCCGCTCTTTTTAAATCTCCGCTCCGACTCTCAGCGCCCGCTCTTTTTAAATCTCCGCTCTGACTCGAAGCTCCCGCTCTTTTTAAATCTCCGCTCTGACTCACAACTCCGCTCTTTTTAAATCTCCGCTCTGACTCGCAGCTCCCGCTCTTTTTAAATCTCCGCTCTGACTCACAGCTCCCGCTCTTTTTAAATTTCTACTCTGACTCTCAGTGCCCGCTGTTATTAAATCTCTGCTTTGACTCGCAGCTCCCGCTCTTTTTAAATCTCCGCTCTGACTTGCAGCTCCCGCTCATTTTAAGTCTCCGCTCTGACTCGCAGCTCCCGCTCTTTTTAAACCTTCGCTCTGACTCACAGCTCCCGCTCTTTTTAAATCTCCGTTCCGACTCTCAGCGCCTGCTCTTTTTAAATCTCCGCTCTGACTATCAGTGCCGGCTCTTTTTAAATCTCCGCTCTGACCCTGAGCACTCACTCTTTTTAAATCTCCGCTCTGACTCACAACTCCGCTCTTTTTAAATTTCCACTCTGACTCTCAGTGCCCGCTCTTTTTAAATCTCCGCTCTGACTCTCAGCGCCGGCTCTTTTTAAATCTCCGCAATGACTCTGAGCACTCACTCTTTTTAAATCTCCGCTCTGACTCACAACTCCGCTCTTTTTAAATTTCCACTCTGACTCTCAGTGCCCGCTCTTTTTAAATCTCCGCTCCGACTCTCAGCGCCCGCTCTTTTTAAATCTCCGCTCTGACTCGAAGCTCCCGCTCTTTTTAAATCTCCGCTCTGACTCACAACTCCGCTCTTTTTAAATCTCCGCTCTGACTCGCAGCTCCCGCTCTTTTTAAATCTCCGCTCTGACTCACATCTCCCGCTCTTTTTAAATTTCTACTCTGACTCTCAGTGCCCGCTCTTATTAAATCTTCGCTTTGACTCGCAGCTCCCGCTCTTTTTAAATCTCCGCTCTGACTTGCAGCTCCCGCTCATTTTAAGTCTCCGCTCTGACTCGCAGCTCCCGCTCTTTTTAAACCTACGCTCTGACTCACAGCTCCCGCTCTTTTTAAATCTCCGTTCCGACTCTCAGCGCCTGCTCTTTTTAAATCTCCGCTCTGACTCACAGCTCCCGCACTTTTTAAATCTCCGCTCTTACTCTCAGCGCCTGCTCTTTTTAAATCTCCACTCTGACTCTGAGCACTTACTCTTTTTAAATCTCCACTCTGACTCGCAGCTCCCGCTCTTTATAAATCTCCGCTCTGCCTCACAACTCCGCTCTTTTTAAATTTCCACTCCGACTCTGAGCACTCACTCTTTTAAAATCTCCGCTCTGACTCTCAGTTCCCGCTCTTTTTAAATCTCCGCTCTGACTCGCAGCTCCCGCTCTTTTTAAATCTCCGCTCTGACTCGCAGCTCCCGCTCTTTTTCAATCTCCGCTCTGAATCTGAGCACTCGCTCTTTTTAAATCTCCGCTCTGACTCACAGCTCCTGCTCTTTTTAAATTTCCACTCCGACTCTGAGCACTCACTCTTTTAAAATCTCCGCTCTGACTCGCAGCTCTCGCTCTTTTTAAATATCCGCTCTGACTCTCAGCTCCTGCGCTTTTTAAATCTCCACTCTGACTCTGAGCACTCCCTCTTTTTAAATCTCCGCTCTCACTCGTAGCTCCCGCTCTTTTTAAATCTCCGCTCTGACTCGCAGCTCACGCTCTTTTTAAATCTCCGCTCTGACTCTCAGCTCCTGCGCTTTTTAAATCTCCGCTCTGACTCACAACTCCGCTCTTTTTAAATTTCCACTCCGACTCTGAGCACTCACTCTTTTAAAATCTCGGCTCTGACTCTCAGTGCCCGCTCTTTTTAAATCTCCGCTCTGACTCACAGCTCCTGCTCTTTTCAAATCTGCGCTCTGACGCTGAGCACTCACTCTTTTCAAATCTCCGCTCTGACTCTCAGTGCCCGCTCTTATTAAATCTCCGCTTTGACTCGCAGCTCCCGCTCTTTTTAAATCTCCGCAATGACTCTGAGCACTCACTCTTTTTAAATCTCCGCTCTGACTCACAACTCCGCTCTTTTTAAATTTCCACTCTGACTCTCAGTGCCCGCTCTTTTTAAATCTCCGCTCCGACTCTCAGCGCCCGCTCTTTTTAAATCTCCGCTCTGACTCGAAGCTCCCGCTCTTTTTAAATCTCCGCTCTGACTCACAACTCCGCTCTTTTTAAATCTCCGCTCTGACTCGCAGCTCCCGCTCTTTTTAAATCTCCGCTCTGACTCACAGCTCCCGCTCTTTTTAAATTTCTACTCTGACTCTCAGTGCCCGCTCTTATTAAATCTTCGCTTTGACTCGCAGCTCCCGCTCTTTTTAAATCTCCGCTCTGACTTGCAGCTCCCGCTCATTTTAAGTCTCCGCTCTGACTCGCAGCTCCCGCTCTTTTTAAACCTACGCTCTGACTCACAGCTCCCGCTCTTTTTAAATCTCCGTTCCGACTCTCAGCGCCTGCTCTTTTTAAATCTCCGCTCTGACTCACAGCTCCCGCACTTTTTATATCTCCGCTCTTACTCTCAGCGCCTGCTCTTTTTAAATCTCCACTCTGACTCTGAGCACTTACTCTTTTTAAATCTCCACTCTGACTCGCAGCTCCCGCTCTTTATAAATCTCCGCTCTGGCTCACAACTCCGCTCTTTTTAAATTTCCACTCCGACTCTGAGCACTCACTCTTTTAAAATCTCCGCTCTGACTCTCAGTTCCCGCTCTTTTTAAGTCTCCGCTCTGACTTGCAGCTCCCGCTCATTTTAAGTCTCCGCTCTGACTCGCAGCTCCCGCTCTTTTTAAACCTACGCTCTGACTCGCAGCTCCCGCTCTTTTTAAACCTTCGCTCTGACTCACAGCTCCCGCTCTTTTTAAATCTCCGCTCCGACTCTCAGCGCTTGCTCTTTTTAAATCTCCGCTCTGACTCTCAGCGCCGGCTCTTTTTAAATCTCCGCAATGACTCTGAGCACTCACTCTTTTTAAATCTCCGCTCTGACTCACAACTCCGCTCTTTTTAAATTTCCACTCTGACTCTCAGTGCCCGCTCTTTTTAAATCTCCGCTCCGACTCTCAGCGCCCGCTCTTTTTAAATCTCCGCTCTGACTCGAAGCTCCCGCTCTTTTTAAATCTCCGCTCTGACTCACAACTCCGCTCTTTTTAAATCTCCGCTCTGACTCGCAGCTCCCGCTCTTTTTAAATCTCCGCTCTGACTCACAGCTCCCGCTCTTTTTAAATTTCTACTCTGACTCTCAGTGCCCGCTCTTATTAAATCTCCGCTTTGACTCGCAGCTCCCGCTCTTTTTAAATCTCCGCTCTGACTTGCAGCTCCCGCTCATTTTAAGTCTCCGCTCTGACTCGCAGCTCCCGCTCTTTTTAAACCTACGCTCTGACTCACAGCTCCCGCTCTTTTTAAATCTCCGTTCCGACTCTCAGCGCATGCTCTTTATAAATCTCCGCTCTGAATCTCAGTGCCGGCTCTTTTTAAATCTCCGCTCTGACTCTGAGCACTCACTCTTTTTAAATCTCCGCTCTGACTCACAACTCCGCTCTTTTTAAATTTCCACTCTGACTCTCAGTGCCCGCTCTTTTTAAATCTCCGCTCTGACTCTCAGCGCCGGCTCTTTTTAAATCTCCGCAATGACTCTGAGCACTCACTCTTTTTAAATCTCCGCTCTGACTCACAACTCCGCTCTTTTTAAATTTCCACTCTGACTCTCAGTGCCCGCTCTTTTTAAATCTCCGCTCCGACTCTCAGCGCCCGCTCTTTTTAAATCTCCGCTCTGACTCGAAGCTCCCGCTCTTTTTAAATCTCCGCTCTGACTCACAACTCCGCTCTTTTTAAATCTCCGCTCTGACTCGCAGCTCCCGCTCTTTTTAAATCTCCGCTCTGACTCACAGCTCCCGCTCTTTTTAAATTTCTACTCTGACTCTCAGTGCCCGCTCTTATTAAATCTTCGCTTTGACTCGCAGCTCCCGCTCTTTTTAAATCTCCGCTCTGACTTGCAGCTCCCGCTCATTTTAAGTCTCCGCTCTGATTCGCAGCTCCCGCTCTTTTTAAACCTACGCTCTGACTCACAGCTCCCGCTCTTTTTAAATCTCCGTTCCGACTCTCAGCGCCTGCTCTTTTTAAATCTCCGCTCTGACTCACAGCTCCCGCACTTTTTAAATCTCCGCTCTTACTCTCAGCGCCTGCTCTTTTTAAATCTCCACTCTGACTCTGAGCACTTACTCTTTTTAAATCTCCACTCTGACTCGCAGCTCCCGCTCTTTATAAATCTCCGCTCTGCCTCACAACTCCGCTCTTTTTAAATTTCCACTCCGACTCTGAGCACTCACTCTTTTAAAATCTCCGCTCTGACTCTCAGTTCCCGCTCTTTTTAAATCTCCGCTCTGACTCGCAGCTCCCGCTCTTTTTAAATCTCCGCTCTGACTCGCAGCTCCCGCTCTTTTTCAATCTCCGCTCTGAATCTGAGCACTCGCTCTTTTTAAATCTCCGCTCTGACTCACAGCTCCTGCTCTTTTTAAATTTCCACTCCGACTCTGAGCACTCACTCTTTTAAAATCTCCGCTCTGACTCGCAGCTCTCGCTCTTTTTAAATATCCGCTCTGACTCTCAGCTCCTGCGCTTTTTAAATCTCCACTCTGACTCTGAGCACTCCCTCTTTTTAAATCTCCGCTCTCACTCGTAGCTCCCGCTCTTTTTAAATCTCCGCTCTGACTCGCAGCTCACGCTCTTTTTAAATCTCCGCTCTGACTCTCAGCTCCTGCGCTTTTTAAATCTCCGCTCTGACTCACAACTCCGCTCTTTTTAAATTTCCACTCCGACTCTGAGCACTCACTCTTTTAAAATCTCGGCTCTGACTCTCAGTGCCCGCTCTTTTTAAATCTCCGCTCTGACTCACAGCTCCTGCTCTTTTCAAATCTGCGCTCTGACGCTGAGCACTCACTCTTTTCAAATCTCCGCTCTGACTCTCAGTGCCCGCTCTTATTAAATCTCCGCTTTGACTCGCAGCTCCCGCTCTTTTTAAATCTCCGCAATGACTCTGAGCACTCACTCTTTTTAAATCTCCGCTCTGACTCACAACTCCGCTCTTTTTAAATTTCCACTCTGACTCTCAGTGCCCGCTCTTTTTAAATCTCCGCTCCGACTCTCAGCGCCCGCTCTTTTTAAATCTCCGCTCTGACTCGAAGCTCCCGCTCTTTTTAAATCTCCGCTCTGACTCACAACTCCGCTCTTTTTAAATCTCCGCTCTGACTCGCAGCTCCCGCTCTTTTTAAATCTCCGCTCTGACTCACAGCTCCCGCTCTTTTTAAATTTCTACTCTGACTCTCAGTGCCCGCTCTTATTAAATCTTCGCTTTGACTCGCAGCTCCCGCTCTTTTTAAATCTCCGCTCTGACTTGCAGCTCCCGCTCATTTTAAGTCTCCGCTCTGACTCGCAGCTCCCGCTCTTTTTAAACCTACGCTCTGACTCACAGCTCCCGCTCTTTTTAAATCTCCGTTCCGACTCTCAGCGCCTGCTCTTTTTAAATCTCCGCTCTGACTCACAGCTCCCGCACTTTTTATATCTCCGCTCTTACTCTCAGCGCCTGCTCTTTTTAAATCTCCACTCTGACTCTGAGCACTTACTCTTTTTAAATCTCCACTCTGACTCGCAGCTCCCGCTCTTTATAAATCTCCGCTCTGGCTCACAACTCCGCTCTTTTTAAATTTCCACTCCGACTCTGAGCACTCACTCTTTTAAAATCTCCGCTCTGACTCTCAGTTCCCGCTCTTTTTAAATCTCCGCTCTGACTCGCAGCTCCCGCTCTTTTTAAATCTCCGCTCTGACTCGCAGCTCCCGCTCTTTTTCAATCTCCGCTCTGAATCTGAGCACTCGCTCTTTTTAAATCTCCGCTCTGACTCACAGCTCCTGCTCTTTTTAAATTTCCACTCCGACTCTGAGCACTCACTCTTTTAAAATCTCCGCTCTGACTCGCAGCTCTCGCTCTTTTTAAATATCCGCTCTGACTCTCAGCTCCTGCGCTTTTTAAATCTCCACTCTGACTCTGAGCACTCCCTCTTTTTAAATCTCCGCTCTCACTCGTAGCTCCCGCTCTTTTTAAATCTCCGCTCTGACTCGCAGCTCACGCTCTTTTTAAATCTCCGCTCTGACTCTCAGCTCCTGCGCTTTTTAAATCTCCGCTCTGACTCACAACTCCGCTCTTTTTAAATTTCCACTCCGACTCTGAGCACTCACTCTTTTAAAATCTCGGCTCTGACTCTCAGTGCCCGCTCTTTTTAAATCTCCGCTCTGACTCACAGCTCCTGCTCTTTTCAAATCTGCGCTCTGACGCTGAGCACTCACTCTTTTCAAATCTCCGCTCTGACTCTCAGTGCCCGCTCTTATTAAATCTCCGCTTTGACTCGCAGCTCCCGCTCTTTTTAAATCTCCGCTCTGACTTGCAGCTCCCGCTCATTTTAAGTCTCCGCACTGACTCGCAGCTCCCGCTCTTTTTAAACCTTCGCTCTGACTCACAGCTCCCGCTCTTTTTAAATCTCCGCTCCGACTCTCAGCGCTTGCTCTTTTTAAATCTCCGCTCTGACTCTCAGCGCCGGCTCTTTTTAAATCTCCGCAATGACTCTGAGCACTCACTCTTTTTAAATCTCCGCTCTGACTCACAACTCCGCTCTTTTTAAATTTCCACTCTGACTCTCAGTGCCCGCTCTTTTTAAATCTCCGCTCCGACTCTCAGCGCCCGCTCTTTTTAAATCTCCGCTCTGACTCGAAGCTCCCGCTCTTTTTAAATCTCCGCTCTGACTCACAACTCCGCTCTTTTTAAATCTCCGCTCTGACTCGCAGCTCCCGCTCTTTTTAAATCTCCGCTCTGACTCACAGCTCCCGCTCTTTTTAAATTTCTACTCTGACTCTCAGTGCCCGCTCTTATTAAATCTCCGCTTTGACTCGCAGCTCCCGCTCTTTTTAAATCTCCGCTCTGACTTGCAGCTCCCGCTCATTTTAAGTCTCCGCTCTGACTCGCAGCTCCCGCTCTTTTTAAACCTACGCTCTGACTCACAGCTCCCGCTCTTTTTAAATCTCCGTTCCGACTCTCAGCGCATGCTCTTTATAAATCTCCGCTCTGAATCTCAGTGCCGGCTCTTTTTAAATCTCCGCTCTGACTCTGAGCACTCACTCTTTTTAAATCTCCGCTCTGACTCACAACTCCGCTCTTTTTAAATTTCCACTCTGACTCTCAGTGCCCGCTCTTTTTAAATCTCCGCTCTGACTCTCAGCGCCGGCTCCTTTTAAATCTCCGCAATGACTCTGAGCACTCACTCTTTTTAAATCTCCGCTCTGACTCACAACTCCGCTCTTTTTAAATTTCCACTCTGACTCTCAGTGCCCGCTCTTTTTAAATCTCCGCTCCGACTCTCAGCGCCCGCTCTTTTTAAATCTCCGCTCTGACTCGAAGCTCCCGCTCTTTTTAAATCTCCGCTCTGACTCACAACTCCGCTCTTTTTAAATCTCCGCTCTGACTCGCAGCTCCCGCTCTTTTTAAATCTCCGCTCTGACTCACAGCTCCCGCTCTTTTTAAATTTCTACTCTGACTCTCAGTGCCCGCTCTTATTAAATCTCCGCTTTGACTCGAAGCTCCCGCTCTTTTTAAATCTCCGCTCTGACTTGCAGCTCCCGCTCATTTTAAGTCTCCGCTCTGACTCGCAGCTCCCGCTCTTTTTAAACCTACGCTCTGACTCACAGCTCCCGCTCTTTTTAAATCTCCGTTCCGACTCTCAGCGCCTGCTCTTTTTAAATCTCCGCTCTGACTCTCAGTGCCGGCTCTTTTTAAATCTCCGCTCTGACTCTGAGCACTCACTCTTTTTAAATCTCCGCTCTGACTCACAACTCCGCTCTTTTTAAATTTCCACTCTGACTCTCAGTGCCCGCTCTTTTTAAACCTCCGCTCCGACTCTCAGCGCCCGCTCTTTTTAAATCTCCGCTCTGACTCGCAGCTCCCGCTCTTTTTAAATCTCCGCTCTGACTCACAACTCCGCTCTTTTTAAATCTCCGCTCTGACTCGCAGCTCCCGCTCTTTTTAAATCTCCGCTCTGACTCACAGCTCCCGCTCTTTTTAAATTTCTACTCTGACTCTCAGTGCCCGCTGTTTTTAAATCTCCGCTCGGACTCACAGCTCCCGCTCTTTTTAAATCTACTCTCTGACTGGCAGCTCCCGCTCTTTTTAAATCTCCCCTCTTACTCGCAGCTTCCGCTCTTTTTAAATCTCCGCTCTGACTCGCAGCTCCCGCTCTTTTTGAATCTCCACTCTGACTTTGAGCACTTACTCTTTTTAAATCTCCACACTGACTCTCTGCCCGTTCTTTTTAAATCTCCGCTCCGACTCTCAGCGCCCGCTCTTTTTAAATCTCCGCTCTGACTCAGCGCCCGCTCTTTTTAAATCTCCGATCTGACTCGCAGCTCCCGCTCTTTATAAATCTCCGCTCTGACTCTCAGCACCCGCTTTTTAAATCTGCGTTCTGAATCTGAGCACTCGCTCTTTTTAAATCTCCGCTCTGACTCACAGCTCCTGCTCTTTTTAAAACTCCACTCTGACTCGCAGCTCCCGCTCTTTATAAATCTCCGCTCTGACTCACAACTCATCTCTTTTTAAATTTCCACTCCGACTCTGAGCAGTCACTCTTTTAAAATCTCCGCTCTGACTCTCAGTGCCCGCTCTTTCTAAATCTCCGCTCTGACTCACAGCTCCTGCTCTTTTTAAATCTCCGCTCTGACTCGCAGCTCACGCTCTTTTTAAATCTTCGCTCTGACTCTCAGCTCCCGCTCTTTATAAATCTCCGCTCTGACTCACAACTCATTTCTTTTTAAATTTCCACTCCGACTCTGAGCAGTCACTCTTTTAAAATCTCCGCTCTGACTCTCAGTGCCCGCTCTTTCTAAATCTCCGCTCTGACTCACAGCTCCTGCTCTTTTTAAATCTCCGCTCTGACTCTGAGCACTCCCTCTTTTTAAATCTCCGCTCTGACTCGCAGCCCCCGCTCTTTTTAAATCTCCGCTCTGACTCGCAGCTCCCGCTCTTTTTCAATCTCCGCTCTGACTCTCAGCTCCTGCGCTTTTTAAATCTCCGCTCTGACTCTGAGCACTCACTCTTTTTAAATCTCTGCTCTGACTCTCAGCGCCTGCTCTTTTTAAATCATCGCTCCGACTCTCAGCGCCCGCTCTTTTTAAATCTCCGCTCTGACTCGCAGCTCCCGCTCTTTTTAAATCTCCGCTCTGACTCACAACTCCGCTCTTTTTAAATCTCAGCTCTGACTCGCAGCTCCCGCTCTTTTTAAATCTCCGCTCTGACTCACAGCTCCCGCTCTTTTTAAATTTCCACTCCGACTCGGAGCACTCACTCTTGTAAAATCTCCGCTCTGACTCTCAGTGCCCGCTCTTTTTAAATCTCCGCTCTGACTCGCAGCTCCCGCTCTTCTTAAATCTCCTCTCTGACTCGCAGCTCCCGCTCTTTTTCAATCTCCGCTCTGAATCTGAGCACTCGCTCTTTCTAAATCTCCGCTCTGACTCACAGCTCCTGCTCTTTTTAAATCTTCGCTCTGACTCGCAGCTCACGCTCTTTTTAAATCTCCGCTCTGACTCTCAGCTCCTGCGCTTTTTAAATCTCCACTCTGACTCTGAGCACTCCCTCTTTTTAAATCTCCGCTCTGACTCTCAGCGCCGGCTCTTTTTAAATCTCCGCAATGACTCTGAGCACTCACTCTTTTTAAATCTCCGCTCTGACTCACAACTCCGCTCTTTTTAAATTTCCACTCTGACTCTCAGTGCCCGCTCTTTTTAAATCTCCGCTCCGACTCTCAGCGCCCGCTCTTTTTAAATCTCCGCTCTGACTCGAAGCTCCCGCTCTTTTTAAATCTCCGCTCTGACTCACAACTCCGCTCTTTTTAAATCTCCGCTCTGACTCGCAGCTCCCGCTCTTTTTAAATCTCCGCTCTGACTCACAGCTCCCGCTCTTTTTAAATTTCTACTCTGACTCTCAGTGCCCGCTCTTATTAAATCTCCGCTTTGACTCGCAGCTCCCGCTCTTTTTAAATCTCCGCTCTGACTTGCAGCTCCCGCTCATTTTAAGTCTCTGCTCTGACTCGCAGCTCCCGCTCTTTTTAAACCTACGCTCTGACTCACAGCTCCCGCTCTTTTTAAATCTCCGTTCCGACTCTCAGCGCATGCTCTTTATAAATCTCCGCTCTGAATCTCAGTGCCGGCTCTTTTTAAATCTCCGCTCTGACTCTGAGCACTCACTCTTTTTAAAACTCCGCTCTGACTCACAACTCCGCTCTTTTTAAATTTCCACTCTGACTCTCAGTGCCCGCTCTTTTTAAATCTCCGCTCTGACTCTCAGCGCCGGCTCTTTTTAAATCTCCGCAATGACTCTGAGCACTCACTCTTTTTAAATCTCCGCTCTGACTCACAACTCCGCTCTTTTTAAATTTCCACTCTGACTCTCAGTGCCCGCTCTTTTTAAATCTCCGCTCCGACTCTCAGCGCCCGCTCTTTTTAAATCTCCGCTCTGACTCGCAGCTCCCGCTCTTTTTAAATCTCCGCTCTGACTCACAGCTCCCGCTCTTTTTAAATTTCTACTCTGACTCTCAGTGCCCGCTCTTATTAAATCTCCGCTTTGACTCGAAGCTCCCGCTCTTTTTAAATCTCCGCTCTGACTTGCAGCTCCCGCTCATTTTAAGTCTCCGCTCTGACTCGCAGCTCCCGCTCTTTTTAAACCTACGCTCTGACTCACAGCTCCCGCTCTTTTTAAATCTCCGTTCCGACTCTCAGCGCCTGCTCTTTTTAAATCTCCGCTCTGACTCTCAGTGCCGGCTCTTTTTAAATCTCCGCTCTGACTCTGAGCACTCACTCTTTTTAAATCTCCGCTCTGACTCACAACTCCGCTCTTTTTAAATTTCCACTCTGACTCTCAGTGCCCGCTCTTTTTAAATCTCCGCTCCGACTCTCAGCGCCCGCTCTTTTTAAATCTCCGCTCTGACTCGCAGCTCCCGCTCTTTTTAAATCTCCGCTCTGACTCACAACTCCGCTCTTTTTAAATCTCCGCTCTGACTCGCAGCTCCCGCTCTTTTTAAATCTCCGCTCTGACTCACAGCTCCCGCTCTTTTTAAATTTCTACTCTGACTCTCAGTGCCCGCTGTTTTTAAATCTCCGCTCTGACTCACAGCGCCCGCTCTTTTTAAATCTCCGCTCGGACTCACAGCTCCCGCTCTTTTTAAATCTACTCTCTGACTGGCAGCTCCCGCTCTTTTTAAATCTCCCCTCTTACTCGCAGCTTCCGCTCTTTTTAAATCTCCGCTCTGACTCGCAGCTCCCGCTCTTTTTGAATCTCCACTCTGACTTTGAGCACTTACTCTTTTTAAATCTCCACACTGACTCTCTGCCCGTTCTTTTTAAATCTCCGCTCCGACTCTCAGCGCCCGCTCTTTTTAAATCTCCGCTCTGACTCAGCGCCCGCTCTTTTTAAATCTCCGATCTGACTCGCAGCTCCCGCTCTTTATAAATCTCCGCTCTGACTCTCAGCACCCGCTTTTTAAATCTGCGTTCTGAATCTGAGCACTCGCTCTTTTTAAATCTCCGCTCTGACTCACAGCTCCTGCTCTTTTTAAAACTCCACTCTGACTCGCAGCTCCCGCTCTTTATAAATCTCCGCTCTGACTCACAACTCATCTCTTTTTAAATTTCCACTCCGACTCTGAGCAGTCACTCTTTTAAAATCTCCGCTCTGACTCTCAGTGCCCGCTCTTTCTAAATCTCCGCTCTGACTCACAGCTCCTGCTCTTTTTAAATCTCCGCTCTGACTCGCAGCTCACGCTCTTTTTAAATCTTCGCTCTGACTCTCAGCTCCTCCGCGTTTTAAATCTCCACTCTGACTCTGAGCACTCCCTCTTTTTAAATCTCCGCTCTGACCCGCAGCCCCCGCTCTTTTTAAATCTCCGCTCTGACTCGCAGCTCCCGCTCTTTTTCAATCTCCGCTCTGACTCTCAGCTCCTGCGCTTTTTAAATCTCCGCTCTGACTCTGAGCACTCACTCTTTTTAAATCTCTGCTCTGACTCTCAGCGCCTGCTCTTTTTAAATCATCGCTCCGACTCTCAGCGCCCGCTCTTTTTAAATCTCCGCTCTGACTCGCAGCTCCCGCTCTTTTTAAATCTCCGCTCTGACTCACAACTCCGCTCTTTTTAAATCTCAGCTCTGACTCGCAGCTCCCGCTCTTTTTAAATCTCCGCTCTGACTCACAGCTCCCGCTCTTTTTAAATTTCCACTCCGACTCGGAGCACTCACTCTTGTAAAATCTCCGCTCTGACTCTCAGTGCCCGCTCTTTTTAAATCTCCGCTCTGACTCGCAGCTCCCGCTCTTTTTAAATCTCCTCTCTGACTCGCAGCTCCCGCTCTTTTTCAATCTCCGCTCTGAATCTGAGCACTCGCTCTTTCTAAATCTCCGCTCTGACTCACAGCTCCTGCTCTTTTTAAATCTTCGCTCTGACTCGCAGCTCACGCTCTTTTTAAATCTCCGCTCTGACTCTCAGCTCCTGCGCTTTTTAAATCTCCACTCTGACTCTGAGCACTCCCTCTTTTTAAATCTCCGCTCTGACTCGCAGCCCCAGCTCTTTTTAAATCTCCGCTCAAACTCGCAGCTCCCGCTCTTTTTCAATCTCCGCTCTGACTCTCAGCTCCTGCGCTTTTTAAATCTCCGCTCTGACTCTGAGCACTCACTCTTTTTAAATCTCCGCTCTGACTCTCAGCGCCTGCTCTTTTTAAATCATCGCTCCGACTCTCAGCGCCCGCTCTTTTTAAATCTCCGCTCTGACTCGCAGCTCCCGCTCTTTTTAAATCTCCGCTCTGACTCACAACTCCGCACTTTTTAAATCTCAGCTCTGACTTGCAGCTCCCGCTCTTTTTAAATCTCCGCTCTGACTCAAAGCTCCCGCTCTTTTTAAATTTCCACTCTGACTCTCAGCGTCCGCTGTTTTTAAATCTCCGCTCTGACTCTCAGCTCCCGCTTTTTTTAAATCTCCGCACTGACTCACAACTCCGCTCTTTTTAAATCGCCGCTGACTCGCAGCTCCCGCTCGTTTTAAACCTCCACTCTAACTGTCAGCGCCCGCTCTTTTTAAATCTCCGCTCTGACTCACAGCGCCCGCTCTTTTTAAATCTCCGCTCTGACTCACAGCTCCCGCTCTTTTTAAATCTACGCTCTGACTCGCAGCTCCCTCTCTTTATAAATCTCCGTTCTGACTCACAGCTCCCGCTCTTTTTCAATCTCCGCTCCGACTCTGAGCACTTACTCTTTTTAAGTCTCCGCTCTGACTCACAGCTCCCGCTCATTTTAAATCTACGCTCTGACTAGCAGCTCCCGCTCTTGATAAATTTCCGCTCTGACTCGCAGCTCCCGCACTTTTTAAATCTACGCTCTGACTTGCAGCTCCCGCTCTTCATAAATCTACGCTCTGACTCGCAGCTCCCGCTCTTTATAAATCTCCGTTCTGACTCACAGCTCCCGCTCTTTTTAAATCTACGTTCTGACTCGCAGCTCCCGCTCTTGATAAATCTCCGTTCTGACTCACAGCTCCCGCTCTTTTTAAATCTCCGCTCCGACTCTGAGCACTTACTCTTTTTAAGTCTGCGCTCTGACTCACAGCTCCCGCTCTTTTTAAATCTACGCTCTGACTCGCAGCTCCCGCTCTTTATAAGTCTACGCTCTGACACAGCGCCCGCTCTTTTTAAATCTCCGCTCTTACTTGCAGCTTCCGCTCTTTTTAAATCTCCGCACTGACTCACAACTCCGCTCTTTTTAAATCTCCACTCTGACTCTGAGCACTTACTCTTTTTAAATCTACACTCTGACTATCAGCGCCCGCTCTTTTTAAATCGCCGCTCTGACTCACAGCTCCCGCTCTTTTTAAATCTCCGCTCTGACTCTCAGTGCCCGCTCTTTTTAAATCACCGCTCCGACTCTCAGCGCCCGCTCTTTTTAAATCTCCGCTCTGACTCAGCGCCCGCTCTTTTTAAATCTCCGCTCTGACTCGCAGCTCCCGCTCTTCATAAATCTCCGCTCTGACTCACAACTCCGCTCTTTTTAAATACAACTCTGACTCTGAGCACTCACTCTTTTTCAATCTCCGTTCTGACTCGCAGCTCCCGCTCTTTTTAAATTTCCGCTCTGACTCAGCGCCCGCTCTTTTTAAATCTCCGCTCTGACTCGCAGCTCCCGCTCTTTTTAAATCTCCGCTCTGACTCACAACTCCGCTCTTTTTAAATTTCCACTCTGACTCTCAGTGCCAGCTCTTTTTAAATCTCCGCTCTGACTAGCAGCTCCCGCTCTTTTTAAATCTCCGCTCTGACTCTCAGCACCCGCTTTTTAAATCTCCGTTCTGAATCTGAGCACTCGCTCTTTTTAAATCTCCGCTCTGACTCACAGCTCCTGCTCTTTTTAAATCTCCGCTCTGACTCGCAGCTCACGCTCTTTTTAAATCTCCGTTCTGCCTCACAGCGCGCGCTCTTTATAAATCTACGCTCTGACTTGCAGCTCCCGCTCTTTTTAAATCTCCGCTCTGACTCACAGCTCCTGCTCTTTTTAAATCTCCGCTCTGACTCGCAGCTCACGCTCTTTTTAAATCTCCGTTCTGCCTCACAGCGCCCGCTCTTTTTAAATCTCCGCTCTGACTCGCAGCTCCCGCTCTTTTTAAATCTCCGCTCTGACTCACAACTCCGCACTTTTTAAATCTCAGCTCTGACTTGCAGCTCCCGCTCTTTTTAAATCTCCGCTCTGACTCAAAGCTCCCGCTCTTTTTAAATTTCCACTCTGACTCTCAGCGTCCGCTGTTTTTAAATCTCCGCTCTGACTCTCAGCTCCCGCTTTTTTTAAATCTCCGCACTGACTCACAACTCCGCTCTTTTTAAATCGCCGCTGACTCGCAGCTCCCGCTCGTTTTAAACCTCCACTCTAACTGTCAGCGCCCGCTCTTTTTAAATCTCCGCTCTGACTCGCAGCTCCCGCTCTTTTTAAATCTACGCTCTGACTCGCAGCTCCCTCTCTTTATAAATCTCCGTTCTGACTCACAGCTCCCGCTCTTTTTCAATCTCCGCTCCGACTCTGAGCACTTACTCTTTTTAAGTCTCCGCTCTGACTCACAGCTCCCGCTCATTTTAAATCTACGCTCTGACTAGCAGCTCCCGCTCTTGATAAATTTCCGCTCTGACTCGCAGCTCCCGCACTTTTTAAATCTACGCTCTGACTTGCAGCTCCCGCTCTTCATAAATCTACGCTCTGACTCGCAGCTCCCGCTCTTTATAAATCTCCGTTCTGACTCACAGCTCCCGCTCTTTTTAAATCTACGTTCTGACTCGCAGCTCCCGCTCTTGATAAATCTCCGTTCTGACTCACAGCTCCCGCTCTTTTTAAATCTCCGCTCCGACTCTGAGCACTTACTCTTTTTAAGTCTACGCTCTGACTCACAGCTCCCGCTCTTTTTAAATCTACGCTCTGACTCGCAGCTCCCGCTCTTTATAAGTCTACGCTCTGACACAGCGCCCGCTCTTTTTAAATCTCCGCTCTTACTTGCAGCTTCCGCTCTTTTTAAATCTCCACTCTGACTCTGAGCACTTACTCTTTTTAAATCTACACTCTGACTATCAGCGCCCGCTCTTTTTAAATCGCCGCTCTGACTCACAGCTCCCGCTCTTTTTAAATCTCCGCTCTGACTCTCAGTGCCCGCTCTTTTTAAATCACCGCTCCGACTCTCAGCGCCCGCTCTTTTTAAATCTCCGCTCTGACTCAGCGCCCGCTCTTTTTAAATCTCCGCTCTGACTCGCAGCTCCCGCTCTTCATAAATCTCCGCTCTGACTCACAACTCCGCTCTTTTTAAATACAACTCTGACTCTGAGCACTCACTCTTTTTCAATCTCCGTTCTGACTCGCAGCTCCCGCTATTTTTAAATTTCCGCTCTGACTCAGCGCCCGCTCTTTTTAAATCTCCGCTCTGACTCGCAGCTCCCGCTCTTTTTAAATCTCCGCTCTGACTCACAACTCCGCTCTTTTTAAATTTCCACTCTGACTCTCAGTGCCAGCTCTTTTTAAATCTCCGCTCTGACTAGCAGCTCCCGCTCTTTTTAAATCTCCGCTCTGACTCTCAGCACCCGCTTTTTAAATCTCCGTTCTGAATCTGAGCACTCGCTCTTTTTAAATCTCCGCTCTGACTCACAGCTCCTGCTCTTTTTAAATCTCCGCTCTGACTCGCAGCTCACGCTCTTTTTAAATCTCCGTTCTGCCTCACAGCGCGCGCTCTTTATAAATCTACGCTCTGACTTGCAGCTCCCGCTCTTTTTAAATCTCTGCTCTTACTCGCAGCTTCCGCTCTTTTTAAATCTCCACTCTGACTCACAGCTCCCGCACTTTTTAAATCTCCGCTCTTACTCTCAGCGCCTGCTCTTTTTAAATCTCCACTCTGACTCTGAGCACTTACTCTTTTTCAATCTCCGCTCTGAATCTGAGCACTCGCTCTTTCTAAATCTCCGCTCTGACTCACAGCTCCTGCTCTTTTTAAATCTCCGCTCTGACTCGCAGCTCACGCTCTTTTTAAATCTCCGCTCTGACTCTCAGCTCCTGCGCGTTTTAAATCTCCACTCTGACTCTGAGCACTCCCTCTTTTTAAATCTCCGCTCTGACTCGCAGCCCCCGCTCTTTTTAAATCTCCGCTCTGACTCGCAGCTCCCGCTCTTTTTCAATCTCCGCTCTGACTCTCAGCTCCTGCGCTTTTTAAATCTCCGCTCTGACTCTGAGCACTCACTCTTTTTAAATCTCCGCTCTGACTCTCAGCGCCTGCTCTTTTTAAATCATCGCTCCGACTCTCAGCGCCAGCTCTTTTTAAATCTCCGCTCTGACTCGCAGCTCCTGCTCTTTTTAAATCTCCGCTCTGACTCACAACCACGCTCTTTTTAAATCTCAGCTCTGACTCGCAGCTCCCGCTCTTTTTAAATCTCCGCTCTGACTCACAGCTCCCGCTCTTTTTAAATTTCCACTCCGACTCTGAGCACTCACTCTTTTAAAATCTCCGCTCTGACTCTCAGTGCCCGCTCTTTTTAAATCTCCGCTCTGACTCGCAGCTCCCGCTCTTTTTAAATCTCCGCTCTGACTCGCAGCTCCCGCTCTTTTTCAATCTCCGCTCTGAATCTGAGCACTCGCTCTTTCTAAATCTCCGCTCTGACTCACAGCTCCTGCTCTTTTTAAATCTTCGCTCTGACTCGCAGCTCACGCTCTTTTTAAATCTCCGCTCTGACTCTCAGCTCCTGCGCTTTTTAAATCTCCACTCTGACTCTGAGCACTCCCTCTTTTTAAATCTCCGCTCTGACTCGCAGCCCCCGCTCTTTTTAAATCTCCGCTCTGACTCGCAGCTCCCGCTCTTTTTCAATCTCCGCTCTGACTCTCAGCTCCTGCGCTTTTTAAATCTCCGCTCTGACTCTCAGCGCCCGCTCTTTTTAAATCTCCGCTCTGACTCACAACTCCGCTCTTTTTAAATCTCAGCTCTGACTCGCAGCTCCCGCTTTTTAAAAATCTCCTCACTGACTCACAACTCCGCTCTTTTTAAATCGCCGCTCTGACTCTCAGCTCCCGCTCGTTTTAAATCTCCGCTCTGACTCTCAGTGCCCGCTCTTTTTAAATCTCCGCTCTGACTCGCAGCTCCCGCTCTTTTTAAATCTCCGCTCTGACTCTCAGCACCCGCTTTTTAAATCTCCGTTCTGAATCTGAGCACTCGCTCTTTTTAAATCTCCGCTCTGACTCACAGCTCCTGCTCTTTTTAAATCTCCGCTCTGACTCGCAGCTCACACTCTTTTTAAATCTCCGTTCTGTCTCACAGCACCCGCTCTTTTTAAATCTACGCTCTGGCTTGCAGCTCCCGCTCTTTTTAAATCTCTGCTCTTACTCGCAGCTTCCGCTCTTTTTAAATCTCCACTCTGACTCACAGCTCCCGCACTTTTTAAATCTCCGCTCTTACTCTCAGCGCCTGCTCTTTTTAAATCTCCACTCTGACTCTGAGCACTTACTCTTTTTAAATCTCCACTCTGACTCGCAGCTCCCGCTCTTTATAAATCTCCGCTCTGCCTCACAACTCCGCTCTTTTTAAATTTTCACTCCGACTCTGAGCACTCACTCTTTTAAAATCTCCGCTCTGACTCTCAGTGCCCGCTCTTTTTAAATCTCCGCTCTGACTCGCAGCTCCCGCTCTTTTTAAATCTCCGCTCTGACTCGCAGCTCCCGCTCTTTTTCAATCTACGCTCTGAATCTGAGCACTCGCTCTTTTTAAATCTCCGCTCTGACTCACAGCTCCTGCTCTTTTTAAATTTCCACTCCGACTCTGAGCACTCACTCTTTTTAAATCTCGGCTCTGACTCTCAGTGCCCGCTCTTTTTAAATCTCCGCTCTGACTCGCAGCTGACGCTCTTTTTAAATCTCCGCTCTGACTCTCAGCTCCTGCGCTTTTTAAATCTCCGCTCTGACTCACAACTCCACTCTTTTTAAATTTCCACTCCGACTCTGAGCACTCACTCTTTTTAAATCTCGGCTCTGACTCTAAGTGCCCGCTCTTTTTAAATCTCCGTTCTGACTCACAGCTCCTGCTCTTTTCAAATCTGCGCTCTGACGCTGAGCACTCACTCTTTTCAAATATCCGCTCTGACTCTCAGTGCCCGCTCTTATTAAATCTCCGCTTTGACTCGCAGCTCCCGCTCTTTTTAAACCTTCGCTCTGACTCACAGCTCCCGCTCTTTTTAAATCTCCGCTCCGACTCTCAGCGCCGGCTCTTTTTAAATCTCCGCTCTGACTCTGAGCACTCACTCTTTTTAAATCTCCGCTCTGACTCACAACTCCGCTCTTTTTAAATTTCCACTCTGACTCTCAGTGCCCGCTCTTTTTAAATCTCCGCTCAGACTCTGAGCACTCCCTCTTTTTAAATCTCCGCTCTGACTCGCAGCCCCCGCTCTTTTTAAATCTCCGCTCTGACTCGCAGCTCCCGCTCTTTTTCAATCTCCGCTCTGACTCTCAGCTCCTGCGCTTTTTAAATCTCCGCTCTGACTCTCAGCGCCCGCTCTTTTTAAATCTCCGCTCTGACTCACAACTCCGCTCTTTTTAAATCTCAGCTCTGACTCGCAGCTCCCGCTTTTTTAAAATCTCCTCACTGACTCACAACTCCGCTCTTTTTAAATCGCCGGTGACTCGCAGCTCCCGCTCGTTTTAAACCTCCACTCTAACTGTCAGCGCCCGCTCTTTTTAAATCTCCGCTCTGACTCACAGCACCCGCTCTTTTTAAATCTCCGCTCTGACTCACAGCTCCCGCTTTTTTTAAATCTACGCTCTGACTCGCAGCTCCCGCTCTTTATAAATCTCCGTTCTGACTCACAGCTCCCGCTCTTTTTCAATCTCCGCTCCGACTCTGAGCACTTACTCTTTTTAAGTCTCCGCTCTGACTCACAGCTCCCGCTCATTTTAAATCTACGCTCTGACTAGCAGCTCCCGCTCTTTATAAATTTCCGCTCTGACTCGCAGCTCCCGCACTTTTTAAATCTACGCTCTGACTTGCAGCTCCCGCTCTTCATAAATCTACGCTCTGACTCGCAGCTCCCGCTCTTTATAAATCTCCGTTCTGACTCACAGCTCCCGCTCTTTTTAAATCTACGTTCTGACTCGCAGCTCCCGCTCTTGATAAATCTCCGTTCTGACTCACAGCTCCCGCTCTTTTTAAATCTCCGCTCCGACTCTGAGCACTTACTCTTTTTAAGTCTCCGCTCTGACTCACAGCTCCCGCTCTTTTTAAATCTACGCTCTGACTCGCAGCTCCCGCTCTTTATAAGTCTACGCTCTGACACAGCGCCCGCTCTTTTTAAATCTCCGCTCTTACTTGCAGCTTCCGCTCTTTTTAAATCTCCGCACTGACTCACAACTCCGCTCTTTTTAAATCTCCACTCTGACTCTGAGCACTTACTCTTTTTAAATCTACACTCTGACTATCAGCGCCCGCTCTTTTTAAATCGCCGCTCTGACTCACAGCTCCCGCTCTTTTTAAATCTCCGCTCTGACTCTCAGTGCCCGCTCTTTTTAAATCTCCGCTCCGACTCTCAGCGCCCGCTCTTTTTAAATCTCCGCTCTGACTCAGCGCCCGCTCTTTTTAAATCTCCGCTCTGACTCGCAGCTCCCGCTCTTCATAAATCTCCGCTCTGACTCACAACTCCGCTCTTTTTAAATACAACTCTGACTCTGAGCACTCACTCTTTTTCAATCTCCGTTCTGACTCGCAGCTCCCGCTCTTTTTAAATTTCCGCTCTGACTCAACGCCCGCTCTTTTTAAATCTCCGCTCTGACTCGCAGCTCCCGCTCTTTTTAAATCTCCGCTCTGACTCACAACTCCGCTCTTTTTAAATTTCCACTCTGACTCTCAGTGCCAGCTCTTTTTAAATCTCCGCTCTGACTAGCAGCTCCCGCTCTTTTTAAATCTCCGCTCTGACTCTCAGCACCCGCTTTTTAAATCTCCGTTCTGAATCTGAGCACTCGCTCTTTTTAAATCTCCGCTCTGACTCACAGCTCCTGCTCTTTTTAAATCTCCGCTCTGACTCGCAGCTCACGCTCTTTTTAAATCTCCGTTCTGCCTCACAGCGCCCGCTCTTTATAAATCTATGCTCTGACTTGCAGCTCCCGCTCTTTTTAAATCTCTGCTCTTACTCGCAGCTTCCGCTCTTTTTAAATCTCCACTCTGACTCACAGCTCCCGCACTTTTTAAATCTCCGCTCTTACTCTCAGCGCCTGCTCTTTTTAAATCTCCACTCTGACTCTGAGCACTTACTCTTTTTCAATCTCCGCTCTGAATCTGAGCACTCGCTCTTTCTAAATCTCCGCTCTGACTCACAGCTCCTGCTCTTTTTAAATCTCCGCTCTGACTCGCAGCTCACGCTCTTTTTAAATCTCCGCTCTGACTCTCAGCTCCTGCGCGTTTTAAATCTCCACTCTGACTCTGAGCACTCCCTCTTTTTAAATCTCCGCTCTGACTCGCAGCCCCCGCTCTTTTTAAATCTCCGCTCTGACTCGCAGCTCCCGCTCTTTTTCAATCTCCGCTCTGACTCTCAGCTCCTGCGCTTTTTAAATCTCCGCTCTGACTCTGAGCACTCACTCTTTTTAAATCTCCGCTCTGACTCTCAGCGCCTGCTCTTTTTAAATCATCGCTCCGACTCTCAGCGCCAGCTCTTTTTAAATCTCCGCTCTGACTCGCAGCTCCTGCTCTTTTTAAATCTCCGCTCTGACTCACAACCACGCTCTTTTTAAATCTCAGCTCTGACTCGCAGCTCCCGCTCTTTTTAAATCTCCGCTCTGACTCACAGCTCCCGCTCTTTTTAAATTTCCACTCCGACTCTGAGCACTCACTCTTTTAAAATCTCCGCTCTGACTCTCAGTGCCCGCTCTTTTTAAATCTCCGCTCTGACTCGCAGCTCCCGCTCTTTTTAAATCTCCGCTCTGACTCGCAGCTCCCGCTCTTTTTCAATCTCCGCTCTGAATCTGAGCACTCGCTCTTTCTAAATCTCCGCTCTGACTCACAGCTCCTGCTCTTTTCAAATCTTCGCTCTGACTCGCAGCTCACGCTCTTTTTAAATCTCCGCTCTGACTCTCAGCTCCTGCGCTTTTTAAATCTCCACTCTGACTCTGAGCACTCCCTCTTTTTAAATCTCCGCTCTGACTCGCAGCCCCCGCTCTTTTTAAATCTCCGCTCTGACTCGCAGCTCCCGCTCTTTTTCAATCTCCGCTCTGACTCTCAGCTCCTGCGCTTTTTAAATCTCAGCTCTGACTCGCAGCTCCCGCTTTTTAAAAATCTCCTCACTGACTCACAACTCCGCTCTTTTTAAATCGCCGCTCTGACTCTCAGCTCCCGCTCGTTTTAAATCTCCGCTCTGACTCTCAGTGCCCGCTCTTTTTAAATCTCCGCTCTGACTCGCAGCTCCCGCTCTTTTTAAATCTCCGCTCTGACTCTCAGCACCCGCTTTTTAAATCTCCGTTCTGAATCTGAGCACTCGCTCTTTTTAAATCTCCGCTCTGACTCACAGCTCCTGCTCTTTTTAAAACTCCGCTCTGACTCGCAGCTCACACTCTTTTTAAATCTCCGTTCTGTCTCACAGCACCCGCTCTTTTTAAATCTACGCTCTGGCTTGCAGCTCCCGCTCTTTTTAAATCTCTGCTCTTACTCTCAGCGCCTGCTCTTTTTAAATCTCCACTCTGACTCTGAGCACTTACTCTTTTTAAATCTCCACTCTGACTCGCAGCTCCCGCTCTTTATAAATCTCCGCTCTGCCTCACAACTCCGCTCTTTTTAAATTTTCACTCCGACTCTGAGCACTCACTCTTTTAAAATCTCCGCTCTGACTCTCAGTGCCCGCTCTTTTTAAATCTCCGCTCTGACTCGCAGCTCCCGCTCTTTTTAAATCTCTGTTCTGACTCGCAGCTCCCGCTCTTTTTCAATCTCCGCTCTGAATCTGAGCACTCGCTCTTTTTAAATCTCCGCTCTGACTCACAGCTCCTGCTCTTTTTAAATTTCCACTCCGACTCTGAGCACTCACTCTTTTTAAATCTCGGCTCTGACTCTCAGTGCCCGCTCTTTTTAAATCTCCGCTCTGACTCGCAGCTGACGCTCTTTTTAAATCTCCGCTCTGACTCTCAGCTCCTGCACTTTTTAAATCTCCGCTCTGACTCACAACTCCGCTCTTTTTAAATTTCCACTCCGACTCTGAGCACTCACTCTTTTTAAATCTCGGCTCTGACTCTCAGTGCCCGCTCTTTTTAAATCTCCGTTCTGACTCACAGCTCCTGCTCTTTTCAAATCTGCGCTCTGACGCTGAGCACTCACTCTTTTCAAATATCCGCTCTGACTCTCAGTGCCCGCTCTTATTAAATCTCCGCTTTGACTCGCAGCTCCCGCTCTTTTTAAACCTTCGCTCTGACTCACAGCTCCCGCTCTTTTTAAATCTCCGCTCCGACTCTCAGCGCCGGCTCTTTTTAAATCTCCGCTCTGACTCTGAGCACTCACTCTTTTTAAATCTCCGCTCTGACTCACAACTCCGCTCTTTTTAAATTTCCACTCTGACTCTCAGTGCCCGCTCTTTTTAAATCTCCGCTCAGACTCTGAGCACTCCCTCTTTTTAAATCTCCGCTCTGACTCGCAGCCCCCGCTCTTTTTAAATCTCCGCTCTGACTCGCAGCTCCCGCTCTTTTTAAATCTCCGCTCTGACTCACAGCTCCCGCTCTTTTTAAATTTCTACTCTGACTCTCAGTGCCCGCTGTTTTTAAATCTCCGCTCTGACTCACAGCTCCCGCTCTTTTTAAATTTCTACTCTGACTCTCAGTGCCCGCTGTTTTTAAATCTCCGCTCTGACTCACAGCTCCCGCTCTTTTTAAATCTCCGCTCGGACTCACAGCTCCCGCTCTTTTTAAATCTACTCTCTGACTGGCAGCTCCCGCTCTTTTTAAATCTCCCCTCTTACTCGCAGCTTCCGCTCTTTTTAAATCTCCGCTCTGACTCGCAGCTCCCGCTCTTTTTGAATCTCCACTCTGACTTTGAGCACTTACTCTTTTTAAATCTCCACACTGACTCTCTGCCCGTTCTTTTTAAATCTCCGCTCCGACTCTCAGCGCCCGCTCTTTTTAAATCTCCGCTCTGACTCAGCGCCCGCTCTTTTTAAATCTCCGATCTGACTCGCAGCTCCCGCTCTTTATAAATCTCCGCTCTGACTCTCAGCACCCGCTTTTTAAATCTGCGTTCTGAATCTGAGCACTCGCTCTTTTTAAATCTCCGCTCTGACTCACAGCTCCTGCTCTTTTTAAAACTCCACTCTGACTCGCAGCTCCCGCTCTTTATAAATCTCCGCTCTGACTCACAACTCATCTCTTTTTAAATTTCCACTCCGACTCTGAGCAGTCACTCTTTTAAAATCTCCGCTCTGACTCTCAGTGCCCGCTCTTTCTAAATCTCCGCTCTGACTCACAGCTCCTGCTCTTTTTAAATCTCCGCTCTGACTCGCAGCTCACGCTCTTTTTAAATCTTCGCTCTGACTCTCAGCTCCTCCGCGTTTTAAATCTCCACTCTGACTCTGAGCACTCCCTCTTTTTAAATCTCCGCTCTGACTCGCAGCCCCCGCTCTTTTTAAATCTCCGCTCTGACTCGCAGCTCCCGCTCTTTTTCAATCTCCGCTCTGACTCTCAGCTCCTGCGCTTTTTAAATCTCCGCTCTGACTCTGAGCACTCACTCTTTTTAAATCTCTGCTCTGACTCTCAGCGCCTGCTCTTTTTAAATCATCGCTCCGACTCTCAGCGCCCGCTCTTTTTAAATCTCCGCTCTGACTCGCAGCTCCCGCTCTTTTTAAATCTCCGCTCTGACTCACAACTCCGCTCTTTTTAAATCTCAGCTCTGACTCGCAGCTCCCGCTCTTTTTAAATCTCCGCTCTGACTCACAGCTCCCGCTCTTTTTAAATTTCCACTCCGACTCGGAGCACTCACTCTTGTAAAATCTCCGCTCTGACTCTCAGTGCCCGCTCTTTTTAAATCTCCGCTCTGACTCGCAGCTCCCGCTCTTTTTAAATCTCCTCTCTGACTCGCAGCTCCCGCTCTTTTTCAATCTCCGCTCTGAATCTGAGCACTCGCTCTTTCTAAATCTCCGCTCTGACTCACAGCTCCTGCTCTTTTTAAATCTTCGCTCTGACTCGCAGCTCACGCTCTTTTTAAATCTCCGCTCTGACTCTCAGCTCCTGCGCTTTTTAAATCTCCACTCTGACTCTGAGCACTCCCTCTTTTTAAATCTCCGCTCTGACTCGCAGCCCCAGCTCTTTTTAAATCTCCGCTCAAACTCGCAGCTCCCGCTCTTTTTCAATCTCCGCTCTGACTCTCAGCTCCTGCGCTTTTTAAATCTCCGCTCTGACTCTGAGCACTCACTCTTTTTAAATCTCCGCTCTGACTCTCAGCGCCTGCTCTTTTTAAATCATCGCTCCGACTCTCAGCGCCCGCTCTTTTTAAATCTCCGCTCTGACTCGCAGCTCCCGCTCTTTTTAAATCTCCGCTCTGACTCACAACTCCGCACTTTTTAAATCTCAGCTCTGACTTGCAGCTCCCGCTCTTTTTAAATCTCCGCTCTGACTCAAAGCTCCCGCTCTTTTTAAATTTCCACTCTGACTCTCAGCGTCCGCTGTTTTTAAATCTCCGCTCTGACTCTCAGCTCCCGCTTTTTTTAAATCTCCGCACTGACTCACAACTCCGCTCTTTTTAAATCGCCGCTGACTCGCAGCTCCCGCTCGTTTTAAACCTCCACTCTAACTGTCAGCGCCCGCTCTTTTTAAATCTCCGCTCTGACTCACAGCGCCCGCTCTTTTTAAATCTCCGCTCTGACTCGCAGCTCCCTCTCTTTATAAATCTCCGTTCTGACTCACAGCTCCCGCTCTTTTTCAATCTCCGCTCCGACTCTGAGCACTTACTCTTTTTAAGTCTCCGCTCTGACTCACAGCTCCCGCTCATTTTAAATCTACGCTCTGACTAGCAGCTCCCGCTCTTGATAAATTTCCGCTCTGACTCGCAGCTCCCGCACTTTTTAAATCTACGCTCTGACTTGCAGCTCCCGCTCTTCATAAATCTACGCTCTGACTCGCAGCTCCCGCTCTTTATAAATCTCCGTTCTGACTCACAGCTCCCGCTCTTTTTAAATCTACGTTCTGACTCGCAGCTCCCGCTCTTGATAAATCTCCGTTCTGACTCACAGCTCCCGCTCTTTTTAAATCTCCGCTCCGACTCTGAGCACTTACTCTTTTTAAGTCTGCGCTCTGACTCACAGCTCCCGCTCTTTTTAAATCTACGCTCTGACTCGCAGCTCCCGCTCTTTATAAGTCTACGCTCTGACACAGCGCCCGCTCTTTTTAAATCTCCGCTCTTACTTGCAGCTTCCGCTCTTTTTAAATCTCCGCACTGACTCACAACTCCGCTCTTTTTAAATCTCCACTCTGACTCTGAGCACTTACTCTTTTTAAATCTACACTCTGACTATCAGCGCCCGCTCTTTTTAAATCGCCGCTCTGACTCACAGCTCCCGCTCTTTTTAAATCTCCGCTCTGACTCTCAGTGCCCGCTCTTTTTAAATCACCGCTCCGACTCTCAGCGCCCGCTCTTTTTAAATCTCCGCTCTGACTCAGCGCCCGCTCTTTTTAAATCTCCGCTCTGACTCGCAGCTCCCGCTCTTCATAAATCTCCGCTCTGACTCACAACTCCGCTCTTTTTAAATACAACTCTGACTCTGAGCACTCACTCTTTTTCAATCTCCGTTCTGACTCGCAGCTCCCGCTCTTTTTAAATTTCCGCTCTGACTCAGCGCCCGCTCTTTTTAAATCTCCGCTCTGACTCGCAGCTCCCGCTCTTTTTAAATCTCCGCTCTGACTCACAACTCCGCTCTTTTTAAATTTCCACTCTGACTCTCAGTGCCAGCTCTTTTTAAATCTCCGCTCTGACTAGCAGCTCCCGCTCTTTTTAAATCTCCGCTCTGACTCTCAGCACCCGCTTTTTAAATCTCCGTTCTGAATCTGAGCACTCGCTCTTTTTAAATCTCCGCTCTGACTCACAGCTCCTGCTCTTTTTAAATCTCCGCTCTGACTCGCAGCTCACGCTCTTTTTAAATCTCCGTTCTGCCTCACAGCGCGCGCTCTTTATAAATCTACGCTCTGACTTGCAGCTCCCGCTCTTTTTAAATCTCCGCTCTGACTCACAGCTCCTGCTCTTTTTAAATCTCCGCTCTGACTCGCAGCTCACGCTCTTTTTAAATCTCCGTTCTGCCTCACAGCGCCCGCTCTTTTTAAATCTCCGCTCTGACTCGCAGCTCCCGCTCTTTTTAAATCTCCGCTCTGACTCACAACTCCGCACTTTTTAAATCTCAGCTCTGACTTGCAGCTCCCGCTCTTTTTAAATCTCCGCTCTGACTCAAAGCTCCCGCTCTTTTTAAATTTCCACTCTGACTCTCAGCGTCCGCTGTTTTTAAATCTCCGCTCTGACTCTCAGCTCCCGCTTTTTTAAAATCTCCGCACTGACTCACAACTCCGCTCTTTTTAAATCGCCGCTGACTCGCAGCTCCCGCTCGTTTTAAACCTCCACTCTAACTGTCAGCGCCCGCTCTTTTTAAATCTCCGCTCTGACTCACAGCGCCCGCTCTTTTTAAATCTCCGCTCTGACTCACAGCTCCCGCTCTTTTTAAATCTACGCTCTGACTCGCAGCTCCCTCTCTTTATAAATCTCCGTTCTGACTCACAGCTCCCGCTCTTTTTCAATCTCCGCTCCGACTCTGAGCACTTACTCTTTTTAAGTCTCCGCTCTGACTCACAGCTCCCGCTCATTTTAAATCTACGCTCTGACTAGCAGCTCCCGCTCTTGATAAATTTCCGCTCTGACTCGCAGCTCCCGCACTTTTTAAATCTACGCTCTGACTTGCAGCTCCCGCTCTTCATAAATCTACGCTCTGACCCGCAGCTCCCGCTCTTTATAAATCTCCGTTCTGACTCACAGCTCCCGCTCTTTTTAAATCTACGTTCTGACTCGCAGCTCCCGCTCTTGATAAATCTCCGTTCTGACTCACAGCTCCCGCTCTTTTTAAATCTCCGCTCCGACTCTGAGCACTTACTCTTTTTAAGTCTGCGCTCTGACTCACAGCTCCCGCTCTTTTTAAATCTACGCTCTGACTCGCAGCTCCCGCTCTTTATAAGTCTACGCTCTGACACAGCGCCCGCTCTTTTTAAATCTCCGCTCTTACTTGCAGCTTCCGCTCTTTTTAAATCTCCACTCTGACTCTGAGCACTTACTCTTTTTAAATCTACACTCTGACTATCAGCGCCCGCTCTTTTTAAATCGCCGCTCTGACTCACAGCTCCCGCTCTTTTTAAATCTCCGCTCTGACTCTCAGTGCCCGCTCTTTTTAAATCACCGCTCCGACTCTCAGCGCCCGCTCTTTTTAAATCTCCGCTCTGACTCAGCGCCCGCTCTTTTTAAATCTCCGCTCTGACTCGCAGCTCCCGCTCTTCATAAATCTCCGCTCTGACTCACAACTCCGCTCTTTTTAAATACAACTCTGACTCTGAGCACTCACTCTTTTTCAATCTCCGTTCTGACTCGCAGCTCCCGCTCTTTTTAAATTTCCGCTCTGACTCAGCGCCCGCTCTTTTTAAATCTCCGCTCTGACTCGCAGCTCCCGCTCTTTTTAAATCTCCGCTCTGACTCACAACTCCGCTCTTTTTAAATTTCCACTCTGACTCTCAGTGCCAGCTCTTTTTAAATCTCCGCTCTGACTAGCAGCTCCCGCTCTTTTTAAATCTCCGCTCTGACTCTCAGCACCCGCTTTTTAAATCTCCGTTCTGAATCTGAGCACTCGCTCTTTTTAAATCTCCGCTCTGACTCACAGCTCCTGCTCTTTTTAAATCTCCGCTCTGACTCGCAGCTCACGCTCTTTTTAAATCTCGGTTCTGCCTCACAGCGCGCGCTCTTTATAAATCTACGCTCTGACTTGCAGCTCCCGCTCTTTTTAAATCTCTGCTCTTACTCGCAGCTTCCGCTCTTTTTAAATCTCCACTCTGACTCACAGCTCCCGCACTTTTTAAATCTCCGCTCTTACTCTCAGCGCCTGCTCGTTTTAAATCTCCACTCTGACTCTGAGCACTTACTCTTTTTCAATCTCCGCTCTGAATCTGAGCACTCGCTCTTTCTAAATCTCCGCTCTGACTCACAGCTCCTGCTCTTTTTAAATCTCCGCTCTGACTCGCAGCTCACGCTCTTTTTAAATCTCCGCTCTGACTCTCAGCTCCTGCGCGTTTTAAATCTCCACTCTGACTCTGAGCACTCCCTCTTTTTAAATCTCCGCTCTGACTCGCAGCCCCCGCTCTTTTTAAATCTCCGCTCTGACTCGCAGCTCCCGCTCTTTTTCAATCTCCGCTCTGACTCTCAGCTCCTGCGCTTTTTAAATCTCCGCTCTGACTCTGAGCACTCACTCTTTTTAAATCTCCGCTCTGACTCTCAGCGCCTGCTCTTTTTAAATCATCGCTCCGACTCTCAGCGCCAGCTCTTTTTAAATCTCCGCTCTGACTCGCAGCTCCTGCTCTTTTTAAATCTCCGCTCTGACTCACAACCACGCTCTTTTTAAATCTCAGCTCTGACTCGCAGCTCCCGCTCTTTTTAAATCTCCGCTCTGACTCACAGCTCCCGCTCTTTTTAAATTTCCACTCCGACTCTGAGCACTCACTCTTTTAAAATCTCCGCTCTGACTCTCAGTGCCCGCTCTTTTTAAATCTCCGCTCTGACTCGCAGCTCCCGCTCTTTTTAAATCTCCGCTCTGACTCGCAGCTCCCGCTCTTTTTCAATCTCCGCTCTGAATCTGAGCACTCGCTCTTTCTAAATCTCCGCTCTGACTCACAGCTCCTGCTCTTTTTAAATCTTCGCTCTGACTCGCAGCTCACGCTCTTTTTAAATCTCCGCTCTGACTCTCAGCTCCTGCGCTTTTTAAATCTCCACTCTGACTCTGAGCACTCCCTCTTTTTAAATCTCCGCTCTGACTCGCAGCCCCCGCTCTTTTTAAATCTCCGCTCTGACTCGCAGCTCCCGCTCTTTTTCAATCTCCGCTCTGACTCTCAGCTCCTGCGCTTTTTAAATCTCCGCTCTGACTCTCAGCGCCCGCTCTTTTTAAATCTCCGCTCTGACTCACAACTCCGCTCTTTTTAAATCTCAGCTCTGACTCGCAGCTCCCGCTTTTTAAAAATCTCCTCACTGACTCACAACTCCGCTCTTTTTAAATCGCCGCTCTGACTCTCAGCTCCCGCTCGTTTTAAATCTCCGCTCTGACTCTCAGTGCCCGCTCTTTTTAAATCTCCGCTCTGACTCGCAGCTCCCGCTCTTTTTAAATCTCCGCTCTGACTCTCAGCACCCGCTTTTTAAATCTCCGTTCTGAATCTGAGCACTCGCTCTTTTTAAATCTCCGCTCTGACTCACAGCTCCTGCTCTTTTTAAATCTCCGCTCTGACTCGCAGCTCACACTCTTTTTAAATCTCCGTTCTGTCTCACAGCACCCGCTCTTTTTAAATCTACGCTCTGGCTTGCAGCTCCCGCTCTTTTTAAATCTCTGCTCTTACTCGCAGCTTCCGCTCTTTTTAAATCTCCACTCTGACTCACAGCTCCCGCACTTTTTAAATCTCCGCTCTTACTCTCAGCGCCTGCTCTTTTTAAATCTCCACTCTGACTCTGAGCACTTACTCTTTTTAAATCTCCACTCTGACTCGCAGCTCCCGCTCTTTATAAATCTCCGCTCTGCCTCACAACTCCGCTCTTTTTAAATTTTCACTCCGACTCTGAGCACTCACTCTTTTAAAATCTCCGCTCTGACTCTCAGTGCCCGCTCTTTTTAAATCTCCGCTCTGACTCGCAGCTCCCGCTCTTTTTAAATCTCCGCTCTGACTCGCAGCTCCCGCTCTTTTTCAATCTACGCTCTGAATCTGAGCACTCGCTCTTTTTAAATCTCCGCTCTGACTCACAGCTCCTGCTCTTTTTAAATTTCCACTCCGACTCTGAGCACTCACTCTTTTTAAATCTCGGCTCTGACTCTCAGTGCCCGCTCTTTTTAAATCTCCGCTCTGACTCGCAGCTGACGCTCTTTTTAAATCTCCGCTCTGACTCTCAGCTCCTGCGCTTTTTAAATCTCCGCTCTGACTCACAACTCCACTCTTTTTAAATTTCCACTCCGACTCTGAGCACTCACTCTTTTTAAATCTCGGCTCTGACTCTCAGTGCCCGCTCTTTTTAAATCTCCGTTCTGACTCACAGCTCCTGCTCTTTTCAAATCTGCGCTCTGACGCTGAGCACTCACTCTTTTCAAATATCCGCTCTGACTCTCAGTGCCCGCTCTTATTAAATCTCCGCTTTGACTCGCAGCTCCCGCTCTTTTTAAATCTCCGCTCCGACTCTCAGCGCCGGCTCTTTTTAAATCTCCGCTCTGACTCTGAGCACTCACTCTTTTTAAATCTCCGCTCTGACTCACAACTCCGCTCTTTTTAAATTTCCACTCTGACTCTCAGTGCCCGCTCTTTTTAAATCTCCGCTCAGACTCTGAGCACTCCCTCTTTTTAAATCTCCGCTCTGACTCGCAGCCCCCGCTCTTTTTAAATCTCCGCTCTGACTCGCAGCTCCCGCTCTTTTTCAATCTCCGCTCTGACTCTCAGCTCCTGCGCTTTTTAAATCTCCGCTCTGACTCTCAGCGCCGGCTCTTTTTAAATCTCCGCTCTGACTCACAACTCCGCTCTTTTTAAATCTCAGCTCTGACTCGCAGCTCCCGCTTTTTTAAAATCTCCTCACTGACTCACAACTCCGCTCTTTTTAAATCGCCGCTGACTCGCAGCTCCCGCTCGTTTTAAACCTCCACTCTAACTGTCAGCGCCCGCTCTTTTTAAATCTCCGCTCTGACTCACAGCGCCCGCTCTTTTTAAATCTCCGCTCTGACTCACAGCTCCCGCTTTTTTTAAATCTACGCTCTGACTCGCAGCTCCCGCTCTTTATAAATCTCCGTTCTGACTCACAGCTCCCGCTCTTTTTCAATCTCCGCTCCGACTCTGAGCACTTACTCTTTTTAAGTCTCCGCTCTGACTCACAGCTCCCGCTCATTTTAAATCTACGCTCTGACTAGCAGCTCCCGCTCTTTATAAATTTCCGCTCTGACTCGCAGCTCCCGCACTTTTTAAATCTACGCTCTGACTTGCAGCTCCCGCTCTTCATAAATCTACGCTCTGACTCGCAGCTCCCGCTCTTTATAAATCTCCGTTCTCACTCACAGCTCCCGCTCTTTTTAAATCTACGTTCTGACTCGCAGCTCCCGCTCTTGATAAATCTCCGTTCTGACTCACAGCTCCCGCTCTTTTTAAATCTCCGCTCCGACTCTGAGCACTTACTCTTTTTAAGTCTCCGCTCTGACTCACAGCTCCCGCTCTTTTTAAATCTACGCTCTGACTCGCAGCTCCCGCTCTTTATAAGTCTACGCTCTGACACAGCGCCCGCTCTTTTTAAATCTCCGCTCTTACTTGCAGCTTCCGCTCTTTTTAAATCTCCGCACTGACTCACAACTCCGCTCTTTTTAAATCTCCACTCTGACTCTGAGCACTTACTCTTTTTAAATCTACACTCTGACTATCAGCGCCCGCTCTTTTTAAATCGCCGCTCTGACTCACAGCTCCCGCTCTTTTTAAATCTCCGCTCTGACTCTCAGTGCCCGCTCTTTTTAAATCTCCGCTCCGACTCTCAGCGCCCGCTCTTTTTAAATCTCCGCTCTGACTCAGCGCCCGCTCTTTTTAAATCTCCGCTCTGACTCGCAGCTCCCGCTCTTCATAAATCTCCGCTCTGACTCACAACTCCGCTCTTTTTAAATACAACTCTGACTCTGAGCACTCACTCTTTTTCAATCTCCGTTCTGACTCGCAGCTCCCGCTCTTTTTAAATTTCCGCTCTGACTCAACGCCCGCTCTTTTTAAATCTCCGCTCTGACTCGCAGCTCCCGCTCTTTTTAAATCTCCGCTCTGACTCACAACTCCGCTCTTTTTAAATTTCCACTCTGACTCTCAGTGCCAGCTCTTTTTAAATCTCCGCTCTGACTAGCAGCTCCCGCTCTTTTTAAATCTCCGCTCTGACTCTCAGCACCCGCTTTTTAAATCTCCGTTCTGAATCTGAGCACTCGCTCTTTTTAAATCTCCGCTCTGACTCACAGCTCCTGCTCTTTTTAAATCTCCGCTCTGACTCGCAGCTCACGCTCTTTTTAAATCTCCGTTCTGCCTCACAGCGCCCGCTCTTTATAAATCTATGCTCTGACTTGCAGCTCCCGCTCTTTTTAAATCTCTGCTCTTACTCGCAGCTTCCGCTCTTTTTAAATCTCCACTCTGACTCACAGCTCCCGCACTTTTTAAATCTCCGCTCTTACTCTCAGCGCCTGCTCTTTTTAAATCTCCACTCTGACTCTGAGCACTTACTCTTTTTCAATCTCCGCTCTGAATCTGAGCACTCGCTCTTTCTAAATCTCCGCTCTGACTCACAGCTCCTGCTCTTTTTAAATCTCCGCTCTGACTCGCAGCTCACGCTCTTTTTAAATCTCCGCTCTGACTCTCAGCTCCTGCGCGTTTTAAATCTTCACTCTGACTCTGAGCACTCCCTCTTTTTAAATCTCCGCTCTGACTCGCAGCCCCCGCTCTTTTTAAATCTCCGCTCTGACTCGCAGCTCCCGCTCTTTTTCAATCTCCGCTCTGACTCTCAGCTCCTGCGCTTTTTAAATCTCCGCTCTGACTCTGAGCACTCACTCTTTTTAAATCTCCGCTCTGACTCTCAGCGCCTGCTCTTTTTAAATCATCGCTCCGACTCTCAGCGCCAGCTCTTTTTAAATCTCCGCTCTGACTCGCAGCTCCTGCTCTTTTTAAATCTCCGCTCTGACTCACAACCACGCTCTTTTTAAATCTCAGCTCTGACTCGCAGCTCCCGCTCTTTTTAAATCTCCGCTCTGACTCACAGCTCCCGCTCTTTTTAAATTTCCACTCCGACTCTGAGCACTCACTCTTTTAAAATCTCCGCTCTGACTCTCAGTGCCCGCTCTTTTTAAATCTCCGCTCTGACTCGCAGCTCCCGCTCTTTTTAAATCTCCGCTCTGACTCGCAGCTCCCGCTCTTTTTCAATCTCCGCTCTGAATCTGAGCACTCGCTCTTTCTAAATCTCCGCTCTGACTCACAGCTCCTGCTCTTTTCAAATCTTCGCTCTGACTCGCAGCTCACGCTCTTTTTAAATCTCCGCTCTGACTCTCAGCTCCTGCGCTTTTTAAATCTCCACTCTGACTCTGAGCACTCCCTCTTTTTAAATCTCCGCTCTGACTCGCAGCCCCCGCTCTTTTTAAATCTCCGCTCTGACTCGCAGCTCCCGCTCTTTTTCAATCTCCGCTCTGACTCTCAGCTCCTGCGCTTTTTAAATCTCCGCTCTGACTCTCAGCGCCACTCTTTTTAAATTTCCACTCCGACTCTGAGCACTCACTCTTTTTAAATCTCGGCTCTGACTCTCAGTGCCCGCTCTTTTTAAATCTCCGTTCTGACTCACAGCTCCTGCTCTTTTCAAATCTGCGCTCTGACGCTGAGCACTCACTCTTTTCAAATATCCGCTCTGACTCTCAGTGCCCGCTCTTATTAAATCTCCGCTTTGACTCGCAGCTCCCGCTCTTTTTAAACCTTCGCTCTGACTCACAGCTCCCGCTCTTTTTAAATCTCCGCTCCGACTCTCAGCGCCGGCTCTTTTTAAATCTCCGCTCTGACTCTGAGCACTCACTCTTTTTAAATCTCCGCTCTGACTCACAACTCCGCTCTTTTTAAATTTCCACTCTGACTCTCAGTGCCCGCTCTTTTTAAATCTCCGCTCAGACTCTGAGCACTCCCTCTTTTTAAATCTCCGCTCTGACTCGCAGCCCCCGCTCTTTTTAAATCTCCGCTCTGACTCGCAGCTCCCGCTCTTTTTCAATCTCCGCTCTGACTCTCAGCTCCTGCGCTTTTTAAATCTCCGCTCTGACTCTCAGCGCCGGCTCTTTTTAAATCTCCGCTCTGACTCACAACTCCGCTCTTTTTAAATCTCAGCTCTGACTCGCAGCTCCCGCTTTTTTAAAATCTCCTCACTGACTCACAACTCCGCTCTTTTTAAATCGCCGCTGACTCGCAGCTCCCGCTCGTTTTAAACCTCCACTCTAACTGTCAGCGCCCGCTCTTTTTAAATCTCCGCTCTGACTCACAGCGCCCGCTCTTTTTAAATCTCCGCTCTGACTCACAGCTCCCGCTTTTTTTAAATCTACGCTCTGACTCGCAGCTCCCGCTCTTTATAAATCTCCGTTCTGACTCACAGCTCCCGCTCTTTTTCAATCTCCGCTCCGACTCTGAGCACTTACTCTTTTTAAGTCTCCGCTCTGACTCACAGCTCCCGCTCATTTTAAATCTACGCTCTGACTAGCAGCTCCCGCTCTTTATAAATTTCCGCTCTGACTCGCAGCTCCCGCACTTTTTAAATCTACGCTCTGACTTGCAGCTCCCGCTCTTCATAAATCTACGCTCTGACTCGCAGCTCCCGCTCTTTATAAATCTCCGTTCTGACTCACAGCTCCCGCTCTTTTTAAATCTACGTTCTGACTCGCAGCTCCCGCTCTTGATAAATCTCCGTTCTGACTCACAGCTCCCGCTCTTTTTAAATCTCCGCTCCGACTCTGAGCACTTACTCTTTTTAAGTCTCCGCTCTGACTCACAGCTCCCGCTCTTTTTAAATCTACGCTCTGACTCGCAGCTCCCGCTCTTTATAAGTCTACGCTCTGACACAGCGCCCGCTCTTTTTAAATCTCCGCTCTTACTTGCAGCTTCCGCTCTTTTTAAATCTCCGCACTGACTCACAACTCCGCTCTTTTTAAATCTCCACTCTGACTCTGAGCACTTACTCTTTTTAAATCTACACTCTGACTATCAGCGCCCGCTCTTTTTAAATCGCCGCTCTGACTCACAGCTCCCGCTCTTTTTAAATCTCCGCTCTGACTCTCAGTGCCCGCTCTTTTTAAATCTCCGCTCCGACTCTCAGCGCCCGCTCTTTTTAAATCTCCGCTCTGACTCAGCGCCCGCTCTTTTTAAATCTCCGCTCTGACTCGCAGCTCCCGCTCTTCATAAATCTCCGCTCTGACTCACAACTCCGCTCTTTTTAAATACAACTCTGACTCTGAGCACTCACTCTTTTTCAATCTCCGTTCTGACTCGCAGCTCCCGCTCTTTTTAAATTTCCGCTCTGACTCAACGCCCGCTCTTTTTAAATCTCCGCTCTGACTCGCAGCTCCCGCTCTTTTTAAATCTCCGCTCTGACTCACAACTCCGCTCTTTTTAAATTTCCACTCTGACTCTCAGTGCCAGCTCTTTTTAAATCTCCGCTCTGACTAGCAGCTCCCGCTCTTTTTAAATCTCCGCTCTGACTCTCAGCACCCGCTTTTTAAATCTCCGTTCTGAATCTGAGCACTCGCTCTTTTTAAATCTCCGCTCTGACTCACAGCTCCTGCTCTTTTTAAATCTCCGCTCTGACTCGCAGCTCACGCTCTTTTTAAATCTCCGTTCTGCCTCACAGCGCCCGCTCTTTATAAATCTATGCTCTGACTTGCAGCTCCCGCTCTTTTTAAATCTCTGCTCTTACTCGCAGCTTCCGCTCTTTTTAAATCTCCACTCTGACTCACAGCTCCCGCACTTTTTAAATCTCCGCTCTTACTCTCAGCGCCTGCTCTTTTTAAATCTCCACTCTGACTCTGAGCACTTACTCTTTTTCAATCTCCGCTCTGAATCTGAGCACTCGCTCTTTCTAAATCTCCGCTCTGACTCACAGCTCCTGCTCTTTTTAAATCTCCGCTCTGACTCGCAGCTCACGCTCTTTTTAAATCTCCGCTCTGACTCTCAGCTCCTGCGCGTTTTAAATCTTCACTCTGACTCTGAGCACTCCCTCTTTTTAAATCTCCGCTCTGACTCGCAGCCCCCGCTCTTTTTAAATCTCCGCTCTGACTCGCAGCTCCCGCTCTTTTTCAATCTCCGCTCTGACTCTCAGCTCCTGCGCTTTTTAAATCTCCGCTCTGACTCTGAGCACTCACTCTTTTTAAATCTCCGCTCTGACTCTCAGCGCCTGCTCTTTTTAAATCATCGCTCCGACTCTCAGCGCCAGCTCTTTTTAAATCTCCGCTCTGACTCGCAGCTCCTGCTCTTTTTAAATCTCCGCTCTGACTCACAACCACGCTCTTTTTAAATCTCAGCTCTGACTCGCAGCTCCCGCTCTTTTTAAATCTCCGCTCTGACTCACAGCTCCCGCTCTTTTTAAATTTCCACTCCGACTCTGAGCACTCACTCTTTTAAAATCTCCGCTCTGACTCTCAGTGCCCGCTCTTTTTAAATCTCCGCTCTGACTCGCAGCTCCCGCTCTTTTTAAATCTCCGCTCTGACTCGCAGCTCCCGCTCTTTTTCAATCTCCGCTCTGAATCTGAGCACTCGCTCTTTCTAAATCTCCGCTCTGACTCACAGCTCCTGCTCTTTTCAAATCTTCGCTCTGACTCGCAGCTCACGCTCTTTTTAAATCTCCGCTCTGACTCTCAGCTCCTGCGCTTTTTAAATCTCCACTCTGACTCTGAGCACTCCCTCTTTTTAAATCTCCGCTCTGACTCGCAGCCCCCGCTCTTTTTAAATCTCCGCTCTGACTCGCAGCTCCCGCTCTTTTTCAATCTCCGCTCTGACTCTCAGCTCCTGCGCTTTTTAAATCTCCGCTCTGACTCTCAGCGCCCGCTCTTTTTAAATCTCCGCTCTGACTCACAACTCCGCTCTTTTTAAATCTCAGCTCTGACTCGCAGCTCCCGCTTTTTAAAAATCTCCTCACTGACTCACAACTCCGCTCTTTTTAAATCGCCGCTCTGACTCTCAGCTCCCGCTCGTTTTAAATCTCCGCTCTGACTCTCAGTGCCCGCTCTTTTTAAATCTCCGCTCTGACTCGCAGCTCCCGCTCTTTTTAAATCTCCGCTCTGACTCTCAGCACCCGCTTTTTAAATCTCCGTTCTGAATCTGAGCACTCGCTCTTTTTAAATCTCCGCTCTGACTCACAGCTCCTGCTCTTTTTAAAACTCCGCTCTGACTCGCAGCTCACACTCTTTTTAAATCTCCGTTCTGTCTCACAGCACCCGCTCTTTTTAAATCTACGCTCTGGCTTGCAGCTCCCGCTCTTTTTAAATCTCTGCTCTTACTCGCAGCTTCCGCTCTATTTAAATCTCCACTCTGACTCACAGCTCCCGCACTTTTTAAATCTCCGCTCTTACTCTCAGCGCCTGCTCTTTTTAAATCTCCACTCTGACTCTGAGCACTTACTCTTTTTAAATCTCCACTCTGACTCGCAGCTCCCGCTCTTTATAAATCTCCGCTCTGCCTCACAACTCCGCTCTTTTTAAATTTCCACTCCGACTCTGAGCACTCACTCTTTTAAAATCTCCGCTCTGACTCTCAGTGCCCGCTCTTTTTAAATCTCCGCTCTGACTCGCAGCTCCCGCTCTTTTTAAATCTCCGCTCTGACTCGCAGCTCCCGCTCTTTTTCAATCTCCGCTCTGAATCTGAGCACTCGCTCTTTTTAAATCTCCGCTCTGACTCACAGCTCCTGCTCTTTTTAAATTTCCACTCCGACTCTGAGCACTCACTCTTTTAAAATCTCCGCTCTGACTCGCAGCTCACGCTCTTTTTAAATCTCCGCTCTGACTCTCAGCTCCTGCGCTTTTTAAATCTCCACTCTGACTCTGAGCACTCCCTCTTTTTAAATCTCCGCTCTCACTTGTAGCTCCCGCTCTTTTTAAATCTCCGCTCTGACTCGCAGCTGACGCTCTTTTTAAATCTCCGCTCTGACTCTCAGCTCCTGCGCTTTTTAAATCTCCGCTCTGACTCACAACTCCGCTCTTTTTAAATTTCCACTCCGACTCTGAGCACTCACTCTTTTTAAATCTCGGCTCTGACTCTCAGTGCCCGCTCTTTTTAAATCTCCGCTCGAACTGTCAGCGCCCGCTCTTTTTAAATCTCCGCTCTGACTCACAGCGCCCGCTCTTTTTAAATCTCCGCTCTGACTCACAGCTCCCGCTCTTTTTAAATCTACGCTCTGACTCGCAGCTCCCGCTCTTTTTAAATCTCCGTTCTGACTCTCAGCGCCTGCTCTTTTTAAATCTCCGCTCCGACTCTCAGCGCCCACTCTTTTTAAATCTCCGCTCCGACTCTCAGCGCCCGCTCTTTTTAAATCTCCGCTCTGACTCACAGCTCCCGCTCTTTTTAAATCTCCGCTCTGACTCACAGTGCCCGCTCTTTTTAAATCTCCGCTCCGACTCTCAGCGCCCGCTCTTTTTAAATCTCCGCTCTGACTCAGCGCTCGCTCTTTTTAAATCTCCGCTCTGACTCGCAGCTCCCGCTCTTTATAAATCTCCGCTCTGACTCACAACTCCGCTCTTTTTAAATTACAACTCTGACTCTGAGCACTCACTCTTTTTCAATCTCCGCTCTGACTCGCAGCTCCCGCTCTTTGTAAATTTCCGCTCTGACTCAGCGCCCGCTCTTTTTAAATCTCCGCTCTGACTCGCAGCTCCAACACTTTTTAAATCTCCGCTCTGACTCACAACTCCGCTCTTTTTAAATTTCCACTCTGACTCTCAGTGCCAGCTCTTTTTAAATCTCCGCTCTGACTCGCAGCTCCCGCTCTTTTTAAATCTCCGCTCGGACTCTCAGCACCCGCTTTGTAAATCTCCGTTCTGAATCTGAGCACTCGCTCTTTTTAAATCTCCGCTCTGACTCACAGCTCCTGCTCTTTTTAAATCTCCGCTCTGACTCGCAGCTCACACTCTTTTTAAATCTCCGTTCTGTCTCACAGCGCCCGCTCTTTTTAAATCTACGCTCTGACTTGCAGCTCCCGCCCTTTTTAAATCTCTGCTCTTACTCGCAGCTTCCGCTCTTTTTTAATCTCCACTCTGACTCTCAGCGCCCGCTCTTTTTAAATCTCCGCTCAGACTCAGCGCCCACTCTTTTTAAATCTCCGCTCTGACTCACAGCTCCCGCTCTTTTTAAATTTCTACTCTGACTCTCAGTGCCCGCTGTTTTTAAATCTCCGCTCTGACTCACAACTCCACTCTTTTTAAAACTCCGCTCTGACTCACAGCGCCCGCTCTTTTTAAATGTCCGCTCTGACTCTGAGCATTTACTCTTTTTAAATCTCCACTCTGTCTCGCAGCTCCTGCTCTTTATAAATCTCCGCTCTGACTCACTACTCCGCTCTTTTTAAATTTCACTCCGACTCTGAGCACTCACTCTTTTTAAAACTCCGCTCTGACTCTCAGTGCCCGCTCTTTATAAACCTCCGCTCTGACTTGCAGCTCCCGCTCTTTTTAAACCTCCGCTCTGACTCACAGCTCCCGCTCTTTTTAAATCTCCGCTCCGACTCTCAGCGCCTGCTCTTTTTAAATCTCCGCTCTGACTCACAGCGCCGGCTCTTTTTAAATCTCCGCTCTGACTCTGAGCACTCACTCTTTTTAAATCTCCGCTCTGACTCACAACTCCGCTCTTTTTAAATTTCCACTCTGACTCTCAGTGCCCGCTCTTTTTAAATCTCCGCTCAGACTCTCAGCTCCCGCTCTTTTTAAATCTCCGCTCTGACTCACAACTCCGCTCTTTTTAAATCTCCGCTCTGACTCGCAGCTCCCGCTCTTTTTAAATCTCCGCTCTGACTCGCAGCTCACGCTCTTTTTAAATCTCCGCTCTGACTCACAGCTCCCGCTCTTTTTAAATTTCAGCTGTGACTCAGCGTCCGCTCTTTTTAAATCACCGCTCTGACTCGCAGCTCCCGCTCTTTTTAAATCTCCGCTCTGACTCACAACTCCGCTCTTTTTAAATTTCCACTCTGACTCTCAGTGCCAGCTCTTTTTAAATCTCCGCTCTGACTCGCAGCTCACGCTCTTTTTAAATCTCCGTTCTGTCTCACAGCGCCCGCTCTTTTTAAATCTACGCTCTGACTTGCAGCTCCCGCTCTTTTTAAATCTCCGCTCTGACTCACAGCACCCGCTCTTTTTAAATTTCTACTCTGACTCTCAGTGCCCACTGTTTTTAAATCTCCGCTCTGACTCACAACTCCACTCTTTTTAAACCTCCGCTCTGACTGTCAGCGCCCGCTCTTTTTAAAACTCCGCACTGACTCACAGCGCCCGCTCTTTTTAAATCTCCGCTCCGACTCTCAGCGCCTGCTCTTTTTAAATCTCCGCTCTGACTCTCAGCGCCGGCTCTTTTTAAATCTCCGCTCTGACTCTGAGCACTCACTCTTTTTAAATCTCCGCTCTGACTCACAACTCCGCTCTTTTTAAATTTCCACTCTGACTCTCAGTGCCCGCTCTTTTTAAATCTCCGCTCCGACTCTCAGCGCCCGCTCTTTTTAAATCTCCGCTCTGACTCTCAGCTCCCGCTCTTTTTAAATCTCCGCTCTGACTCACAACACCGCTCTTTTTAAATCTCCGCTCTGACTCGCAGCTCCCGCTTTTTGAAATCTCCGCTCTGACTCACAGCTCCCGCTCTTTTTAAATTTCTACTCTGACTCTCAGTGCCCGCTGTTTTTAAATCTCCGCTCTGACTCACAACTCCACTCTTTTTAAACCTCCGCTCTGACTGTCAGCGCCCGCTCTTTTTAAAACTCCGCTCTGACTCACAGCGCCCGCTCTTTTTAAATCTCCGCTCTGACTCTGAGCATTTACTCTTTTTAAATCTCCACTCTGACTCGCAGCTCCTGCTCTTTATAAATCTCCGCTCTGACTCACTACTCCGCTCTTTTTAAATTTCACTCCGACTCTGAGCACTCACTCTTTTTAAAACTCCGCTCTGACTCTCAGTGCCCGCTCTTTATAAATCTCCGCTCTGACTCACAGCTCCTGCTCTTTTCAAATCTGCGCTCTGACGCTGAGCACTCACTCTTTTCAAATCTCCGCTCTGACTCTCAGTGCCCGCTCTTTTTAAATCTCCGCTCTGACTCGCAGCTCCCGCTCTTTTTAAATCTCCGCTCATGACTTGCAGCTCCCGCTCTTTTTAAGTCTCCGCTCTGACTCGCAGCTCCCGCTCTTTTTAAATTTCTACTCTGACTCTCAGTGCCTGCTGTTTTTAAATCTCCGCTCTGACTCACAACTCCACTCTTTTTAAATCTCCGCTCTGACTCGCAGCTCCCGCTCTTTTTAAATCTCCGCACTGACTCACAACTCCACTCTTTTTAAATCTCCGCTCTGACTCTCAGTGCCCGCTCTTTTTAAATCTCCGCTTTGACTCGCAGCTCCCGCTCTTTTTAAATCTCCGCTCTGACTTGCAGCTCCCGCTCATTTTAAGTCTCCGCTCTGACTCGCAGCTCCCGCTCTTTTTAAACCTCCGCTCTGACTCACAGCTCCCGCTCTTTTAAAATTTCCGCTCTGACTCAGCGCCCGCTCTTTTTAAATCTCCGCTCTGACTCGCAGCTCCCGCTCTTTTTAAATCTCCGCTCTGACTCACAACTCCGCTCTTTTTAAATTTCCACTCTGACTCTCAGTGCCAGCTCTTTTTAAATCTCCGCTCTGACTCGCAGCTCACGCTCTTTTTAAATCTCCGTTCTGTCTCACAGCGCCCGCTCTTTTTAAATCTACGCTCTTACTCGCAGCTTCCGCTCTTTTTAAATCTCCACGCTGACTCACAACTCCCGCACTTTTTAAATCTCCGCTCTTACTCTCAGCGCCTGCTCTTTTTAAATCTCCGCTCCGACTCTCAGCGCCCACTCTTTTTAAATCTCCGCTCTGACTCTCAGCTCCCGCTTTTTTAAATCTCCGCTCTGACTCACAACTCCGCTCTTTTTAAATCGCCGCTCTGACTCGCAGCTGCCGCTCTTTTTAAACCTCCACTCTAACTGTCAGCGCCCGCTCTTTTTAAATCTCCGCTCTGACTCACAGCGCCCGCTCTTTTTAAATCTCCGCTCTGACTCACAGCTCCCGCTCTTTTTAAATCTACGCTCTGACTCGCAGCTCCCGCTCTTTTTAAATCTCCGCTCTGACTCTCAGCGCCTGCTCTTTTTAAATCTCCGCTCCGACTCTCAGCGCCCACTCTTTTTAAATCTCCGCTCCGACTCTCAGCGCCCGCTCTTTTTAAATCTCCGCTCTGACTCACAGCTCCCGCTCTTTTTAAATCTCCGCTCTGACTCTCAGTGCCCGCTCTTTTTAAATCTCCGCTCCGACTCTCAGCGCCCGCTCTTTTTAAATCTCCGCTCTGACTCAGCGCCCGCTCTTTTTAAATCTCCGCTCTGACTCGCAGCTCCCGCTCTTTATAAATCTCCGTCTGACTCACAACTCCGCTCTTTTTAAATTCCAACTCTGACTCTGAGCACTCACTCTTTTTCAATCTCCGCTCTGACTCGCAGCTCCCGCTCTTTGTAAATTTCCGCTCTGACTCAGCGCCCGCTCTTTTTAAATCTCCGCTCTGACTCGCAGCTCCAACTCTTTTTAAATCTCCGCTCTGACTCACAACTCCGCTCTTTTTAAATTTCCACTCTGACTCTCAGTGCCAGCTCTTTTTAAATCTCCGCTCTGACTCGCAGCTCCCGCTCTTTTTAAATCTCCGCTCGGACTCTCAGCACCCGCTTTGTAAATCTCCGTTCTGAATCTGAGCACTCGCTCTTTTTAAATCTCCACTCTGACTCACAGCTCCTGCTCTTTTTAAATCTCCGCTCTGACTCACAGCTCCTGCTCTTTTCAAATCTGCGCTCTGACGCTGAGCACTCACTCTTTTCAAATCTCCGCTCTGACTCTCAGTGCCCGCTCTTTTTAAATCTCCGCTCTGACTCGCAGCTCCCGCTCTTTTTAAATCTCCGCTCTGACTTGCAGCTCCCGCTCTTTTTAAGTCTCCGCTCTGACTCGCAACTCCCGCTCTTTTTAAATTTCTACTCTGACTCTCAGTGCCTGCTGTTTTTAAATCTCCGCTCTGACTCACAACTCCACTCTTTTTAAATCTCCGCTCTGACTCAGCGCCCGCTCTTTTTAAATCTCCGCTCTGACTCGCAGCTCCCGCTCTTTTTAAATCTCCGCTCTGACTCACAACTCCGCTCTTTTTAAATTTCCACTCTGACTCTCAGTGCCAGCTCTTTTTAAATCTCCGCTCGGACTCGCAGCTCACGCTCTTTTTAAATCTCCGTTCTGTCTCACAGCGCCCGCTCTTTTTAAATCTACGCTCTGACTCACAGCTCCCGCACTTTTTAAATCTCCGCTCTTACTCTCAGCGCCTGCTCTTTTTAAATCTACGCTCTGACTCTGAGCACTTACTCTTTTTAAATCTCCGCTCTGACTCTCAGCTCCCGCTTTTTTTAAATCTCCGCTCTGACTCACAACTCCGCTCTTTTTAAATCGCCGCTCTGACTCGCAGCTCCCGATCTTTTTAAATCTCCGCTCCGACTCTCAGCGCCCGCTCTTTTTAAATCTCCGCTCTGACTCAGCGCCCGCTCTTTTTAAATCTCCGCTCTGACTCGTAGCTCCCGCTCTTTATAAATCTCCGCTCTGACTCACAACTCCGCTCTTTTTAAATTCCAACTCTGACTCTGAGCACTCACTCTTTTTCAATCTCCGCTCTGACTCGCAGCTCCCGCTCTTTTTAAATTTCCGCTCTGACTCAGCGCCCGCTCATTTTAAATCTCCGCTCTGACTCACAACTCCGCTCTTTTTAAATTTCCACTCTGACTCTCAGCGCCCGCGCTTTTTAAATCTCCGCTCCGACTCTCAGCGCCCACTCTTTTTAAATCTCCGCTCTGACTCGCAGCTCCCGCTCTTTTTAAATCTCCGCTCTGACTTGCACCTCCCGCTCTTTTTAAGTCTCCGCTCTGACTCGCAGCTCCCGCTCTTTTTAAATTTCTACTCTGACTCTCAGTGCCTGCTGTTTTTAAATCTCCGCTCTGACTCACAGCTCCTGCTCTTTTTAAATCTCCGCTCTGACTCGCAGCTCACACTCTTTTTAAATCTCCGTTCTGTCTCACAGCGCCCGCTCTTTTTAAATCTACGCTCTGACTTGCAGCTCCCGCTCTTTTTAAATCTCTGCTCTTACTCGCAGCTTCCGCTCTTTTTTAATCTCCACTCGGACTCTCAGCGCCCGCTATTTTTAAATCTCCGCTCTGACTCAGCGCCCGCTCTTTTTAAATCTCCGCTCTGACTCACAGCTCCAACTCTTTTTAAATCTCCGCTCTGACTCACAACTCCGCTCTTTTTAAATTTCCACTCTGACTCTCAGTGCCAGCTCTTTTTAAATCTCCGCTCTGACTCGCAGCTCCCGCTCTTTTTAAATCTCCGCTCGGACTCTCAGCACCCGCTTTGTAAATCTCCGTTCTGAATCTGAGCACTCGCTCTTTTTAAATCTCCGCTCTGACTCACAGCTCCTGCTCTTTTTAAATCTCCGCTCTGACTCGCAGCTCACACTCTTTTTAAATCTCCGTTCTGTCTCACAGCGCCCGCTCTTTTTAAATCTACGCTCTGACTTGCAGCTCCCGCTCTTTTTAAATCTCTGCTCTTACTCGCAGCTTCCGCTCTTTTTTAATCTCCACTCGGACTCTCAGCGCCCGCTATTTTTAAATCTCCGCTGACTCACAGCTCCCGCTCTTTTTAAATCTCCGCTCTGACTCTCAGTGCCCGCTCTTTTTAAATCTCCGCTCCGACTCTCAGCGCCCGCTCTTTTTAAATCTCCGCTCTGACTCAGCGCCCGCTCTTTTTAAATCTCCGCTCTGACTCGCAGCTCCCGCTCTTTATAAATCTCCGCTCTGACTCACAACTCCGCTCTTTTTAAATTCCAACTCTGACTCTGAGCACTCACTCTTTTTCAATCTCCGCTCTGACTCGCAGCTCCCGCTCTTTTTAAATTTCCGCTCTGACTCAGCGCCCGCTCATTTTAAATCTCCGCTCTGACTCACAACTCCGCTCTTTTTAAATTTCCACTCTGACTCTCAGCGCCCGCGCTTTTTAAATCTCCGCTCCGACTCTCAGCGCCCACTCTTTTTAAATCTCCGCTCTGACTCACAGCTCCCGCTCTTTTTAAATTTCTACTCTGACTCTCAGTGCACGCTGTTTTTAAATCTCCGCTCTGACTCACAACTCCACTCTTTTTAAAACTCCGCTCTGACTCACAACGCCCGCTCTTTTTAAATCTCCGCTCTGACTCTGAGCATTTACTCTTTTTAAATCTCCACTCTGACTCGCAGCTCCTGCTCTTTATAAATCTCCGCTCTGACTCACAGCTCCTGCTCTTTTCAAATCTGCGCTCTGACGCTGAGCTCTCACTCTTTTCAAATCTCCGCTCTGACTCTCAGTGCCCGCTCTTTTTAAATCTCCGCTCTGACTCGCAGCTCCCGCTCTTTTTAAATCTCCGCTCTGACTTGCAGCTCACGCTCTTTTTAAGTCTCCGCTCTGACTCGCAACTCCCGCTCTTTTTAAATTTCTACTCTGACTCTCAGTGCCTGCTGTTTTTAAATCTCCGCTCTGACTCACAACTCCACTCTTTTTAAATCTCCGCTCTGACTCGCAACTCCCGCTCTTTTTAAATCTCCGCACTGACTCACAACTCCACTCTTTTTAAATTTCCACTCTGACTCTCAGTGCCAGCTCTTTTTAAATCTCCGCTCTGACTCGCAGCTCACGCTCTTTTTAAATCTCCGTTCTGTCTCACAGCGCCCGCTCTTTTTAAATCTACGCTCTGACTTGCAGCTCCCGCTCTTTTTAAATCTCTGCTCTTACTCGCAGCTTCCGCTCTTTTTAAATCTCCACGCTGACTCACAACTCCCGCACTTTTTAAATCTCCGCTCTTACTCTCAGCGCCTGCTCTTTTTAAATCTCCGCTCCGACTCTCAGCGACCACTCTTTTTAAATCTCCGCTCTGACTCTCAGCTCCCGCTTTTTTAAATCTCCGCTCTGACTCACAACTCCGCTCTTTTTAAATCGCCGCTCTGACTCGCAGCTGCCGCTCTTTTTAAAACTCCACTCTAACTGTCAGCGCCCGCTCTTTTTAAATCTCCGCTCTGACTCACAGCGCCCGCTCTTTTTAAATCTCCGCTCTGACTCACAGCTCCCGCTCTTTTTAAATCTACGCTGTGACTCGCAGCTCCCGCTCTTTTTAAATCTCCGCTCTGACTCTCAGCGCCTGCTCTTTTTAAATCTCCGCTCCGACTCTCAGCGCCCACTCTTTTTAAATCTCCGCTCCGACTCTCAGCGCCCGCTCTTTTTAAATCTCCGCTCTGACTCACAGCTCCCGCTCTTTTTAAATCTCCGCTATGACTCTCAGTGCCCGCTCTTTTTAAATCTCCGCTCCGACTCTCAGCGCCCGCTCTTTTTAAATCTCCGCTCTGACTCAGCGCCCGCTCCTTTTAAATCTCCGCTCTGACTCGCAGCTCCCGCTCTTTATAAATCTCCGTCTGACTCACAACTCCGCTCTTTTTAAATTCCAACTCTGACTCTGAGCACTCACTCGTTTTCAATCTCCGCTCTGACTCGCAGCTCCCGCTCTTTGTAAATTTCCGCTCTGACTCAGCGCCCGCTCTTTTTAAATCTCCGCTCTGACTCGCAGCTCCAACTCTTTTTAAATCTCCGCTCTGACTCACAACTCCGCTCTTTTTAAATTTCCACTCTGACTCTCAGTGCCAGCTCTTTTTAAATCTCCGCTCTGACTCGCAGCTCCCGCTCTTTTTAAATCTCTGCTCGGACTCTCAGCACCCGCTTTGTAAATCTCCGTTCTGAATCTGAGCACTCGCTCTTTTTAAATCTCCACTCTGACTCACAGCTCCTGCTCTTTTTAAATCTCCGCTCTGACTCGCAGCTCACACTCTTTTTAAATCTCCGTTCTGTCTCACAGCTTCCGCTCTTTTTTAATCTCCACTCTGACTCTCAGCGCCCGCTATTTTTAAATCTCCGCTGACTCACAGCTCCCGCTCTTTTTAAATCTCCGCTCTGACTCTCAGTGCCCGCTCTTTTTAAATCTCCGCTCCGACTCTCAGCGCCCGCTCTTTTTAAATCTCCGCTCTGACTCAGCGCCCGCTCTTTTTAAATCTCCGCTCTGACTCGCAGCTCCCGCTCTTTATAAATCTCCGCTCTGACTCACAACTCCGCTCTTTTTAAATTCCAACTCTGACTCTGAGCACTCACTCTTTCTCAATGTCCGCTCTGACTCGCAGCTCCCGCTCTTTTTAAATTTCCGCTCTGACTCAGCGCCCGCTCATTTTAAATCTCCGCTCTGACTCACAACTCCGCTCTTTTTAAATTTCCACTCTGACTCTCAGCGCCCGCGCTTTTTAAATCTCCGCTCCGACTATCAGCGCCCTCTCTTTTTAAATCTCCGCTCTGACTCACAGCTCCCGCTCTTTTTAAATTTCTACTCTGACTCTCAGTGCCCGCTGTTTTTAAATCTCCGCTCTGACTCACAACTCCACTCTTTTTAAAACTCCGCTCTGACTCACAGCGCCCGCTCTTTTTAAATCTCCGCTCTGACTCTGAGCATTTACTCTTTTTAAATCTCCACTCTGACTCGCAGCTCCTGCTCTTTATAAATCTCCGCTCTGACTCACAGCTCCTGCTCTTTTCAAATCTGCGCTCTGACGCTGAGCACTCACTCTTTTCAAATCTCCGCTCTGACTCTCAGTGCCCGCTCTTTTTAAATCTCCGCTCTGACTCGCAGCTCCCGCTCTTTTTAAATCTCCGCTCTGACTTGCAGCTCCCGCTCTTTTTAAGTTTCCGCTCTGATTCGCAACTCCCGCTCTTTTTAAATTTCTACTCTGACTCTCAGTGCCTGCTGTTTTTAAATCTCCGCTCTGACTCACAACTCCACTCTTTTTAAATCTCCGCTCTGACTCGCAACTCCCGCTCTTTTTAAATCTCCGCACTGACTCACAACTCCACTCTTTTTAAATCTCCGCTCTGACTCTCAGTGCCCGCTCTTTTTAAATCTCTGCTTTGACTCGCAGCTCCCGCTCTTTTTAAATCTCCGCTCTGACTTGCAGCTCCCGCTCATTTTAAGTCTCCGCTCTGACTCGCAGCTCCCGCTCTTTTTAAACCTCCGCTCTGACTCACAGCTCCCGCTCTTTTTAAATTTCCGCTCTGACTCAGCGCCCGCTCTTTTTAAATCTCCGCTCTGACTCGCAGCTCCCGCTCTTTTTAAATCTCCGCTCTGACTCACAACTCCGCTCTTTTTAAATTTCCACTCTGACTCTCAGTGCCAGCTCTTTTTAAATCTCCGCTCGGACTCGCAGCTCACGCTCTTTTTAAATCTCCGTTCTGTCTCACAGCGCCCGCTCTTTTTAAATCTACGCTCTTACTCTCAGCGCCTGCTCTTTTTAAATCTACGCTCTGACTCTGAGCACTTACTCTTTTTAAATCTCCGCTCTGACTCTCAGCTCCCGCTTTTTTTAAATCTCCGCTCTGACTCACAACTCCGCTCTTTTTAAATCGCCGCTCTGACTCGCAGCTCCCGATCTTTTTAAATCTCCGCTCCGACTCTCAGCGCCCGCTCTTTTTAAATCTCCGCTCTGACTCAGCGCCCGCTCTTTTTAAATCTCCGCTCTGACTCGCAGCTCCCGCTCTTTATAAATCTCCGCTCTGATTCACAACTCCGCTCTTTTTAAATTCCAACTCTGACTCTGAGCACTCACTCTTTTTCAATCTCCGCTCTGACTCGCAGCTCCCGCTCTTTTTAAATTTCCGCTCTGACTCAGCGCCCGCTCATTTTAAATCTCCGCTCTGACTCACAACTCCGCTCTTTTTAAATTTCCACTCTGACTCTCAGCGCCCGCGCTTTTTAAATCTCCGCTCCGACTCTCAGCGCCCACTCTTTTTAAATCTCCGCTCTGACTCACAGCTCCCGCTCTTTTTAAATTTCTACTCTGACTCTCAGTGCCCGCTGTTTTTAAATCTCCGCTCTGACTCACAACTCCACTCTTTTTAAAACTCCGCTCTGACTCTCAGTGCCCGCTCTTTTTAAATCTCCGCTCTGACTCGCAGCTCCCGCTCTTTTTAAATCTCCGCTCTGACTTGCACCTCCCGCTCTTTTTAAGTCTCCGCTCTGATTCGCAGCTCCCGCTCTTTTTAAATTTCTACTCTGACTCTCAGTGCCTGCTGTTTTTAAATCTCCGCTCTGACTCACAGCTCCTGCTCTTTTTAAATCTCCGCTCTGACTCGCAGCTCACACTCTTTTTAAATCTCCGTTCTGTCTCACAGCGCCCGCTCTTTTTAAATCTACGCTCTGACTTGCAGCTCCCGCTCTTTTTAAATCTCTGCTCTTACTCGCAGCTTCCGCTCTTTTTTAATCTCCACTCGGACTCTCAGCGCCCGCTATTTTTAAATCTCCGCTCTGACTCAGCGCCCGCTCTTTTTAAATCTCCGCTCTGACTCACAGCTCCAACTCTTTTTAAATCTCCGCTCTGACTCACAACTCCGCTCTTTTTAAATTTCCACTCTGACTCTCAGTGCCAGCTCTTTTTAAATCTCCGCTCTGACTCGCAGCTCCCGCTCTTTTTAAATCTCCGCTCGGACTCTCAGCACCCGCTTTGTAAATCTCCGTTCTGAATCTGAGCACTCGCTCTTTTTAAATCTCCGCTCTGACTCACAGCTCCTGCTCTTTTTAAATCTCCGCTCTGACTCGCAGCTCACACTCTTTTTAAATCTCCGTTCTGTCTCACAGCGCCCGCTCTTTTTAAATCTACGCTCTGACTTGCAGCTCCCGCTCTTTTTAAATCTCAGCTCTTACTCGCAGCTTCCGCTCTTTTTTAATCTCCACTCGGACTCTCAGCGCCCGCTATTTTTAAATCTCCGCTGACTCACAGCTCCCGCTCTTTTTAAATCTCCGCTCTGACTCTCAGTGCCCGCTCTTTTTAAATCTCCGCTCCGACTCTCAGCGCCCGCTCTTTTTAAATCTCCGCTCTGACTCAGCGCCCGCTCTTTTTAAATCTCCGCTCTGACTCGCAGCTCCCGCTCTTTATAAATCTCCGCTCTGACTCACAACTCCGCTCTTTTTAAATTCCAACTCTGACTCTGAGCACTCACTCTTTTTCAATCTCCGCTCTGACTCGCAGCTCCCGCTCTTTTTAAATTTCCGCTCTGACTCAGCGCCCGCTCATTTTAAATCTCCGCTCTGACTCACAGCTCCGCTCTTTTTAAATTTCCACTCTGACTCTCAGCGCCCGCGCTTTTTAAATCTCCGCTCCGACTCTCAGCGCCCACTATTTTTAAATCTCCGCTCTGACTCACAGCTCCCGCTCTTTTTAAATTTCTACTCTGACTCTCAGTGCACGCTGTTTTTAAATCTCCGCTCTGACTCACAACTCCACTCTTTTTAAAACTCCGCTCTGACTCACAGCGCCCGCTCTTTTTAAATCTCCGCTCTGACTCTGAGCATTTACTCTTTTTAAATCTCCACTCTGACTCGCAGCTCCTGCTCTTTATAAATCTCCGCTCTGACTCACAGCTCCTGCTCTTTTCAAATCTGCGCTCTGACGCTGAGCACTCACTCTTTTCAAATCTCCGCTCTGACTCTCAGTGCCCGCTCTTTTTAAATCTCCGCTCTGACTCGCAGCTCCCGCTCTTTTTAAATCTCCGCTCTGACTTGCAGCTCCCGCTCTTTTTAAGTCTCCGCTCTGACTCGCAACTCCCGCTCTTTTTAAATTTCTACTCTGACTCTCAGTGCCTGCTGTTTTTAAATCTCCGCTCTGACTCACAACTCCACTCTTTTTAAATCTCCGCTCTGACTCGCAACTCCCGCTCTTTTTAAATCTCCGCACTGACTCACAACTCCACTCTTTTTAAATCTCCGCTCTGACTCTCAGTGCCCGCTCTTTTTAAATCTCTGCTTTGACTCGCAGCTCCCGCTCTTTTTAAATCTCCGCTCTGACTTGCAGCTCCCGCTCATTTTAAGTCTCCGCTCTGACTCGCAGCTCCCGCTCTTTTTAAACCTCCGCTCTGACTCACAGCTCCCGCTCTTTTTAAATTTCCGCTCTGACTCAGCGCCCGCTCTTTTTAAATCTCCGCTCTGACTCGCAGCTCCCGCTCTTTTTAAATCTCCGCTCTGACTCACAACTCCGCTCTTTTTAAATTTCCACTCTGACTCTCAGTGCCAGCTCTTTTTAAATCTCCGCTCGGACTCGCAGCTCACGCTCTTTTTAAATCTCCGTTCTGTCTCACAGCGCCCGCTCTTTTTAAATCTACGCTCTGACTTGCAGCTCCCGCTCTTTTTAAATCTCTGCTCTTACTCGCAGCTTCCGCTCTTTTTAAATCTCCACGCTGACTCACAGCTCCCGCACTTTTTAAATCTCCGCTCTTACTCTCAGCGCCTGCTCTTTTTAAATCTACGCTCTGACTCTGAGCACTTACTCTTTTTAAATGTCCGCTCTGACTCTCAGCTCCCGCTTTTTTTAAATCTCCGCTCTGACTCACAACTCCGCTCTTTTTAAATCGCCGCTCTGACTCGCAGCTCCCGCTCTTTTTAAACCTCCACTCTAACTGTCAGTGCCCGCTCTTTTTAAATCTCCGCTCTGACTCACAGCGCCCGCTCTTTTTAAATCTCCGCTCTGACTCACAGCTCCCGCTCTTTTTAAATCTACGCTCTGACTCGCAGCTCCCGCTCTTTTTAAATCTCCGCTCTGACTCTCAGCGCCTGCTCTTTTCAAATCTCCGCTCTGACTCAGCGCCCGCTCTTTTTAAATCTCCGCTCTGACTCGCAGCTCCAACTCTTTTTAAATCTCCGCTCTGACTCACAACTCCGCTCTTTTTAAATTTCCACTCTGACTCTCAGTGCCAGCTCTTTTTAAATCTCCGCTCTGACTCGCAGCTCCCGCTCTTTTTAAATCTCCGCTCGGACTCTCAGCACCCGCTTTGTAAATCTCCGTTCTGAATCTGAGCACTCGCTCTTTTTAAATCTCCGCTCTGACTCACAGCTCCTGCTCTTTTTAAATCTCCGCTATGACTCGCAGCTCACACTCTTTTTAAATCTCCGTTCTGTCTCACAGCGCCCGCTCTTTTTAAATCCCCGCTCTGACTCACAGCTCCCGCTCTTTTTAAATCTCCGCTCTGACTCTCAGTGCCCGCTCTTTTTAAATCTCCGCTCCGACTCTCAGCGCCCGCTCTTCTTAAATCTCCGCTCTGACTCAGCGCCCGCTCTTTTTAAATCTCCGCTCTGACTCGCAGCTCCCGCTCTTTATAAATCTCCGCTCTGACTCACAACTCCGCTCTTTTTAAATTCCAACTCTGTCTCTGAGCACTCACTCTTTTTCAATCTCCGCTCTGACTCGCAGCTCCCGCTCTTTTTAAATTTCCGCTCTGACTCAGCGCCCGCTCATTTTAAATCTCCGCTTTGACTCACAACTCCGCTCTTTTTAAATTTCCACTCTGACTCTCAGCGCCCGCGCTTTTTAAATCTCCGCTCCGACTCTCAGCGCCCACTCTTTTTAAATCTCCGCTCCGACTCTCAGAGACTGCTCTTTTTAAATCTCCGCTCTGACTCACAGCTCCCGCTCTTTTTAAATCTCCGCTCTGACTCTCAGCGCCCGCTCTTTTTAAATCTCCGCTCCGACTCTCAGCGCCCGCTCTTTTTAAATCTCCGCTCTGACTCAGCGCCCGCTCTTTTTAAATCTCCGCTCTGACTCGCAGCTCCCGCTCTTTATAAATCTCCGCTCTGACTCACAACTCCGCTCTTTTAAATTCCAACTCTGACTCTGAGCACTCACTCTTTCTCAATCTCCGCTCTGACTCGCAGCTCCCGCTCTTTGTAAATTTCCGCTCTGACTCAGCGCCCGCTCTTTTTAAATCTCCGCTCTGACTCGCAGCTCCCACTCTTTTTAAATCTCCGCTCTGACTCACAACTCCGCTCTTTTTAAATTTCCACTCTGACTCTCAATGCCAGCTCTTTTTAAATCTCCGCTCTGACTCGCAGCTCCCGCTCTGTTTAAATCTCCGCTCGGACTCTCAGCACCCGCTTTGTAAATCTCCGTTCTGAATCTGAGCACTCGCTCTTTTTAAATCTCCGCTCTGACTCACAGCTCCTGCTCTTTTTAATTCTCTGCTCTGACTCGCAGCTCACTCTTTTTAAATCTCCGTTCTGTCTCACAGCGCCCGCTCTTTTAAATCTACGCTCTGACTTGCAGCTCCCGCTCTTTTTAAATCTCTGCTCTTACTCGCAGCTTCCGCTCTTTTTTAATCTCCGCTCTGACTCACAACTCCGCTCTTTTTAAATTCCAACTCTGACTCTGAGCACTCACTCTTTTTCAATCTCCGCTCTGGCTCGCAGCTCCCGCTCTTTTTAAATTTCCGCTCTGACTCAGCGCCCGCTCATTTTAAATCTCCGCTCTGACTCACAACTCCGCTCTTTTTAAATTTCCACTCTGACTCTCAGCGCCCGCGCTCTTTAAATCTCCGCTCCGACTCTCAGCGCCCGCTCTTTTTAAATCTCCGCTCTGACTCGCAGCTCCCGCTCTTTTTAAATCTTCGCTCTAACTCTCAGCTCCTGCGCTATTTAAATCGCCGCTCTGACTCTGAGCACTCACTCTTTTTAAATCTCCGCTCTGACTCTCAGCGCCTGCTCTTTTTAAATCTCCGCGCTGACTCTCAGCGCCCGCTCTTTTGAAATCTCCGCTCTGACTCTGAGCACTCACTCTTTTTAAATCTCCGCTCTGACTCGCAGCCCCCGCTCTTTTTAAATCTCCGCTCTGACTCGCAGCTCCCGCTCTTTTTCAATCTCCGCTCTGACTCACAACTCCGCTCTTTTTAAATTCCAACTCTGACACTGAGCACTCACTCTTTTTCAATCTCCGCTCTGACTCGCAGCTCCCGCTCTTTTTAAATTGCCGCTCTGGCTCAGCGCCCGCTCTTTTTCAATCTCCGCTCTGATTCGCAGCTCCCACTCTTTTTAAATCTCCGCTCTGACTCACAACTCCGCTCTTTTTAAATTTCCACTCTGACTCTCAGTGCCAGCTCTTTTTAAATCTCCGCTCTGACTCGCAGCTCCCGCTCTTTTTAAATCTCCGCTCGGACTCTCAGCACCCGCTTTTTAAATCTCCGTTCTGAATCTGAGCACTCGCTCTTCTTAAATCTCCTCTCTGACTCACAGCTCCTGCTCTTTTTAAATCTCCGCTCTGAATCGCAGCTCACACTCTTTTTAAATCTCCGTTCTGTCTCACAGCACCCGCTCTTTTTAAATCTACGCTCTGACTTGCAGCTCCCGCTCTTTTTAAATCTCTGCTCTTACTCGCAGCTTCCGCTCTTTTTAAATCTCCACTCTGACTCACAGCTCCCGCACTTTTTAAAACTCCGCTCTTACTCTCAGCGCCTGCTCTTTTTAAATCTCCACTCTGACTCTGAGCACTTACTCTTTTTAAATCTCCACACTGACTCGCAGCTCCCGCTCTTTACAAATCTCCGCTCTGCCTCACAACTCCGCTCTTTTTAAATTCCCACTCCGACTCTGAGCACTCACTCTTTTAAAATCTCCGTCTGACTCTCAGTGCCCGCTCTTTTTAAATCTCCGCTCTGACTCGCAGCTCCCGCTCTTTTTAAATCTCCGCTCTGACTTGCAGCTCCCGCTCTTTTTCAATCTCCACTCTGAATCTGAGCACTCGCTCTTTTTAAATCTCATCTCTGACTCACAGCTCCTGCTCTTTTTAAATCTCCGCTCTGACTCACAGCTCACGCTCTTTTTAAATCTCCGCTCTGACTCTCAGCTCCTGCGCTTTTTAAATCTCCACTCTGTCTCTGAGCACTCCCTCTTTTTAAATCTCCGCTCTGACTCGTAGCTCCCGCTCTTTTTAAATCTCAGCTCTGACTCGCAGCTCCCGCTCTTTTTAAATCTCCGCTCTGACTCACAGCTCCCGCTGTTTTTAAATTTCTACTCTGACTATCAGTGCCCGCTGTTTTTAAATCTCCGCTCTGACTCACAACTCCACTCTTTTTAAATCTCCGCTCTGACTCGCAGCTCCCGCACTTTTTAAATCTCCGCTCTGACTCACAACTCCACTCTTTTTAAATCTCCGCTCTGACTCGCAGCTCACGCTCTTTTTAAACCTCCGCTCTGACTCACAGAGCCCGCTCTTTTTAATCACCGCTCTGACTCACAACTCTACTCTTTTTAAATCTCCGCTCTGACTCGCAGCTCCCGCTCTTTTTAAACCTCCGCTCTGACTGTCAGCACCCGCTCCTTTTAAAACTCCGCTCTGACTCGCAGCTCCCGCTCTTTTTAAATCTCCGCTCTGACTCATAGCGCCCGCTCTTTTTAAATCTCCGCTCTGACTCACAGCTCCCGCTCTTTTTAAATCTCCGCTCTGACTCACAGCTCCCGCTCTTTTTAAATCTACGCTCTGACTCGCAGCTCCCGCTCTTTTTAAATCTCCGCTCTGACTCACAGCTCCCACACTTTTTAAATCTTCGCTCTGACTCTCAGCGCCTGCTCTTTTTAAATCTCCACTCTGACTCTGAGCACTTACATTTTTTAAATCTCCACTCTGACTCGCAGCTCCCGCTCTTTATAAATCTCCGCTCTGACTCACAGCTCCCGCTCTTTTTAAATCTCCGGTCTTACTCGCAGCTTCCGCTCTTTTTAAATCTCCGCTCTGACTCGCAAGTCCCGCTCTTTTTAAATCTCTGCTCAGGCTCTCAGCGCCTGCTCTTTTTAAATCTCCTCTCGGACTCTGAGCACTTACTCTTTTTAAATCTCCACTCTGACTCACAGCGCCCGCTCTTTTTAAATCTCCGCTCTGACTCTCAGTGCCCGCTCTTTTTAAATCTCCGCTCCGACTCTCAGCGCCCGCTCTTTTTAAATCTCCGCTCTGACTCTCAGCGCCGGCTCTTTTTAAATCTCCGCTCTGACTCGCAGCTCCCGCTCTTTATAAATCTCCGCTCTGACTCACAACTCTGCTGTTTTTAAATTTCCACTCTGACTCTGAGCACTCACTCTTTTTAAATCTCCGCTCCGACTCTCAGTGCCCGCTCTTTTTAAATCCCCGCTCTGACTCGCAGCACCCGCTCTTTTTAAATCTCCACTCTGACTCGCAGCTAACGCTCTTTTTAAATCTCTGCTCTGACTCACAACTCCGCTCTTTTTAAATTCCAACTCTGACTCTGAGCACTCACTCTTTTTCAATCTCCGCTCTGGCTCGCAGCTCCCGCTCTTTTTAAATTTCCGCTCTGACTCAGCGCCCGCTCATTTTAAATCTCCGCTCTGACTCACAACTCCGCTCTTTTTAAATTTCCATTCTGACTCTCAGCGCCCGCGCTCTTTAAATCTCCGCTCCGACTCTCAGCGCCCGCTCTTTTTAAATCTCCGCTCTGACTCGCAGCTCCGCTCTTTTTAAATTTCCACTCTGACTCTCAGCGCCCGCGCTCTTTAAATCTCCGCTCCGACTCTCAGCGCCCGCTCTTTTTAAATCTCCGCTCTGACTCGCAGCTCCCGCTCTTTTTAAATCTCCGCTCTGACTCTCAGCTCCTGCGCTATTTAAATCGCCGCTCTGAGTCTGAGCACTCACTCTTTTTAAATCTCCGCTCTGACTCTCAGCGCCTGCTCTTTTTAAATCTCCGCTCTGACTCTCAGCGCCCGCTCTTTTGAAATCTCCGCTCTGACTCTGAGCACTCACTCTTTTTAAATCTCCGCTCTGACTCGCAGCCCCCGCTCTTTTTAAATCTCCGCTCTGACTCGCAGCTCCCGCTCTTTTTCAATCTCCGCTCTGACTCACAACTCCGCTCTTTTTAAATTCCAACTCTGACACTGAGCACTCACTCTTTTTCAATCTCCGCTCTGACTCGCAGCTCCCGCTCTTTTTAAATTGCCGCTCTGGCTCAGCGCCCGCTCTTTTTCAATCTCCGCTCTGATTCGCAGCTCCCACTCTTTTTAAATCTCCGCTCTGACTCACAACTCCGCTCTTTTTAAATTTCCACTCTGACTCTCAGTGCCAGCTCTTTTTAAATCTCCGCTCTGACTCGCAGCTCCCGCTCTTTTTAAATCTCCGCTCGGACTCTCAGCACCCGCTTTTTAAATCTCCGTTCTGAATCTGAGCACTCGCTCTTCTTAAATCTCCTCTCTGCCTCACAGCTCCTGCTCTTTTTAAATCTCCGCTCTGAATCGCAGCTCACACTCTTTTTAAATCTCCGTTCTGTCTCACAGCACCCGCTCTTTTTAAATCTACGCTCTGACTTGCAGCTCCCGCTCTTTTTAAATCTCTGCTCTTACTCGCAGCTTCCGCTCTTTTTAAATCTCCACTCTGACTCACAGCTCCCGCACTTTTTAAATCTCCGCTCTTACTCTCAGCGCCTGCTCTTTTTAAATCTCCACTCTGACTCTGAGCACTTACTCTTTTTAAATCTCCACACTGACTCGCAGCTCCCGCTCTTTATAAATCTCCGCTCTGCCTCACAACTCCGCTCTTTTTAAATTCCCACTCCGACTCTGAGCACTCACTCTTTTAAAATCTCCGTCTGACTCTCAGTGCCCGCTCTTTTTAAATCTCCGCTCTGACTCGCAGCTCCCGCTCTTTTTAAATCTCCGCTCTGACTTGCAGCTCCTGCTCTTTTTCAATCTCCACTCTGAATCTGAGCACTCGCTCTTTTTAAATCTCATCTCTGACTCACAGCTCCTGCTCTTTTTAAATCTCCGCTCTGACTCGCAGCTCACGCTCTTTTTAAATCTCCGCTCTGACTCTCAGCTCCTGCGCTTTTTAAATCTCCACTCTGTCTCTGAGCACTCCCTCTTTTTAAATCTCCGCTCTGACTCGTAGCTCCCGCTCTTTTTAAATCTCAGCTCTGACTCGCAGCTCCCGCTCTTTTTAAATCTCCGCTCTGACTCACAGCTCCCGCTGTTTTTAAATTTCTACTCTGACTATCAGTGCCCGCTGTTTTTAAATCTCCGCTCTGACTCACAACTCCACTCTTTTTAAATCTCCGCTCTGACTCGCAGCTCCCGCACTTTTTAAATCTCCGCTCTGACTCACAACTCCACTCTTTTTAAATCTCCGCTCTGACTCGCAGCTCACGCTCTTTTTAAACCTCCGCTCTGACTCACAGAGCCCGCTCTTTTTAAATCTCCGCTCTGACTCACAACTCTACTCTTTTTAAATCTCCGCTCTGACTCGCAGCTCCCGCTCTTTTTAAACCTCCGCTCTGACTGTCAGCACCCGCTCCTTTTAAAACTCCGCTCTGACTCACAGCGCCCGCTCTTTTTAAATCTCCGCTCTGACTCATAGCGCCCGCTCTTTTTAAATCTCCGCTCTGACTCACAGCTCCCGCTCTTTTTAAATCTCCGCTCTGACTCACAGCTCCCGCTCTTTTTAAATCTACGCTCTGACTCGCAGCTCCCGCTCTTTTTAAATCTCCGCTCTGACTCACAGCTCCCACACTTTTTAAATCTTCGCTCTGACTCTCAGCGCCTGCTCTTTTTAAATCTCCACTCTGACTCTCAGCACTTACATTTTTTAAATCTCCACTCTGACTCGCAGCTCCCGCTCTTTATAAATCTCCGCTCTGACTCACAGCTCCCGCTCTTTTTAAATCTCCCGTCTTACTCGCAGCTTCCGCTCTTTTTAAATCTCCGCTCTGACTCGCAAGTCCCGCTCTTTTTAAATCTCTGCTCAGACTCTCAGCGCCTGCTCTTTTTAAATCTCCTCTCGGACTCTGAGCACTTACTCTTTTTAAATCTCCACTCTGACTCACAGCGCCCGCTCTTTTTAAATCTCCGCTCTGACTCTCAGTGCCCGCTCTTTTTAAATCTCCGCTCCGACTCTCAGCGCCCGCTCTTTTTAAATCTCCGCTCTGACTCTCAGCGCCGGCTCTTTTTAAATCTCCGCTCTGACTCGCAGCTCCCGCTCTTTATAAATCTCCGCTCTGACTCACAACTCTGCTGTTTTTAAATTTCCACTCTGACTCTGAGCACTCACTCTTTTTAAATCACCGCTCCGACTCTCAGTGCCCGCTCTTTTTAAATCTCCGCTCTGACTCGCAGCACCCGCTCTTTTTAAATCTCCACTCTGACTCGCAGCTAACGCTCTTTTTAAATCTCCGCTCTGACTCATAATTCTACTCTTTTTAAATCTCCGCTCTGACTCGCAGCTCCCGCTCTTTTTAAATTTCCGCTCTGACTGTCAGCGCCTTCTCTTTTTAAAACTCCGCTCTGACTCACAGCGCCCGCTCTTTTTAAATCTCCGCTCTGACTCACAGCTCCCGCTCTTTTTAAATCTACGCTCTGACTCGCAGCTCCCGCTCTTTTTAAATCTCCGCTCTTACTCGCAACTTCCGCTCTTTTTATATCTCCACTCTGACTCACAGCTCCCGCACTTTTTAAATCTTCGCTCTGACTCTCAGCGCCTGCTCTTTTTAATTCTCCACTCTGACTCTGAGCACTTACTCTTTTTAAAACACCACTCTGACACGCAGCTCCCGTTCTTTATAAATCTCCGCTCTGACTTACAACTCCGGTCTTTTTAAATCTCCGCTCTGACTCACAGCTCCCGCTCTTTTTAAATCTATGCTCTAACTCGCAGCTCCCGCTCTTTTTAAATCTCCGCTCTTACTCGCAGCTTCCGCTCTTTTTATATCTCCACTCTGACTCACAGCTCCCGCACTTTTTAAATCTTCGCTCTGACTCTCAGCGCCTGCTCTTTTTGAATCTCCGCTCTGACTCTGAGCACTTACTCTTTTTAAATCTCCACTCTGACTCGCAGCTGCCGCTCTTTATAAATCTCCGCTCTGACTCACAGCTCCCGCTCTTTTTAAATCTCCGCTCTGACTCACAGCGCCCGCTCTTTTTAAAACTCCGCTCTGACTCACAGCGCCCGCTCTTTTTAAATCTCCGCTCTGACTCAGAGCTCCTGCTCTTTTTAAATCTCCACTCTGACTCACAGCGCCCGCTCTTTTTAAAACTCCGCTCTGACTCACAGCGCCCGCTCTTTTTAAATCTCCGCTCTGACTCGCAGCTCCCGCTCTTTTTAAATCCCTGCTCTTACTCGCAGCTTCCGCTCTTTTTAAATCTCCACTCTGACTCACAGCTCCCGCACTTTTTAAATCTTCGCTCTGACTCTCAGCGCCTGCTCTTTTTAAATCTCCACTCTGACTCTGAGCACTGACTCTTTTTAAATCTCCACTCTGACTCGCAGCTCCCGCTCTTTATAAATCTCCGCTCTGACTCACAGCTCCCGCTCTTTTTAAATCTCCGCTCTGACTCGCAAGTCCCGCTCTTTTTAAATCTCTGCTCAGACTCTCAGCGCCTGCTCTTTTTAAATCTCCTCTCGGACTCTGAGCACTTACTCTTTTTAAATCTCCACTCTGACTCACAGCGCTCGCTCTTTTTAAATCTCCGCTCTGACTCTCAGTGCATGCTCTTTTTAAATCTCCGCTCCGACTCTCAGCGCCCGCTCTTTTTAAATCTCCGCTCTGACTCTCAGCGCCGGCTCTTTTTAAATCTCCGCTCTGACTCGCAGCTCCCGCTCTTTATAAATCTCCGCTCTGACTCACAACTCTGCTGTTTTTAAATTTCCACTCTGACTCTGAGCACTCACTCTTTTTAAATCTCCGCTCTGACTCACAACTCCGCTCTTTTTAAGTTTCCATTCTGACTCTCAGTGCCCGCTCTTTTTAAATCTCCGCTCTGACTCGCAGCTCCCGCTCTTTTTAAATCTCCACTCTGACTCGCAGCTAACGCTCTTTTTAAATCTCCGCTCTGATTCTCAGCCCCTGCGCTTTTCAAATCTCCGCTCTGACTCTGAGCACTCACGCTTTTGAAACCTCCGCTCTGACTCGCAGCTCCCGCTCTTTTTAAATCTCCGCTCTGACTCATAATTCTACTCTTTTTAAATCTCCGCTCTGACTCGCAGCTCCCGCTCTTTTTAAATTTCCGCTCTGACTGTCAGCGCCTTCTCTTTTTAAAACTCCGCTCTGACTCACAGCGCCCGCTCTTTATAAATCTCCGCTCTGACTCACAGCTCCCGCTCTTTTTAAATCTACGCTCTGACTCGCAGCTCCCGCTCTTTTTAAATCTCCGCTCTTACTCGCAACTTCCGCTCTTTTTAAATCTCCGCTCTTACTCGCAACTTCCGCTCTTTTTATATCTCCACTCTGACTCACAGCTCCCGCACTTTTTAAATCTTCGCTCTGACTCTCAGCGCCTGCTCTTTTTAATTCTCCACTCTGACTCTGAGCACTTACTCTTTTTAAAACTCCACTCTGACACGCAGCTCCCGTTCTTTATAAATCTCCGCTCTGACTTACAGCTCCGGTCTTTTTAAATCTCCGCTCTGACTCACAGCTCCCGCTCTTTTTAAATCTATGCTCTGACTCGCAGCTCCCGCTCTTTTTAAATCTCCGCTCTTACTCGCAGCTTCCGCTCTTTTTATATCTCCACTCTGACTCACAGCTCCCGCACTTTTTAAATCTTCGCTCTGACTCTCAGCGCCTGCTCTTTTTGAATCTCCGCTCTGACTCTGAGCACTTACTCTTTTTAAATCTCCACTCTGACTCGCAGCTGCCGCTCTTTATAAATCTCCGCTCTGACTCACAGCTCCCGCTCTTTTTAAATCTCCGCTCTGACTCACAGCGCCCGCTCTTTTTAAAACTCCGCTCTGACTCACAGCGCCCGCTCTTTTTAAATCTCCGCTCTGACTCAGAGCTCCTGCTCTTTTTAAATCTCCACTCTGACTCACAGCGCCCGCTCTTTTTAAAACTCCGCTCTGACTCACAGCGCCCGCTCTTTTTAAATCTCCGCTCTGACTCGCAGCTCCCGCTCTTTTTAAATCCCTGCTCTTACTCGCAGCTTCCGCTCTTTTTAAATCTCCACTCTGACTCACAGCTCCCGCACTTTTTAAATCTTCGCTCTGACTCTCAGCGCCTGCTCTTTTTAAATCTCCACTCTGACTCTGAGCACTGACTCTTTTTAAATCTCCACTCTGACTCGCAGCTCCCGCTCTTTATAAATCTCCGCTCTGACTCACAGCTCCCGCTCTTTTTAAATCTCCGGTCTTACTCGCAGCTTCCGCTCTTTTTAAATCTCCGCTCTGACTCTGAGCACTTACTTTTTTTAAATCTCCACTCTGACTCGCAGCTCCCGCTCTTTATAAATCTCCGCTCTGACTCACAGCTCCCGCTCTTTTTAAATCTCCGCTCTGACTCGCAAGTCCCGCTCTTTTTAAATCTCTGCTCAGACTCTCAGCGCCTGCTCTTTTTAAATCTCCTCTCGGACTCTGAGCACTTACTCTTTTTAAATCTCCACTCTGACTCACAGCGCTCGCTCTTTTTAAATCTCCGCTCTGACTCTCAGTGCATGCTCTTTTTAAATCTCCGCTCCGACTCTCAGCGCCCGCTCTTTTTAAATCTCCGCTCTGACTCTCAGCGCCGGCTCTTTTTAAATCTCCGCTCTGACTCGCAGCTCCCGCTCTTTATAAATCTCCGCTCTGACTCACAACTCTGCTGTTTTTAAATTTCCACTCTGACTCTGAGCACTCACTCTTTTTAAATCTCCGCTCTGACTCACAACTCCGCTCTTTTTAAGTTTCCATTCTGACTCTCAGTGCCCGCTCTTTTTAAATCTCCGCTCTGACTCGCAGCTAACGCTCTTTTTAAATCTCCGCTCTGATTCTCAGCCCCTGCGCTTTTCAAATCTCCACTCGGACTCTGCGCACTTACTTTTTTTAAATCTCCACTCTGACTCACAGCGCCCGCTCTTTTTAAATCTCCGCTCTGACTATCAGTGCCCGCTCTTTTTAAATCTCCGCTCCGACTCTCAGCACCCGCTCTTTTTAAAATTCCGCTCTGACACTCAGCGCCGGCGCTTTTTAAATCTCCGCTCTGACTCGCAGCTCCCGCTCTTTATAAATCTCCGCTCTGACTCACAACTCTGCTGTTTTTAAATTTCCACTCTGACTCTGAGCACTCACTCTTTTTAAATCTCCGATCTGACTCGCAGCTCCCGCTCTTTTTAAATTTCCGCCCTGACTAAGCGCCCGCTCTTTTTAAATCGGCGCACTGACTCGCAGCTCCCGCTCGTTTTAAACCTCCGCTCTGACTGTCAGCGCCCGCTCTTTTTAAATCTCTGCTCTTCCTCGCAGCTTCCGCTCTTTTTAAATCTCCACTCTGACTCACAACTCTACTCTTTTTAAATCTCCGCTCTGACTCGCAGCTCCCGCTCTTTTTAAACCTCCGCTCTGACTCACAGAGCCCGCTCTTTTTAAACCTCCGCTCTGACTGTCAGCACCCGCTCTTTTTAAAACTCCGCTCTGACTCACAGCGCCCGCTCTTTTTAAATCTCCGCTCTGACTCACAGCGCCCGCTCTTTTTAAATCTCCGCTCTGACTCGCAGCTCCCGCTCTTTTTAAACCTCCGCTCTGACTCACAGAGCCCGCTCTTTTTAAATCTCCGCTCTGACTCACAACTCTACTCTTTTTAAATCTCCGCTCTGACTCGCAGCTCCCGCTCTTTTTAAACCTCCGCTCTGACTGTCAGCACCCGCTCTTTTTAAAACTCCGCTCTGACTCACAGCGCCCGCTCTTTTTAAATCTCCGCTCTGACTCACAGCTCTCGCTCTTTTTAAATCTACGCTCTGACTCGCAGCTCCCGCTCTTTTTAAATCTCCGCCCTGACTCACAGCTCCCGCACTTTTTAAATCTTCGCTCTGACTCTCAGCGCCTGCTCTTTTTAAATCTCCACTCTGACTCTGAGCACTTACATTTTTTAAATCTCCACTCTGACTCGCAGCTCCCGCTCTTTTTAAACCTCCGCTCTGACTGTCAGCGCCCGCTCTTATTAAATCTCCGCTCTGACTCTGAGCACTTACTCTTTTTAAATCTCCACTCTGACTCGCAGCTCCCGCTCTTTATAAATCTCCGCTCTGACTCACTACTCCGCTCTTTTTAAATTTCCACTCCGACTCTGAGCACTCGCTCTTTTTAAATCTCCGCTCTGACTCGCAGCTCACGCTCTTTTTAAATCTCCGCTCTGACTCTCAGCCCCTGCGCTTTTCAAATCTCCGCTCTGACTCTGAGCACTCACGCTTTTGAAATCTCCGCCCTGACTCGCAGCTCCCGCTCTTTTTAAATCTCCGCTGTGACTCACAACTCTACTCTTTTTAAATCTCCGCTCTGACTCGCAGCTCCCGCTCTTTTTAAACCTCCGCTCTGACTGTCAGCGCCCGCTCTTTTTAAAACTCCGCTCTGACTCACAGCGCCCGCTCTTTTTAAATCTCCGCTCTGACTCACAGCTCCCGCTCTTTTTAAATCTACGCTCTGACTCTCAGCGCCCGCTCTTTTTAATTTTCCGCTCTGACTCGCAGCTCCCGCTCTTTTTAAATCTCCGCTCTGACTCACAACTCCGCACTTTTTAAATCTCAGTTCTGACTCTCAGCGCCCGCTCTTTTTAAATTTCCGCTCTGACTCGCAGCTCCCGCTCTTTTTAAATCTCCGCTCTGACTCACAACTCCGCACTTTTTAAATCTCAGTTCTGACTCACAGCTCCCGCACTTTTTAAATCTTCGCTCTGACTCTCAGCGCCTGCTCTTTTTAAATCTCCACTCTGACTCTGAGCACTTACTCTTTTTAAATCTCCACTCTGACTCGCAGCTCCCGCTCTTTATAAATCTCTGCTCTGATTCACAGCTCCCGCTCTTTTTAAATCTCCGGTCTTACTCGCAGCTTCCGCTCTTTAGAAATCTCCGCTCTGACTAGCACCTACCGCTCTTTTTAAACTTCCACTCTGACTCGCAGCTCACGCTCTTTTTAAATCTCCGCTCTGACTCTCAGCCCCTGCGCTTTTCAAATCTCCGCTCTGACTCTGAGCACTCACGCTTTTGAAATCTCCGCTCTGACTCGCAGCTCCCGCTCTTTTTAAATCTCCGCTCTGACTCACAACTCTACTCTTTTTAAATCTCCGCTCTGACTCGCAGCTCCCGCTCTTTTTAAACCTCCGCTCTGACTGTCAGCGCCCGCTCTTTTTAAAACTCCGCTCTGACTCAGCGCCCGCTCTTTTTAAATCTCTGCTCTGACTTGCAGCTCCCGCTCTTTATAAATCTTCGCTCTGACTCTCAGCGCCTGCTCTTTTTAAATCTCCACTCTGACTCTGAGCACTTACTCTTTTTAAATCTCCACTCTGACTCGCAGCTCCCGCTCTTTATAAATCTCCGCTCTGACTCACAGCTCCCGCTCTTGTTAAATCTCCGGTCTTACTCGCAGCTTCCGCTCTTTTTAAATCTCCGCTCTGACTCGCAGCTCCCGCTCTTTTTAAATCTCCACTCTGACTCGCAGCTCACGCTCTTTTTAAATCTCCGCTCTGACTCTCAGCCCCTGCGCTTTTCAAATCTCCGCTCTGACTCTGAGCACTCACGCTTTTGAAATCTCCGCCCTGACTCGCAGCTCCCGCTCTTTTTAAATCTCCGCTGTGACTCACAACTCTACTCTTTTTAAATCTCCGCTCTGACTCGCAGCTCCCGCTCTTTTTAAACCTCCGCTCTGACTGTCAGCGCCCGCTCTTTTTAAAACTCCGCCCTGACTCACAGCGCCCGCTCTTTTTAAATCTCCGCTCTGACTCACAGCTCCCGCTCTTTTTAAATCTACGCTCTGACTCTCAGCGCCCGCTCTTTTTAAATTTCCGCTCTGACTCGCAGCGCACGCTCTTTTTAAATCTCCGCTCTGACTCACAGCTCCCGCTCTTTTGAAATCTACGCTCTGACTCGCAGCTCACGCTCTTTTTAAATCTCCACTCTGACTCACAGCTCCCGCACTTTTTAAATCTTCGCTCTGACTCTCAGCGCCTGCTCTTTTTAAATCTCCACTCTGACTCTGAGCACTTACTCTTTTTAAATCTCCACTCTGACTCGCAGCTCCCGCTCTTTATAAATCTCTGCTCTGACTCACAGCTCCCGATCTTTTTAAATCTCCGGTCTTACTCGCAGCTTCCGCTCTTTTTAAATCTCCGCTCTGACTCGCAGCTCCCGCTCTTTTTAAATCTACGCTCTGACTCGCAGCTCACGCTCTTTTTAAATCTCCACTCTGACTCACAGCTCCCGCACTTTTTAAATCTTCGCTCTGACTCTCAGCGCCTGCTCTTTTTAAATCTCCACTCTGACTCTGAGCACTTACTCTTTTTAAATCTCCACTCTGACTCGCAGCTCCCGCTCTTTATAAATCTCTGCTCTGACTCACAGCTCCCGCTCTTTTTAAATCTCCGGTCTTACTCGCAGCTTCCGCTCTTTAGAAATCTCCGCTCTGACTAGCAGCTACCGCTCTTTTTAAAACTCCGCCCTGACTCGCAGCTCCCGCTCTTTTAAAATCTCCGCTGTGACTCACAACTCTACTCTTTTTAAATCTCCGCTCTGACTCGCAGCTCCCGCTCTTTTTAAACCTCCGCTCTGACTGTCAGCGCCCGCTCTTTTTAAAACTCCGCTCTGACTCACAGCGCCCGCTCTTTTTAAATCTCCACTCTGACTCACAGCTCCCGCACTTTTTAAATCTTCGCTCTGACTCTCAGCGCCTGCTCTTTTTGAATCTCCGCTCTGACTCTGAGCACTTACTCTTTTTAAATCTCCACTCTGACTCGCAGCTGCCGCTCTTTATAAATCTCCGCTCTGACTCACAGCTCCCGCTCTTTTTAAATCTCCGCTCTGACTCACAGCGCCCGCTCTTTTTAAAACTCCGCTCTGACTCACAGCGCCCGCTCTTTTTAAATCTCCGCTCTGACTCAGAGCTCCTGCTCTTTTTAAATCTCCACTCTGACTCACAGCGCCCGCTCTTTTTAAAACTCCGCTCTGACTCACAGCGCCCGCTCTTTTTAAATCTCCGCTCTGACTCGCAGCTCCCGCTCTTTTTAAATCCCTGCTCTTACTCGCAGCTTCCGCTCTTTTTAAATCTCCACTCTGACTCACAGCTCCCGCACTTTTTAAATCTTCGCTCTGACTCTCAGCGCCTGCTCTTTTTAAATCTCCACTCTGACTCTGAGCACTGACTCTTTTTAAATCTCCACTCTGACTCGCAGCTCCCGCTCTTTATAAATCTCCGCTCTGACTCACAGCTCCCGCTCTTTTTAAATCTCCGGTCTTACTCGCAGCTTCCGCTCTTTTTAAATCTCCGCTCTGACTCTGAGCACTTACTTTTTTTAAATCTCCACTCTGACTCGCAGCTCCCGCTCTTTATAAATCTCCGCTCTGACTCACAGCTCCCGCTCTTTTTAAATCTCCGCTCTGACTCGCAAGTCCCGCTCTTTTTAAATCTCTGCTCAGACTCTCAGCGCCTGCTCTTTTTAAATCTCCTCTCGGACTCTGAGCACTTACTCTTTTTAAATCTCCACTCTGACTCACAGCGCTCGCTCTTTTTAAATCTCCGCTCTGACTCTCAGTGCATGCTCTTTTTAAATCTCCGCTCCGACTCTCAGCGCCCGCTCTTTTTAAATCTCCGCTCTGACTCTCAGCGCCGGCTCTTTTTAAATCTCCGCTCTGACTCGCAGCTCCCGCTCTTTATAAATCTCCGCTCTGACTCACAACTCTGCTGTTTTTAAATTTCCACTCTGACTCTGAGCACTCACTCTTTTTAAATCTCCGCTCTGACTCACAACTCCGCTCTTTTTAAGTTTCCATTCTGACTCTCAGTGCCCGCTCTTTTTAAATCTCCGCTCTGACTCGCAGCTAACGCTCTTTTTAAATCTCCGCTCTGATTCTCAGCCCCTGCGCTTTTCAAATCTCCACTCGGACTCTGCGCACTTACTTTTTTTAAATCTCCACTCTGACTCACAGCGCCCGCTCTTTTTAAATCTCCGCTCTGACTATCAGTGCCCGCTCTTTTTAAATCTCCGCTCCGACTCTCAGCACCCGCTCTTTTTAAAATTCCGCTCTGACACTCAGCGCCGGCGCTTTTTAAATCTCCGCTCTGACTCGCAGCTCCCGCTCTTTATAAATCTCCGCTCTGACTCACAACTCTGCTGTTTTTAAATTTCCACTCTGACTCTGAGCACTCACTCTTTTTAAATCTCCGATCTGACTCGCAGCTCCCGCTCTTTTTAAATTTCCGCCCTGACTAAGCGCCCGCTCTTTTTAAATCGGCGCACTGACTCGCAGCTCCCGCTCGTTTTAAACCTCCGCTCTGACTGTCAGCGCCCGCTCTTTTTAAATCTCTGCTCTTCCTCGCAGCTTCCGCTCTTTTTAAATCTCCACTCTGACTCACAACTCTACTCTTTTTAAATCTCCGCTCTGACTCGCAGCTCCCGCTCTTTTTAAACCTCCGCTCTGACTCACAGAGCCCGCTCTTTTTAAACCTCCGCTCTGACTGTCAGCACCCGCTCTTTTTAAAACTCCGCTCTGACTCACAGCGCCCGCTCTTTTTAAATCTCCGCTCTGACTCACAGCGCCCGCTCTTTTTAAATCTCCGCTCTGACTCGCAGCTCCCGCTCTTTTTAAACCTCCGCTCTGACTCACAGAGCCCGCTCTTTTTAAATCTCCGCTCTGACTCACAACTCTACTCTTTTTAAATCTCCGCTCTGACTCGCAGCTCCCGCTCTTTTTAAACCTCCGCTCTGACTGTCAGCACCCGCTCTTTTTAAAACTCCGCTCTGACTCACAGCGCCCGCTCTTTTTAAATCTCCGCTCTGACTCACAGCTCTCGCTCTTTTTAAATCTACGCTCTGACTCGCAGCTCCCGCTCTTTTTAAATCTCCGCCCTGACTCACAGCTCCCGCACTTTTTAAATCTTCGCTCTGACTCTCAGCGCCTGCTCTTTTTAAATCTCCACTCTGACTCTGAGCACTTACATTTTTTAAATCTCCACTCTGACTCGCAGCTCCCGCTCTTTTTAAACCTCCGCTCTGACTGTCAGCGCCCGCTCTTATTAAATCTCCGCTCTGACTCTGAGCACTTACTCTTTTTAAATCTCCACTCTGACTCGCAGCTCCCGCTCTTTATAAATCTCCGCTCTGACTCACTACTCCGCTCTTTTTAAATTTCCACTCCGACTCTGAGCACTCGCTCTTTTTAAATCTCCGCTCTGACTCGCAGCTCACGCTCTTTTTAAATCTCCGCTCTGACTCTCAGCCCCTGCGCTTTTCAAATCTCCGCTCTGACTCTGAGCACTCACGCTTTTGAAATCTCCGCCCTGACTCGCAGCTCCCGCTCTTTTTAAATCTCCGCTGTGACTCACAACTCTACTCTTTTTAAATCTCCGCTCTGACTCGCAGCTCCCGCTCTTTTTAAACCTCCGCTCTGACTGTCAGCGCCCGCTCTTTTTAAAACTCCGCTCTGACTCACAGCGCCCGCTCTTTTTAAATCTCCGCTCTGACTCACAGCTCCCGCTCTTTTTAAATCTACGCTCTGACTCTCAGCGCCCGCTCTTTTTAATTTTCCGCTCTGACTCGCAGCTCCCGCTCTTTTTAAATCTCCGCTCTGACTCACAACTCCGCACTTTTTAAATCTCAGTTCTGACTCTCAGCGCCCGCTCTTTTTAAATTTCCGCTCTGACTCGCAGCTCCCGCTCTTTTTAAATCTCCGCTCTGACTCACAACTCCGCACTTTTTAAATCTCAGTTCTGACTCACAGCTCCCGCACTTTTTAAATCTTCGCTCTGACTCTCAGCGCCTGCTCTTTTTAAATCTCCACTCTGACTCTGAGCACTTACTCTTTTTAAATCTCCACTCTGACTCGCAGCTCCCGCTCTTTATAAATCTCTGCTCTGATTCACAGCTCCCGCTCTTTTTAAATCTCCGGTCTTACTCGCAGCTTCCGCTCTTTAGAAATCTCCGCTCTGACTAGCACCTACCGCTCTTTTTAAACTTCCACTCTGACTCGCAGCTCACGCTCTTTTTAAATCTCCGCTCTGACTCTCAGCCCCTGCGCTTTTCAAATCTCCGCTCTGACTCTGAGCACTCACGCTTTTGAAATCTCCGCTCTGACTCGCAGCTCCCGCTCTTTTTAAATCTCCGCTCTGACTCACAACTCTACTCTTTTTAAATCTCCGCTCTGACTCGCAGCTCCCGCTCTTTTTAAACCTCCGCTCTGACTGTCAGCGCCCGCTCTTTTTAAAACTCCGCTCTGACTCAGCGCCCGCTCTTTTTAAATCTCTGCTCTGACTTGCAGCTCCCGCTCTTTATAAATCTTCGCTCTGACTCTCAGCGCCTGCTCTTTTTAAATCTCCACTCTGACTCTGAGCACTTACTCTTTTTAAATCTCCACTCTGACTCGCAGCTCCCGCTCTTTATAAATCTCCGCTCTGACTCACAGCTCCCGCTCTTGTTAAATCTCCGGTCTTACTCGCAGCTTCCGCTCTTTTTAAATCTCCGCTCTGACTCGCAGCTCCCGCTCTTTTTAAATCTCCACTCTGACTCGCAGCTCACGCTCTTTTTAAATCTCCGCTCTGACTCTCAGCCCCTGCGCTTTTCAAATCTCCGCTCTGACTCTGAGCACTCACGCTTTTGAAATCTCCGCCCTGACTCGCAGCTCCCGCTCTTTTTAAATCTCCGCTGTGACTCACAACTCTACTCTTTTTAAATCTCCGCTCTGACTCGCAGCTCCCGCTCTTTTTAAACCTCCGCTCTGACTGTCAGCGCCCGCTCTTTTTAAAACTCCGCCCTGACTCACAGCGCCCGCTCTTTTTAAATCTCCGCTCTGACTCACAGCTCCCGCTCTTTTTAAATCTACGCTCTGACTCTCAGCGCCCGCTCTTTTTAAATTTCCGCTCTGACTCGCAGCGCACGCTCTTTTTAAATCTCCGCTCTGACTCACAGCTCCCGCTCTTTTGAAATCTACGCTCTGACTCGCAGCTCACGCTCTTTTTAAATCTCCACTCTGACTCACAGCTCCCGCACTTTTTAAATCTTCGCTCTGACTCTCAGCGCCTGCTCTTTTTAAATCTCCACTCTGACTCTGAGCACTTACTCTTTTTAAATCTCCACTCTGACTCGCAGCTCCCGCTCTTTATAAATCTCTGCTCTGACTCACAGCTCCCGATCTTTTTAAATCTCCGGTCTTACTCGCAGCTTCCGCTCTTTTTAAATCTCCGCTCTGACTCGCAGCTCCCGCTCTTTTTAAATCTACGCTCTGACTCGCAGCTCACGCTCTTTTTAAATCTCCACTCTGACTCACAGCTCCCGCACTTTTTAAATCTTCGCTCTGACTCTCAGCGCCTGCTCTTTTTAAATCTCCACTCTGACTCTGAGCACTTACTCTTTTTAAATCTCCACTCTGACTCGCAGCTCCCGCTCTTTATAAATCTCTGCTCTGACTCACAGCTCCCGCTCTTTTTAAATCTCCGGTCTTACTCGCAGCTTCCGCTCTTTAGAAATCTCCGCTCTGACTAGCAGCTACCGCTCTTTTTAAAACTCCGCCCTGACTCGCAGCTCCCGCTCTTTTAAAATCTCCGCTGTGACTCACAACTCTACTCTTTTTAAATCTCCGCTCTGACTCGCAGCTCCCGCTCTTTTTAAACCTCCGCTCTGACTGTCAGCGCCCGCTCTTTTTAAAACTCCGCTCTGACTCACAGCGCCCGCTCTTTTTAAATCTCCGCTCTGACTCACAGCTCCCGCTCTTTTTAAATCTACGCTCTGACTCTCAGCGCCCGCTCTTTTTAAATTTCCGCTCTGACTCGCAGCTCCCGCTCTTTTTAAATCTCCGCTCTAACTCACAACTCCGCACTTTTTAAATCTCAGTTCTGACTCGCAGCTCCCGCTCTTTTTAAATCTCCGCTCTGACACACAGCTCCCGCTTTTTTTAAATTTCCACTCTGACTCTGAGTGCCCTCTGTTTTAAAATCTCCGCTCTGACTCTCAGCTCCCGCTTTTTTAAAATCTCCGCTCTGACTCACAACTCCGCTCTTTTTAAATCGCCGCTCTGATTCGCAGCTCCCGCTCATTTTAAACCTCCGCTCTGACTGTCAGCGCCTGCTCTTTTTAAATCTCCGCTCTGACTCACAGCGCCCGCTCTTTTTAAATCTCCGCTCTGACTCACAACTCCGCACTTTTTAAATCTCAGCTCTGACTCGCAGTTCCCGCTCTTTTTAAATCTCCGTACAGACTCACAGCTCCCGCTCTTTTTAAATTTCCACTCTGACTCTCAGTGCCCTCTGTTTTTAAATCTCTGCTCTGACTCTCAGCTCCTGCTTTTTAAAAATCTCCCTCTGACTCACAACTCCGCTCTTTTGAAATCCGCTCTGACTCGCAGCTCCCGCTCGTTTTAAACCTCCGCTCTGACTGTCAGCGCCCGCTCTTTTTAAATCTCCGCTCTGAATCACAGCTCCCGCTCTTTTTAAATCTCCGGTCTTACTCGCAGGTTCCGCTCTTTTTAAATCTCCGCTCTGACTCGCAAGTCCCGCTCTTTTTAAATCTCCGCTCTGACTCTCAGCGCCTGCTCTTTTTAAATCTCCACTCGGACTCTGAGCACTTACTCTTTCTAAATCTCCACTCTGACTCACAGCGCCCGCTCTTTTTAAATCTCCGCTTTGACTCACAGCTCCCGCTCTTTTTAAATCTCCGCTCTGACTCTCAGTGCCCGCTCTTTTTAAATCTCCGCTCCGACTCTCAGCGCCCGCTCTTTTTAAATCTCCGCTCTGACTCAGCGTCTGCTCTTTTTAAATCTCCGCTCTGACTTGCAGCTCCCGCTCTTTATAAATCTCCGCTCTGACTCTCAGCACCCGCTTTTTAAATCTCCGTTCTGAATCTGAGCACTCGCTCTTTTTAAATCTCCGCTCTGACTCACAGCTCCTGCTCTTTTTAAATCTCCGCTCTGACTCGCAGCTCACGCTCTTTTTAAATCTCCGCTCTGACTCACAGCGCCCGCTCTTTTTAAATCTCCGCTCTGACTCACAGCTCCCGCTCTTTTTAAATCTACGCTCTGACTCGCAGCTCACGCTCTTTTTAAATCTCCACTCTGACTCACAGCTCCCGCACTTTTTAAATCTTCGCTCTGACTCTCAGCGCCTGCTCTTTTTAAATCTCCACTCTGACTCTGAGCACTTACTCTTTTTAAATCTCCACTCTGACTCGCAGCTCCCGCTCTTTATAAATCTCTGTTCTGACTCACAGCTCCCGCTCTTTTTAAATCTCCGGTCTTACTCGCAGCTTCCGCTCTTTAGAAATCTCCGCTCTGACTAGCAGCTACCGCTCTTTTTAAACCTCCACTCTGACTCGCAGCTCACGCTCTTTTTAAATCTCCGCTCTGACTCTCAGCCCCTGCGCTTTTCAAATCTCCGCTCTGACTCTGAGCACTCACGCTTTTGAAATCTCCGCTCTGACTCGCAGCTCCCGCTCTTTTTAAATCTCCGCTCTGACTCACAACTCTACTCTTTTTAAATCTCCGCTCTGACTCGCAGCTCCCGCTCTTTTTAAACCTCCGCTCTGACTGTCAGCGCCCGCTCTTTTTAAAACTCCGCTCTGACTCACAACTCCGCACTTTTTAAATCTCTGCTCTGACTTGCAGCTCCCGCTCTTTATAAATCTTCGCTCTGACTCTCAGCGCCTGCTCTTTTTAAATCTCCACTCTGACTCTGAGCACTTACTCTTTTTAAATCTCCACTCTGACTCGCAGCTCCCGCTCTTTATAAATCTCCGCTCTGACTCACAGCTCCCGCTCTTGTTAAATCTCCGGTCTTACTCGCAGCTTCCGCACTTTTTAAATCTCCGCTCTGACTCGCAGCTCCCGCTCTTTTTAAATCTCCACTCTGACTCGCAGCTCACGCTCTTTTTAAATCTCCGCTCTGACTCTCAGCCCCTGCGCTTTTCAAATCTCCGCTCTGACTCTGAGCACTCACGCTTTTGAAATCTCCGCCCTGACTCGCAGCTCCCGCTCTTTTTAAATCTCCGCTGTGACTCACAACTCTACTCTTTTTAAATCTCCGCTCTGACTCGCAGCTCCCGCTCTTTTTAAACCTCCGCTCTGACTGTCAGCGCCCGCTCTTTTTAAAACTCCGCTCTGACTCACAGCGCCCGCTCTTTTTAAATCTCCGCTCTGACTCACAGCTCCCGCTCTTTTTAAATCTACGCTCTGACTCTCAGCGCCCGCTCTTTTTAAATTTCCGCTCTGACTCGCAGCTCCCGCTCTTTTTAAATCTCCGCTCTGACTCACAACTCCGCACTTTTTAAATCTCAGTTCTGACTCGCCGCTCCCGCTCTTTTTAAATCTCCGCTCTGACACACAGCTCCCGCTTTTTTTAAATTTCCACTCTGACTCTGAGTGCCCTCTGTTTTAAAATCTCCGCTCTGACTCTCAGCTCCCGCTTTTTTAAAATCTCCGCTCTGACTCACAACTCCGCTCTTTTTAAATCGCCGCTCTGACTCGCAGCTCCCGCTCATTTTAAACCTCCGCTCTGACTGTCAGCGCCTGCTCTTTTTAAATCTCCGCTCTGACTCACAACTCCGCACTTTTTAAATCTCTGCTCTGACTTGCAGCTCCCGCTCTTTATAAATCTTCGCTCTGACTCTCAGCGCCTGCTCTTTTTAAATCTCCACTCTGACTCTGAGCACTTACTCTTTTTAAATCTCCACTCTGACTCGCAGCTCCCGCTCTTTATAAATCTCCGCTCTGACTCACAGCTCCCGCTCTTGTTAAATCTCCGGTCTTACTCGCAGCTTCCGCACTTTTTAAATCTCCGCTCTGACTCGCAGCTCCCGCTCTTTTTAAATCTCCACTCTGACTCGCAGCTCACGCTCTTTTTAAATCTCCGCTCTGACTCTCAGCCCCTGCGCTTTTCAAATCTCCGCTCTGACTCTGAGCACTCACGCTTTTGAAATCTCCGCCCTGACTCGCAGCTCCCGCTCTTTTTAAATCTCCGCTGTGACTCACAACTCTACTCTTTTTAAATCTCCGCTCTGACTCGCAGCTCCCGCTCTTTTTAAACCTCCGCTCTGACTGTCAGCGCCCGCTCTTTTTAAAACTCCGCTCTGACTCACAGCGCCCGCTCTTTTTAAATCTCCGCTCTGACTCACAGCTCCCGCTCTTTTTAAATCTACGCTCTGACTCTCAGCGCCCGCTCTTTTTAAATTTCCGCTCTGACTCGCAGCTCCCGCTCTTTTTAAATCTCCGCTCTGACTCACAACTCCGCACTTTTTAAATCTCAGTTCTGACTCGCCGCTCCCGCTCTTTTTAAATCTCCGCTCAGACACACAGCTCCCGCTTTTTTTAAATTTCCACTCTGACTCTGAGTGCCCTCTGTTTTAAAATCTCCGCTCTGACTCTCAGCTCCCGCTTTTTTAAAATCTCCGCTCTGACTCACAACTCCGCTCTTTTTAAATCGCCGCTCTGACTCGCAGCTCCCGCTCATTTTAAACCTCCGCTCTGACTGTCAGCGCCTGCTCTTTTTAAATCTCCGCTCTGACTCACAGCGCCCGCTCTTTTTAAATCTCCGCTCTGACTCTGAGCACTTACTCTTTTTAAATCTCCACTCTGACTCGCAGCTCCCGCTCTTTATAAATCTCTGCTCTTACTCGCAGCTTCCGCTCTTTTTAAATCTCTGCTCTTACTCGCAGCTTCCGCTCTTTTTAAATCTGCACTCTGACTCACAGCTCCCGCACTTTTTAAATCTCCGCTCTGAATCTCAGCGCCTGCTCTTTTTAAATCTCCACTCTGACTCTGAGCACTTACTCTTTTTAAATCTCCACTCTGACTCGCAGCTCCCGCTCTTTATAAATCTCCGCTCTGACTCACAACTCCGCTCTTTTTAAATTTCCACTCCGACTCTGAGCACTCACTCTTTTTAAATCTCCGCTCTGACTCTCAGAGCCCGCTCTTTTTAAATCTCCGCTCTGACTCACAGCTCCCGCTCTTTTTAAATCTCCGGTCTTACTCGCAGCTTCCGCTCTTTTTAAATCTCCGCTCTGACTCGCAGCTCCCGCTCTTTTTAAATCTCCACTCTGACTCGCAGCTCACGCTCTTTTTAAATCTCCGCTCTGACTCTCAGACCCTGCGCTTTTTAAATCTCCGCTCTGACTCTGAGCACTCACGCTTTTGAAATCTCCGCTCTGACTCGCAGCTCCCGCTCTTTTTAAATCTCCGCTCAGACTCACAACTCTACTCTTTTTAAATCTCCGCTCTGTCTCGCAGCTCCCGCTCTTTTTAAACCTCCGCTCTGACTGTCAGCGCCCGCTCTTTTTAAAACTCCGCTCTGACTCACAGCGCCCGCTCATTTTAAATCTCCGCTCTGACTCACAGCTCCCGCTCTTTTTAAATCTACGCTCTGACTATCAGCGCCCGCTCTTTTTATATCTCCGCTCTGACTCGCAGCTCCCGCTCTTTTTAAATCTCCGCTCTGACTCACAACTCCGCACTTTTTAAATCTCAGTTCTGACTCGCAGCTCCCGCTCTTTTTAAATCTCCGCTCTGACTCACAGCTCCCGCTCTTTTTAAATTTCCACTCTGACTCTGAGTGCCCTCTGTTTTAAAATCTCCGCTCTGACTCTCAGCTCCCGCTTTTTTAAAATCTCCTCTCTGACTCACAACTCCGATCTTTTTAAATTGCCGCTCTGACTCGCAGCTCCCGCTCGTTTTAAACCTCCGCTCTGACTGTCAGCGCCCGCTCTTTTTAAATCTCCGCTCTGACTCACAGCGCCCGCTCTTTTTAAATCTCCGCTCTGACTCAGAGTTCCCGCTCTTTTTAAATCTACGCTCTGACTCGCAGCTCCCGCTCTTTTTAAATCTCTGCTCTTACTCGCAGCTTCCGCTCTTTTAAAATCTCCACTCTGACTCACAGCTCCCTCACTTTTTAAATCTCCGCTCTGACTCTCAGCGCCTGCTCTTTTTAAATCTCCACTCTGACTCTGAGCACTTACTCTTTTTAAATCTCCACTCTTACTCGCAGGTCCCCCTCTTTCTAAATCTCCGCTCTGCCTCACAACTCCGTCCTTTTTAAATTTCCACTCCGACTCTGAGCACTCACTCTTTTAAAATCTCCGCTCTGACTCTCAGAGCCCGCTCTTTTTAAATCTCCGCTCTGACTCGCAGCTCCCGCTCTTTTTAAATCTCCGCTCTGACTCTCAGAGCCCGCTCTTTTTAAATCTCCGCTCTGACTCGCAGCTCCCGCTCTTTTTAAATCTCCGCTCTGACTCGCAGCTCCCGCTCTTTTTCAATCTCCGCTCTGAATCTGAGCACTCGCTCTTTTTAAATCTCCGCTCTGACTCACAGCTCCTGCTCTTTTTAAATCTCCGCTCTGACTCGCAGCTCACGCTCTTTTTAAATCTCCGCTCTGACTCGCAGCTCCCGCTCTTTTTAAATCTCCGCTCTGACTCGCAGCTCCCGCTCTTTTTAAATCTCCGCTCTGACTCACAGCTCCCGCTCTTTTTAAATCTCCGCTCTGACTCTCAGAGCCCGCTCTTTTTAAATCTCCGCTCTGACTCGCAGCTCCCGCTCTTTTTAAATCTCCGCTCTGACTCGCAGCTCCCGCTCTTTTTCAATCTCCGCTCTGAATCTGAGCACTCGCTCTTTTTAAATCTCCGCTCTGACTCACAGCTCCTGCTCTTTTTAAATCTCCGCTCTGACTCGCAGCTCACGCTCTTTTTAAATCTCCGCTCTGACTCGCAGCTCCCGCTCTTTTTAAATCTCCGCTCTGACTCGCAGCTCCCGCTCTTTTTAAATCTCCGCTCTGACTCACAGCTCCCGCTCTTTTTTAATTTCTACTCTGACTCTCAGTGCCCGCTGTTTTTAAATCTCCGCTCTGACACACAACTCCACTCTTTTTAAATCTCCGCTCTGACTCGCAGCTCCCGCTCTTTTTAAATCTCCGCTCTGACTCACAACTCCACTCTTTTTAAATCTCCGCTCTGACTCGCAGCTCCCGCTCTTTTTAAACCTCCGCTCTGACTGTCAGCGCCCGCTCTTATTAAATCTCCGCTCTGACTCTGAGCACTTACTCTTTTTAAATCTCCACTTTGACTCGCAGCTCCCGCTCTTTATAAATCTCCGCTCTGACTCACTACTCCGCTCTTTTTAAATTTCCACTCCGACTCTGAGCACTCGCTCTTTTTAAATCTCCGCTCTGACTCGCAGCTCACGCTCTTTTTAAATCTCCGCTCTGACTCTCAGCCCCTGCGCTTTTCAAATCTCCGCTCTGACTCTGAGCACTCACGCTTTTGAAATCTCCGCCCTGACTCGCAGCTCCCGCTCTTTTTAAATCTCCGCTGTGACTCACAACTCTACTCTTTTTAAATCTCCGCTCTGACTCGCAGCTCCCGCTCTTTTTAAACCTCCGCTCTGACTGTCAGCGCCCGCTCTTTTTAAAACTCCGCTCTGACTCACAGCGCCCGCTCTTTTTAAATCTCCGCTCTGACTCACAGCTCCCGCTCTTTTTAAATCTACGCTCTGACTCTCAGCGCCCGCTCTTTTTAAATTTCCGCTCTGACTCGCAGCTCCCGCTCTTTTTAAATCTCCGCTCTGACTCACAACTCCGCACTTTTTAAATCTCCGCTCTGACTCGCAGCTCCCGCTCTTTTTAAATCTCCGCTCTGACTCACAGCTCCCGCTCTTTTTAAATCTCCGCTCTGACTCTCAGAGCCCGCTCTTTTTAAATCTCCGCTCTGACTCGCAGCTCCCGCTCTTTTTAAATCTCCGCTCTGACTCGCAGCTCCCGCTCTTTTTCAATCTCCGCTCTGAATCTGAGCACTCGCTCTTTTTAAATCTCCGCTCTGACTCACAGCTCCTGCTCTTTTTAAATCTCCGCTCTGACTCGCAGCTCACGCTCTTTTTAAATCTCCGCTCTGACTCGCAGCTCCCGCTCTTTTTAAATCTCCGCTCTGACTCGCAGCTCCCGCTCTTTTTAAATCTCCGCTCTGACTCACAGCTCCCGCTCTTTTTTAATTTCTACTCTGACTCTCAGTGCCCGCTGTTTTTAAATCTCCGCTCTGACACACAACTCCACTCTTTTTAAATCTCCGCTCTGACTCGCAGCTCCCGCTCTTTTTAAATCTCCGCTCTGACTCACAACTCCACTCTTTTTAAATCTCCGCTCTGACTCGCAGCTCCCGCTCTTTTTAAACCTCCGCTCTGACTGTCAGCGCCCGCTCTTATTAAATCTCCGCTCTGACTCTGAGCACTTACTCTTTTTAAATCTCCACTCTGACTCGCAGCTCCCGCTCTTTATAAATCTCCGCTCTGACTCACTACTCCGCTCTTTTTAAATTTCCACTCCGACTCTGAGCACTCGCTCTTTTTAAATCTCCGCTCTGACTCGCAGCTCACGCTCTTTTTAAATCTCCGCTCTGACTCTCAGCCCCTGCGCTTTTCAAATCTCCGCTCTGACTCTGAGCACTCACGCTTTTGAAATCTCCGCCCTGACTCGCAGCTCCCGCTCTTTTTAAATCTCCGCTGTGACTCACAACTCTACTCTTTTTAAATCTCCGCTCTGACTCGCAGCTCCCGCTCTTTTTAAACCTCCGCTCTGACTGTCAGCGCCCGCTCTTTTTAAAACTCCGCTCTGACTCACAGCGCCCGCTCTTTTTAAATCTCCGCTCTGACTCACAGCTCCCGCTCTTTTTAAATCTACGCTCTGACTCTCAGCGCCCGCTCTTTTTAAATTTCCGCTCTGACTCGCAGCTCCCGCTCTTTTTAAATCTCCGCTCTGACTCACAACTCCGCACTTTTTAAATCTCAGTTCTGACTCGCAGCTCCCGCTCTTTTTAAATCTCCGCTCTGACACACAGCTCCCGCTTTTTTTAAATTTCCACTCTGACTCTGAGTGCCCTCTGTTTTAAAATCTCCGCTCTGACTCTCAGCTCCCGCTTTTTTAAAATCTCCGCTCTGACTCACAACTCCGCTCTTTTTAAATCGCCGCTCTGACTCGCAGCTCCCGCTCATTTTAAACCTCCGCTCTGACTGTCAGCGCCTGCTCTTTTTAAATCTCCGCTCTGACTCACAGCGCCCGCTCTTTTTAAATCTCCGCTCTGACTCAGAGCTCCCGCTCTTTTTAAATCTACGCTCTGACTCGCAGCTCCCGCTCTTTTAAAATCTCTGCTCTTACTCGCAGCTTCCGCTCTTTTTAAATCTGCACTCTGACTCACAGCTCCCGCACTTTTTAAATCTCCGCTCTGAATCTCAGCTCCTGCTCTTTTTAAATCTCCACTCTGACTCTGAGCACTTACTCTTTTTAAATCTCCACTCTGACTCGCAGCTCCCGCTCTTTATAAATCTCCGCTCTGACTCACAACTCCGCTCTTTTTAAATTTCCACTCCGACTCTGAGCACTCACTCTTTTTAAATCTCCGCTCTGACTCTCAGAGCCCGCTCTTTTTAAATCTCCGCTCTGACTCACAGCTCCCGCTCTTTTTAAATCTCCGGTCTTACTCGCAGCTTCCGCTCTTTTTAAATCTCCGCTCTGACTCGCAGCTCCCGCTCTTTTTAAATCTCCACTCTGACTCGCAGCTCACGCTCTTTTTAAATCTCCGCTCTGACTCTCAGACCCTGCGCTTTTTAAATCTCCGCTCTGACTCTGAGCACTCACGCTTTTGAAATCTCCGCTCTGACTCGCAGCTCCCGCTCTTTTTAAATCTCCGCTCAGACTCACAACTCTACTCTTTTTAAATCTCCGCTCTGACTCGCAGCTCCCGCTCTTTTTAAACCTCCGCTCTGACTGTCAGCGCCCGCTCTTTTTAAAACTCCGCTCTGACTCACAGCGCCCGCTCTTTTTAAATCTCCGCTCTGACTCGCAGCTCACGCTCTTTTTAAATCTACGCACTGACTCTCAGCGCCCGCTCTTTTTATATCTCCGCTCTGACTCGCAGCTTCCGCTCTTTTTAAATCTCCGCTCTGACTCACAACTCCGCACTTTTTAAATCTCAGTTCTGACTCGCAGCTCCCGCTCTTTTTAAATCTCCGCTCTGACTCACAGCTCCCGCTCTTTTTAAATTTCCACTCTGACTCTGAGTGCCCTCTGTTTTAAAATCTCCGCTCTGACTCTCAGCTCCCGCTTTTTTAAAATCTCCGCTCTGACTCACAACTCCGCTCTTTTTAAATTGCCGCTCTGACTCGCAGCTCCCGCTCGTTTCAAACCTCCGCTCTGACTGTCAGCGCCCGCTCTTTTTAAATCTCCGCTCTGACTCACAGCGCCCGCTCTTTTTAAATCTCCGCTCTGACTCAGAGTTCCCGCTCTTTTTAAATCTACGCTCTGACTCGCAGCTCCCGCTCTTTTTAAATCTCTGCTCTTACTCGCAGCTTCCGCTCTTTTAAAATCTCCACTCTGACTCACAGCTCCCTCACTTTTTAAATCTCCGCTCTGACTCTCAGCGCCTGCTCTTTTTAAATCTCCACTCTGACTCTGAGCACTTACTCTTTTTAAATCTCCACTCTGACTCGCAGGTCCCCCTCTTTCTAAATCTCCGCTCTGCCTCACAACTCCGTCCTTTTTAAATTTCCACTCCGACTCTGAGCACTCACTCTTTTAAAATCTCCGCTCTGACTCTCAGAGCCCGCTCTTTTTAAATCTCCGCTCTGACTCGCAGCTCCCGCTCTTTTTAAATCTCCGCTCTGACTCTCAGAGCCCGCTCTTTTTAAATCTCCGCTCTGACTCGCAGCTCCCGCTCTTTTTAAATCTCCGCTCTGACTCGCAGCTCCCGCTCTTTTTCAATCTCCGCTCTGAATCTGAGCACTCGCTCTTTTTAAATCTCCGCTCTGACTCACAGCTCCTGCTCTTTTTAAATCTCCGCTCTGACTCGCAGCTCACGCTCTTTTTAAATCTCCGCTCTGACTCGCAGCTCACGCTCTTTTTAAATCTCCGCTCTGACTCGCAGCTCCCGCTCTTTTTAAATCTCCGCTCTGACTCAAAGCTCCCGCTCTTTTTTAATTTCTACTCTGACTCTCAGTGCCCGCTGTTTTTAAATCTCCGCTCTGACACACAACTCCACTCTTTTTAAATCTCCGCTCTGACTCGCAGCTCCCGCTCTTTTTAAATCTCCGCTCTGACTCACAACTCCACTCTTTTTAAATCTCCGCTCTGACTCGCAGCTCCCGCTCTTTTTAAACCTCCGCTCTGACTGACAGCGCCCGCTCTTATTAAATCTCCGCTCTGACTCTGAGCACTTACTCTTTTTAAATCTCCACTCTGACTCGCAGCTCCCGCTCTTTATAAATTTCCGCTCTGACTCACAACTCCGCTCTTTTTAAATTTCCACTCCGACTCTGAGCACTCGCTCTTTTTAAATCTCCGCTCTGACTCTCAGCTCCTGCGCTTTTTAAATCTCCACTCTGACTCTTTGCACTCCCTCTTTTTAAATCTCCGCTCTGACTCGTAGCTCCCGCTCTTTTTAAATCCCCGCTCTGACTCTGAGCACTCACTCTTTTCAAAACTCCGCTCTGACTCACAACTCCGCTCTTTTTAAGTTTCTACTCTGCCTCTTAGTGCCCGCTATTTTTAAATCTCCGCTCCGACTCTCAGCGCCCGCTCTTTTTAAATCTCCGCTCTCACTCGCAGCTCCCGCACTTTTTAAATCTCCGCTCTGACTCACAACTCCGCACTTTTTAAATCTCAGCTCTGACTCGCAGCTCCCGCTCTTTTTAAATCTCCGTTCTGACTCACAGCTCCCGCTCTTTTTAAATTTCCACTCTGACACACAGCTCCCGCTTTTTTTAAATTTCCACTCTGACTCTGAGTGCCCTCTGTTTTAAAATCTCCGCTCTGACTCTCAGCTCCCGCTTTTTTAAAATCTCCGCTCTGACTCACAACTCCGCTCTTTTTAAATCGCCGCTCTGACTCGCAGCTCCCGCTCGTTTTAAACCTCCGCTCTGACTGTCAGCGCCTGCTCTTTTTAAATCTCCGCTCTGACTCACAGCTCCCGCTCTTTTTAAATCTCCGCTCTGACTCAGAGCTCCCGCTCTTTTTAAATCTACGCTCTGACTCGCAGCTCCCGCTCTTTTTAAATCTCTGCTCTTACTCGCAGCTTCCGTTCTTTTTAAATCTGCACTCTGACTCACAGCTCCCGCACTTTTTAAATCTCCGCTCTGAATCTCAGCGCCTGCTCTTTTTAAATCTCCACTCTGACTCTGAGCACTTACTCTTTTTAAATCTCCACTCTGACTCGCAGCTCCCGCTCTTTATAAATCTCCGCTCTGACTCACAACTCCGCTCTTATTAAATTTCCACTCCGACTCTGAGTACTCACTCTTTTTAAATCTCCGCTCTGACTCTCAGAGCCCGCTCTTTTTAAATCTCCGCTCTGACTCACAGCTCCCGCTCTTTTTAAATCTCCGGTCTTACTCGCAGCTTCCGCTCTTTTTAAATCTCCGCTCTGACTCGCAGCTCCCGCTCTTTTTAAATCTCCACTCTGACTCGCAGCTCACGCTCTTTTAAAATCTCCGCTCTGACTCTCAGACCCTGCGCTTTTTAAATCTCCGCTCTGACTCTGAGCACTCACGCTTTTGAAATCTCCGCTCTGACTCGCAGCTCCCGCTCTTTTTAAATCTCCGCTCAGACTCACAACTCTACTCTTTTTAAATCTCCGCTCTGACTCGCAGCTCCCGCTCTTTTTAAACCTCCGCTCTGACTGTCAGCGCCCGCTCTTTTTAAAACTCCGCTCTGACTCACAGCGCCCGCTCTTTTTAAATCTCCGATCTGACTCGCAGCTCACGCTCTTTTTAAATCTACGCTCTGACTCTCAGCGCCCGCTCTTTTTATATCTCCGCTCTGACTCGCAGCTTCCGCTCTTTTTAAATCTCCGCTCTGACTCACAACTCCGCACTTTTTAAATCTCAGTTCTGACTCGCAGCTCCCGCTCTTTTTAAATCTCCGCTCTGACTCACAGCTCCCGCTCTTTTTAAATTTCCACTCTGACTCTGAGTGCCCTCTGTTTTAAAATCTCCGCTCTGACTCTCAGCTCCCGCTTTTTTAAAATCTCCGCTCTGACTCACAACTCCGCTCTTTTTAAATTGCCGCTCTGACTCGCAGCTCCCGCTCGTTTTAAACCTCCGCTCTGACTGTCAGCGCCCGCTCTTTTTAAATCTCCGCTCTGACTCACAGCGCCCGCTCTTTTTAAATCTCCGCTCTGACTCAGAGTTCCCGCTCTTTTTAAATCTACGCTCTGACTCGCAGCTCCCGCTCTTTTTAAATCTCTGCTCTTACTCGCAGCTTCCGCTCTTTTAAAATCTCCACTCTGACTCACAGCTCCCTCACTTTTTAAATCTCCGCTCTGACTCTCAGCGCCTGCTCTTTTTAAATCTCCACTCTGACTCTGAGCACTTACTCTTTTTAAATCTCCACTCTGACTCGCAGGTCCCCCTCTTTCTAAATCTCCGCTCTGCCTCACAACTCCGTCCTTTTTAAATTTCCACTCCGACTCTGAGCACTCACTCTTTTAAAATCTCCGCTCTGACTCTCAGAGCCCGCTCTTTTTAAATCTCCGCTCTGACTCGCAGCTCCCGCTCTTTTTAAATCTCCGCTCTGACTCACAGCTCCCGCTCTTTTTAAATTTCCACTCTGACTCTGAGTGCCCTCTGTTTTAAAATCTCCGCTCTGACTCTCAGCTCCCACTTTTTTAAAATCTCCGCTCTGACTCACAACTCCGCTCTTTTTAAATTGCCGCTCTGACTCGCAGCTCCCGCTCGTTTTAAACCTCCGCTCTGACTGTCAGCGCCCGCTCTTTTTAAATCTCCGCTCTGACTCACAGCGCCCGCTCTTTTTAAATCTCCGCTCTGACTCAGAGTTCCCGCTCTTTTTAAATCTACGCTCTGACTCGCAGCTCCCGCTCTTTTTAAATCTCTGCTCTTACTCGCAGCTTCCGCTCTTTTAAAATCTCCACTCTGACTCACAGCTCCCTCACTTTTTAAATCTCCGCTCTGACTCTCAGCGCCTGCTCTTTTTAAATCTCCACTCTGACTCTGAGCACTTACTCTTTTTAAATCTCCACTCTGACTCGCAGGTCCCCCTCTTTCTAAATCTCCGCTCTGCCTCACAACTCCGTCCTTTTTAAATTTCCACTCCGACTCTGAGCACTCACTCTTTTAAAATCTCCGCTCTGACTCTCAGAGCCCGCTCTTTTTAAATCTCCGCTCTGACTCGCAGCTCCCGCTCTTTTTAAATCTCCGCTCTGACTCTCAGAGCCCGCTCTTTTTAAATCTCCGCTCTGACTCGCAGCTCCCGCTCTTTTTAAATCTCCGCTCTGACTCGCAGCTCCCGCTCTTTTTCAATCTCCGCTCTGAATCTGAGCACTCGCTCTTTTTAAATCTCCGCTCTGACTCACAGCTCCTGCTCTTTTTAAATCTCCGCTCTGACTCGCAGCTCACGCTCTTTTTAAATCTCCGCTCTGACTCGCAGCTCCCGCTCTTTTTAAATCTCCGCTCTGACTCACAGCTCCCGCTCTTTTTTAATTTCTACTCTGACTCTCAGTGCCCGCTGTTTTTAAATCACCGCTCTGACACACAACTCCACTCTTTTTAAATCTCCGCTCTGACTCTCAGCGCCTGCTCTTTTTAAATCTCCACTCTGACTCTGAGCACTTACTCTTTTTAAATCTCCACTCTGACTCGCAGGTCCCCCTCTTTCTAAATCTCCGCTCTGCCTCACAACTCCGTCCTTTTTAAATTTCCACTCCGACTCTGAGCACTCACTCTTTTAAAATCTCCGCTCTGACTCTCAGAGCCCGCTCTTTTTAAATCTCCGCTCTGACTCGCAGCTCCCGCTCTTTTAAAATCTCCGCTCTGACTCTCAGAGCCCGCTCTTTTTAAATCTCCGCTCTGACTCGCAGCTCCCGCTCTTTTTAAATCTCCGCTCTGACTCGCAGCTCCCGCTCTTTTTCAATCTCCGCTCTGAATCTGAGCACTCGCTCTTTTTAAATCTCCGCTCTGACTCACAGCTCCTGCTCTTTTTAAATCTCCGCTCTGACTCGCAGCTCACGCTCTTTTTAAATCTCCGCTCTGACTCTGAGTGCCCTCTGTTTTAAAATCTCCGCTCTGACTCTCAGCTCCCGCTTTTTTAAAATCTCCGCTCTGACTCACAACTCCGCTCTTTTTAAATCGCCGCTCTGACTCGCAGCTCCCGCTCGTTTTAAACCTCCGCTCTGACTGTCAGCGCCTGCTCTTTTTAAATCTCCGCTCTGACTCACAGCGCCCGCTCTTTTTAAATCTCCGCTCTGACTCAGAGCTCCCGCTCTTTTTAAATCTACGCTCTGACTCGCAGCTCCCGCTCTTTTTAAATCTCTGCTCTTACTCGCAGCTTCCGCTCTTTTTAAATCTGCACTCTGACTCACAGCTCCCGCACTTTTTAAATCTCCGCTCTGAATCTCAGCGCCTGCTCTTTTTAAATCTCCACTCTGACTCTGAGCACTTACTCTTTTTAAATCTCCACTCTGACTCGCAGCTCCCGCTCTTTATAAATCTCCGCTCTGACTCACAACTCCGCTCTTTTTAAATTTCCACTCCGACTCTGAGTACTCACTCTTTTTAAATCTCCGCTCTGACTCTCAGAGCCCGCTCTTTTTAAATCTCCGCTCTGACTCACAGCTCCCGCTCTTTTTAAATCTCCGGTCTTACTCGCAGCTTCCGCTCTTTTTAAATCTCCGCTCTGACTCGCAGCTCCCGCTCTTTTTAAATCTCCACTCTGACTCGCAGCTCACGCTCTTTTTAAATCTCCGCTCTGACTCTCAGACCCTGCGCTTTTTAAATCTCCGCTCTGACTCTGAGCACTCACGCTTTTGAAATCTCCGCTCTGACTCGCAGCTCCCGCTCTTTTTAAATCTCCGCTCAGACTCACAACTCTACTCTTTTTAAATCTCCGCTCTGACTCGCAGCTCCCGCTCTTTTTAAACCTCCGCTCTGACTGTCAGCGCCCGCTCTTTTTAAAACTCCGCTCTGACTCACAGCGCCCGCTCTTTTTAAATCTCCGATCTGACTCGCAGCTCACGCTCTTTTTAAATCTACGCTCTGACTCTCAGCGCCCGCTCTTTTTATATCTCCGCTCTGACTCGCATCTTCCGCTCTTTTTAAATCTCCGCTCTGACTCACAACTCCGCACCATTTAAATCTCAGTTCTGACTCGCAGCTCCCGCTCTTTTTAAATCTCCGCTCTGACTCACAGCTCCCGCTCTTTTTAAATTTCCACTCTGACTCTGAGTGCCCTCTGTTTTAAAATCTCCGCTCTGACTCTCAGCTCCCGCTTTTTTAAAATCTCCGCTCTGACTCACAACTCCGCTCTTTTTAAATTGCCGCTCTGACTCGCAGCTCCCGCTCGTTTTAAACCTCCGCTCTGACTGTCAGCGCCCGCTCTTTTTAAATCTCCGCTCTGACTCACAGCGCCCGCTCTTTTTAAATCTCCGCTCTGACTCAGAGTTCCCGCTCTTTTTAAATCTACGCTCTGACTCGCAGCTCCCGCTCTTTTTAAATCTCTGCTCTTACTCGCAGCTTCCGCTCTTTTAAAATCTCCACTCTGACTCACAGCTCCCTCACTTTTTAAATCTCCGCTCTGACTCTCAGCGCCTGCTCTTTTTAAATCTCCACTCTGACTCTGAGCACTTACTCTTTTTAAATCTCCACTCTGACTCGCAGGTCCCCCTCTTTCTAAATCTCCGCTCTGCCTCACAACTCCGTCCTTTTTAAATTTCCACTCCGACTCTGAGCACTCACTCTTTTAAAATCTCCGCTCTGACTCTCAGAGCCCGCTCTTTTTAAATCTCCGCTCTGACTCGCAGCTCCCGCTCTTTTTAAATCTCCGCTCTGACTCTCAGAGCCCGCTCTTTTTAAATCTCCGCTCTGACTCGCAGCTCCCGCTCTTTTTAAATCTCCGCTCTGACTCGCAGCTCACGCTCTTTTTAAATCTCCGCTCTGACTCGCAGCTCCCGCTCTTTTTAAATCTCCGCTCTGACTCACAGCTCCCGCTCTTTTTTAATTTCTACTCTGACTCTCAGTGCCCGCTGTTTTTAAATCACCGCTCTGACACACAACTCCACTCTTTTTAAATCTCCGCTCTGACTCTCAGCGCCTGCTCTTTTTAAATCTCCACTCTGACTCTGAGCACTTACTCTTTTTAAATCTCCACTCTGACTCGCAGGTCCCCCTCTTTCTAAATCTCCGCTCTGCCTCACAACTCCGTCCTTTTTAAATTTCCACTCCGACTCTGAGCACTCACTCTTTTAAAATCTCCGCTCTGACTCTCAGAGCCCGCTCTTTTTAAATCTCCGCTCTGACTCGCAGCTCCCGCTCTTTTAAAATCTCCGCTCTGACTCTCAGAGCCCGCTCTTTTTAAATCTCCGCTCTGACTCGCAGCTCCCGCTCTTTTTAAATCTCCGCTCTGACTCGCAGCTCCCGCTCTTTTTCAATCTCCGCTCTGAATCTGAGCACTCGCTCTTTTTAAATCTCCGCTCTGACTCACAGCTCCTGCTCTTTTTAAATCTCCGCTCTGACTCGCAGCTCACGCTCTTTTTAAATCTCCGCTCTGACTCTGAGTGCCCTCTGTTTTAAAATCTCCGCTCTGACTCTCAGCTCCCGCTTTTTTAAAATCTCCGCTCTGACTCACAACTCCGCTCTTTTTAAATCGCCGCTCTGACTCGCAGCTCCCGCTCGTTTTAAACCTCCGCTCTGACTGTCAGCGCCTGCTCTTTTTAAATCTCCGCTCTGACTCACAGCGCCCGCTCTTTTTAAATCTCCGCTCTGACTCAGAGCTCCCGCTCTTTTTAAATCTACGCTCTGACTCGCAGCTCCCGCTCTTTTTAAATCTCTGCTCTTACTCGCAGCTTCCGCTCTTTTTAAATCTGCACTCTGACTCACAGCTCCCGCACTTTTTAAATCTCCGCTCTGAATCTCAGCGCCTGCTCTTTTTAAATCTCCACTCTGACTCTGAGCACTTACTCTTTTTAAATCTCCACTCTGACTCGCAGCTCCCGCTCTTTATAAATCTCCGCTCTGACTCACAACTCCGCTCTTTTTAAATTTCCACTCCGACTCTGAGTACTCACTCTTTTTAAATCTCCGCTCTGACTCTCAGAGCCCGCTCTTTTTAAATCTCCGCTCTGACTCACAGCTCCCGCTCTTTTTAAATCTCCGGTCTTACTCGCAGCTTCCGCTCTTTTTAAATCTCCGCTCTGACTCGCAGCTCCCGCTCTTTTTAAATCTCCACTCTGACTCGCAGCTCACGCTCTTTTTAAATCTCCGCTCTGACTCTCAGACCCTGCGCTTTTTAAATCTCCGCTCTGACTCTGAGCACTCACGCTTTTGAAATCTCCGCTCTGACTCGCAGCTCCCGCTCTTTTTAAATCTCCGCTCAGACTCACAACTCTACTCTTTTTAAATCTCCGCTCTGACTCGCAGCTCCCGCTCTTTTTAAACCTCCGCTCTGACTGTCAGCGCCCGCTCTTTTTAAAACTCCGCTCTGACTCACAGCGCCCGCTCTTTTTAAATCTCCGATCTGACTCGCAGCTCACGCTCTTTTTAAATCTACGCTCTGACTCTCAGCGCCCGCTCTTTTTATATCTCCGCTCTGACTCGCAGCTTCCGCTCTTTTTAAATCTCCGCTCTGACTCACAACTCCGCACTTTTTAAATCTCAGTTCTGACTCGCAGCTCCCGCTCTTTTTAAATCTCCGCTCTGACTCACAGCTCCCGCTCTTTTTAAATTTCCACTCTGACTCTGAGTGCCCTCTGTTTTAAAATCTCCGCTCTGACTCTCAGCTCCCGCTTTTTTAAAATCTCCGCTCTGACTCACAACTCCGCTCTTTTTAAATTGCCGCTCTGACTCGCAGCTCCCGCTCGTTTTAAACCTCCGCTCTGACTGTCAGTGCCCGCTCTTTTTAAATCTCCGCTCTGACTCACAGCGCCCGCTCTTTTTAAATCTCCGCTCTGACTCAGAGTTCCCGCTCTTTTTAAATCTACGCTCTGACTCGCAGCTCCCGCTCTTTTTAAATCTCTGCTCTTACTCGCAGCTTCCGCTCTTTTAAAATCTCCACTCTGACTCACAGCTCCCTCACTTTTTAAATCTCCGCTCTGACTCTCAGCGCCTGCTCTTTTTAAATCTCCACTCTGACTCTGAGCACTTACTCTTTTTAAATCTCCACTCTGACTCGCAGGTCCCCCTCTTTCTAAATCTCCGCTCTGCCTCACAACTCCGTCCTTTTTAAATTTCCACTCCGACTCTGAGCACTCACTCTTTTAAAATCTCCGCTCTGACTCTCAGAGCCCGCTCTTTTTAAATCTCCGCTCTGACTCGCAGCTCCCGCTCTTTTTAAATCTCCGCTCTGACTCTCAGAGCCCGCTCTTTTTAAAACTCCGCCCTGACTCACACCCCCCGCTCTTTTTAAATCTCCGCTCTGACTCACAGCTCCCGCTCTTTTTAAATCTACGCTCTGACTCTCAGCGCCCGCTCTTTTTAAATTTCCGCTCTGACTCGCAGCGCACGCTCTTTTTAAATCTCCGCTCTGACTCGCAGCTCCCGCTCTTTTTAAATCTCCGCTCTGACTCGCAGCTCCCGCTCTTTTTCAATCTCCGCTCTGAATCTGAGCACTCGCTCTTTTTAAATCTCCGCTCTGACTCACAGCTCCTGCTCTTTTTAAATCTCCGCTCTGACTCGCAGCTCACGCTCTTTTTAAATCTCCGCTCTGACTCGCAGCTCCCGCTCTTTTTAAATCTCCGCTCTGACTCACAGCTCCCGCTCTTTTTTAATTTCTACTCTGACTCTCAGTGCCCGCTGTTTTTAAATCACCGCTCTGACACACAACTCCACTCTTTTTAAATCTCCGCTCTGACTCTCAGCGCCTGCTCTTTTTAAATCTCCACTCTGACTCTGAGCACTTACTCTTTTTAAATCTCCACTCTGACTCGCAGGTCCCCCTCTTTCTAAATCTCCGCTCTGCCTCACAACTCCGTCCTTTTTAAATTTCCACTCCGACTCTGAGCACTCACTCTTTTAAAATCTCCGCTCTGACTCTCAGAGCCCGCTCTTTTTAAATCTCCGCTCTGACTCGCAGCTCCCGCTCTTTTAAAATCTCCGCTCTGACTCTCAGAGCCCGCTCTTTTTAAATCTCCGCTCTGACTCGCAGCTCCCGCTCTTTTTAAATCTCCGCTCTGACTCGCAGCTCCCGCTCTTTTTCAATCTCCGCTCTGAATCTGAGCACTCGCTCTTTTTAAATCTCCGCTCTGACTCACAGCTCCTGCTCTTTTTAAATCTCCGCTCTGACTCGCAGCTCACGCTCTTTTTAAATCTCCGCTCTGACTCGCAGCTCCCGCTCTTTTTAAATCTCCGCTCTGACTCTCAGAGCCCGCTCTTTTTAAATCTCCGCTCTGACTCGCAGCTCCCGCTCTTTTTAAATCTCCGCTCTGACTCGCAGCTCCCGCTCTTTTTCAATCTCCGCTCTGAATCTGAGCACTCGCTCTTTTTAAATCTCCGCTCTGACTCACAGCTCCTGCTCTTTTTAAATCTCCGCTCTGACTCGCAGCTCACGCTCTTTTTAAATCTCCGCTCTGACTCGCAGCTCCCGCTCTTTTTAAATCTCCGCTCTGACTCGCAGCTCCCGCTCTTTTTAAATCTCCGCTCTGACTCACAGCTCCCGCTCTTTTTAAATCTCCGCTCTGACTCTCAGAGCCCGCTCTTTTTAAATCTCCGCTCTGACTCGCAGCTCCCGCTCTTTTTAAATCTCCGCTCTGACTCGCAGCTCCCGCTCTTTTTCAATCTCCGCTCTGAATCTGAGCACTCGCTCTTTTTAAATCTCCGCTCTGACTCACAGCTCCTGCTCTTTTTAAATCTCCGCTCTGACTCGCAGCTCACGCTCTTTTTAAATCTCCGCTCTGACTCGCAGCTCCCGCTCTTTTTAAATCTCCGCTCTGACTCGCAGCTCCCGCTCTTTTTAAATCTCCGCTCTGACTCACAGCTCCCGCTCTTTTTTAATTTCTACTCTGACTCTCAGTGCCCGCTGTTTTTAAATCTCCGCTCTGACACACAACTCCACTCTTTTTAAATCTCCGCTCTGACTCGCAGCTCCCGCTCTTTTTAAATCTCCGCTCTGACTCACAACTCCACTCTTTTTAAATCTCCGCTCTGACTCGCAGCTCCCGCTCTTTTTAAACCTCCGCTCTGACTGTCAGCGCCCGCTCTTATTAAATCTCCGCTCTGACTCTGAGCACTTACTCTTTTTAAATCTCCACTCTGACTCGCAGCTCCCGCTCTTTATAAATCTCCGCTCTGACTCACTACTCCGCTCTTTTTAAATTTCCACTCCGACTCTGAGCACTCGCTCTTTTTAAATCTCCGCTCTGACTCGCAGCTCACGCTCTTTTTAAATCTCCGCTCTGACTCTCAGCCCCTGCGCTTTTCAAATCTCCGCTCTGACTCTGAGCACTCACGCTTTTGAAATCTCCGCCCTGACTCGCAGCTCCCGCTCTTTTTAAATCTCCGCTGTGACTCACAACTCTACTCTTTTTAAATCACCGCTCTGACTCGCAGCTCCCGCTCTTTTTAAACCTCCGCTCTGACTGTCAGCGCCCGCTCTTTTTAAAACTCCGCTCTGACTCACAGCGCCCGCCCTTTTTAAATCTCCGCTCTGACTCACAGCTCCCGCTCTTTTTAAATCTACGCTCTGACTCTCAGCGCCCGCTCTTTTTAAATTTCCGCTCTGACTCGCAGCTCCCGCTCTTTTTAAATCTCCGCTCTGACTCACAACTCCGCACTTTTTAAATCTCCGCTCTGACTCGCAGCTCCCGCTCTTTTTAAATCTCCGCTCTGACTCACAGCTCCCGCTCTTTTTAAATCTCCGCTCTGACTCTCAGAGCCCGCTCTTTTTAAATCTCCGCTCTGACTCGCAGCTCCCGCTCTTTTTAAATCTCCGCTCTGACTCGCAGCTCCCGCTCTTTTTCAATCTCCGCTCTGAATCTGAGCACTCGCTCTTTTTAAATCTCCGCTCTGACTCACAGCTCCTGCTCTTTTTAAATCTCCGCTCTGACTCGCAGCTCACGCTCTTTTTAAATCTCCGCTCTGACTCGCAGCTCCCGCTCTTTTTAAATCTCCGCTCTGACTCGCAGCTCCCGCTCTTTTTAAATCTCCGCTCTGACTCACAGCTCCCGCTCTTTTTTAATTTCTACTCTGACTCTCAGTGCCCGCTGTTTTTAAATCTCCGCTCTGACACACAACTCCACTCTTTTTAAATCTCCGCTCTGACTCGCAGCTCCCGCTCTTTTTAAATCTCCGCTCTGACTCACAACTCCACTCTTTTTAAATCTCCGCTCTGACTCGCAGCTCCCGCTCTTTTTAAACCTCCGCTCTGACTGTCAGCGCCCGCTCTTATTAAATCTCCGCTCTGACTCTGAGCACTTACTCTTTTTAAATCTCCACTCTGACTCGCAGCTCCCGCTCTTTATAAATCTCCGCTCTGACTCACTACTCCGCTCTTTTTAAATTTCCACTCCGACTCTGAGCACTCGCTCTTTTTAAATCTCCGCTCTGACTCGCAGCTCACGCTCTTTTTAAATCTCCGCTCTGACTCTCAGCCCCTGCGCTTTTCAAATCTCCGCTCTGACTCTGAGCACTCACGCTTTTGAAATCTCCGCCCTGACTCGCAGCTCCCGCTCTTTTTAAATCTCCGCTGTGACTCACAACTCTACTCTTTTTAAATCTCCGCTCTGACTCGCAGCTCCCGCTCTTTTTAAACCTCCGCTCTGACTGTCAGCGCCCGCTCTTTTTAAAACTCCGCTCTGACTCACAGCGCCCGCTCTTTTTAAATCTCCGCTCTGACTCACAGCTCACGCTCTTTTTAAATCTACGCTCTGACTCTCAGCGCCCGCTCTTTTTAAATTTCCGCTCTGACTCGCAGCTCCCGCTCTTTTTAAATCTCCGCTCTGACTCACAACTCCGCACTTTTTAAATCTCAGTTCTGACTCGCAGCTCCCGCTCTTTTTAAATCTCCGCTCTGACACACAGCTCCCGCTTTTTTTAAATTTCCACTCTGACTCTGAGTGCCCTCTGTTTTAAAATCTCCGCTCTGACTCTCAGCTCCCGCTTTTTTAAAATCTCCGCTCTGACTCACAACTCCGCTCTTTTTAAATCTCCGCTCTGACTCACAGCGCCCGCTCTTTTTAAATCTCCGCTCTGACTCAGAGCTCCCGCTCTTTTTAAATCTACGCTCTGACTCGCAGCTCCCACTCTTTTAAAATCTCTGCTCTTACTCGCAGCTTCCGCTCTTTTTAAATCTGCACTCTGACTCACAGCTCCCGCACTTTTTAAATCTCCGCTCTGAATCTCAGCTCCTGCTCTTTTTAAATCTCCACTCTGACTCTGAGCACTTACTCTTTTTAAATCTCCACTCTGACTCGCAGCTCCCGCTCTTTATAAATCTCCGCTCTGACTCACAACTCCGCTCTTTTTAAATTTCCACTCCGACTCTGAGCACTCACTCTTTTTAAATCTCCGCTCTGACTCTCAGAGCCCGCTCTTTTTAAATCTCCGCTCTGACTCACAGCTCCCGCTCTTTTTAAATCTCCGGTCTTACTCGCAGCTTCCGCTCTTTTTAAATCTCCGCTCTGACTCGCAGCTCCCGCTCTTTTTAAATCTCCACTCTGACTCGCAGCTCACGCTCTTTTTAAATCTCCGCTCTGACTCTCAGACCCTGCGCTTTTGAAATCTCCGCTCTGACTCGCAGCTCCCGCTCTTTTTAAATCTCCGCTCAGACTCACAACTCTACTCTTTTTAAATCTCCGCTCTGACTCGCAGCTCCCGCTCTTTTTAAACCTCCGCTCTGACTGTCAGCGCCCGCTCTTTTTAAAACTCCGCTCTGACTCACAGCGCCCGCTCTTTTTAAATCTCCGCTCTGACTCGCAGCTCACGCTCTTTTTAAATCTACGCACTGACACTCAGCGCCCGCTCTTTTTCTATCTCCGCTCTGACTCGCAGCTTCCGCTCTTTTTAAATCTCCGCTCTGACTCACAACTCCGCACTTTTTAAATCTCAGTTCTGACTCGCAGCTCCCGCTCTTTTTAAATCTCCGCTCTGACTCACAGCTCCCGCTCTTTTTAAATTTCCACTCTGACTCTGAGTGCCCTCTGTTTTAAAATCTCCGCTCTGACTCTCAGCTCCCGCTTTTTTAAAATCTCCGCTCTGACTCACAACTCCGCTCTTTTTAAATTGCCGCTCTGACTCGCAGCTCCCGCTCGTTTCAAACCTCCGCTCTGACTGTCAGCGCCCGCTCTTTTTAAATCTCCGCTCTGACTCACAGCGCCCGCTCTTTTTAAATCTCCGCTCTGACTCAGAGTTCCCGCTCTTTTTAAATCTACGCTCTGACTCGCAGCTCCCGCTCTTTTTAAATCTCTGCTCTTACTCGCAGCTTCCGCTCTTTTAAAATCTCCACTCTGACTCACAGCTCCCTCACTTTTTAAATCTCCGCTCTGACTCTCAGCGCCTGCTCTTTTTAAATCTCCACTCTGACTCTGAGCACTTACTCTTTTTAAATCTCCACTCTGACTCGCAGGTCCCCCTCTTTCTAAATCTCCGCTCTGCCTCACAACTCCGTCCTTTTTAAATTTCCACTCCGACTCTGAGCACTCACTCTTTTAAAATCTCCGCTCTGACTCTCAGAGCCCGCTCTTTTTAAATCTCCGCTCTGACTCGCAGCTCCCGCTCTTTTTAAATCTCCGCTCTGACTCTCAGAGCCCGCTCTTTTTAAATCTCCGCTCTGACTCGCAGCTCCCGCTCTTTTTAAATCTCCGCTCTGACTCGCAGCTCCCGCTCTTTTTCAATCTCCGCTCTGAATCTGAGCACTCGCTCTTTTTAAATCTCCGCTCTGACTCACAGCTCCTGCTCTTTTAAAATCTCCGCTCTGACTCGCAGCTCACGCTCTTTTTAAATCTCCGCTCTGACTCGCAGCTCACGCTCTTTTTAAATCTCCGCTCTGACTTGCAGCTCCCGCTCTTTTTAAATCTCCGCTCTGACTCAAAGCTCCCGCTCTTTTTTAATTTCTACTCTGACTCTCAGTGCCCGCTGTTTTTAAATCTCCGCTCTGACACACAACTCCACTCTTTTTAAATCTCCGCTCTGACTCGCAGCTCCCGCTCTTTTTAAATCTCCGCTCTGACTCACAACTCCACTCTTTTTAAATCTCCGCTCTGACTCGCAGCTCCCGCTCTTTTTAAACCTCCGCTCTGACTGACAGCGCCCGCTCTTATTAAATCTCCGCTCTGACTCTGAGCACTTACTCTTTTTAAATCTCCACTCTGACTCGCAGCTCCCGCTCTTTATAAATCTCCGCTCTGACTCACAACTCCGCTCTTTTTAAATTTCCACTCCGACTCTGAGCACTCGCTCTTTTTAAATCTCCGCTCTGACTCTCAGCTCCTGCGCTTTTTAAATCTCCACTCTGACTCTTTGCACTCCCTCTTTTTAAATCTCCGCTCTGACTCGTAGCTCCCGCTCTTTTTAAATCCCCGCTCTGACTCTGAGCACTCACTCTTTTCAAAACTCCGCTCTGACTCACAACTCCGCTCTTTTTAAGTTTCTACTCTGCCTCTTAGTGCCCGCTATTTTTAAATCTCCGCTCCGACTCTCAGCGCCCGCTCTTTTTAAATCTCCGCTCTCACTCGCAGCTCCCGCACTTTTTAAATCTCCGCTCTGACTCACAACTCCGCACTTTTTAAATCTCAGCTCTGACTCGCAGCTCCCGCTCTTTTTAAATCTCCGTTCTGACTCACAGCTCCCGCTCTTTTTAAATTTCCACTCTGACACACAGCTCCCGCTTTTTTTAAATTTCCACTCTGACTCTGAGTGCCCTCTGTTTTAAAATCTCCGCTCTGACTCTCAGCTCCCGCTTTTTTAAAATCTCCGCTCTGACTCACAACTCCGCTCTTTTTAAATCGCCGCTCTGACTCGCAGCTCCCGCTCATTTTAAACCTCCGCTGTGACTGTCAGCGCCTGCTCTTTTTAAATCTCCGCTCTGACTCACAGCGCCCGCTCTTTTTAAATCTCCGCTCTGACTCAGAGCTCCCGCTCTTTTTAAATCTACGCTCTGACTCGCAGCTCCCGCTCTTTTTAAATCTCTGCTCTTACTCGCAGCTTCCGCTCTTTTTAAATCTGCACTCTGACTCACAGCTCCCGCACTTTTTAAATCTCCGCTCTGAATCTCAGCGCCTGCTCTTTTTAAATCTCCACTCTGACTCTGAGCACTTACTCTTTTTAAATCTCCACTCTGACTCGCAGCTCCCGCTCTTTATAAATCTCCGCTCTGACTCACAACTCCGCTCTTTTTAAATTTCCACTCCGACTCTGAGTACTCACTCTTTTTAAATCTCCGCTCTGACTCTCAGAGCCCGCTCTTTTTAAATCTCCGCTCTGACTCACAGCTCCCGCTCTTTTTAAATCTCCGGTCTTACTCGCAGCTTCCGCTCTTTTTAAATCTCCGCTCTGACTCGCAGCTCCCGCTCTTTTTAAATCTCCACTCTGACTCGCAGCTCACGCTCTTTTTAAATCTCCGCTCTGACTCTCAGACCCTGCGCTTTTTAAATCTCCGCTCTGACTCTGAGCACTCACGCTTTTGAAATCTCCGCTCTGACTCGCAGCTCCCGCTCTTTTTAAATCTCCGCTCAGACTCACAACTCTACTCTTTTTAAATCTCCGCTCTGACTCGCAGCTCCCGCTCTTTTTAAATCTACGCTCTGACTCTCAGCGCCCGCTCTTTTTATATCTCCGCTCTGACTCGCAGCTTCCGCTCTTTTTAAATCTCCGCTCTGACTCACAACTCCGCACTTTTTAAATCTCAGTTCTGACTCGCAGCTCCCGCTCTTTTTAAATCTCCGCTCTGACTCACAGCTCCCGCTCTTTTTAAATTTCCACTCTGACTCTGAGTGCCCTCTGTTTTAAAATCTCCGCTCTGACTCTCAGCTCCCGCTTTTTTAAAATCGCCGCTCTGACTCACAACTCCGCTCTTTTTAAATTGCCGCTCTGACTCGCAGCTCCCGCTCGTTTTAAACCTCCGCTCTGACTGTCAGCGCCCGCTCTTTTTAAATCTCCGCTCTGACTCACAGCGCCCGCTCTTTTTAAATCTCCGCTCTGACTCAGAGTTCCCGCTCTTTTTAAATCTACGCTCTGACTCGCAGCTCCCGCTCTTTTTAAATCTCTGCTCTTACTCGCAGCTTCCGCTCTTTTAAAATCTCCACTCTGACTCACAGCTCCCTCACTTTTTAAATCTCCGCTCTGACTCTCAGCGCCTGCTCTTTTTAAATCTCCACTCTGACTCTGAGCACTTACTCTTTTTAAATCTCCACTCTGACTCGCAGGTCCCCCTCTATCTAAATCTCCGCTCTGCCTCACAACTCCGTCCTTTTTAAATTTCCACTCCGACTCTGAGCACTCACTCTTTTAAAATCTCCGCTCTGACTCTCAGAGCCCGCTCTTTTTAAATCTCCGCTCTGACTCGCAGCTCCCGCTCTTTTAAAATCTCCGCTCTGACTCTCAGAGCCCGCTCTTTTTAAATCTCCGCTCTGACTCGCAGCTCCCGCTCTTTTTAAATCTCCGCTCTGACTCGCAGCTCCCGCTCTTTTTCAATCTCCGCTCTGAATCTGAGCACTCGCTCTTTTTAAATCTCCGCTCTGACTCACAGCTCCTGCTCTTTTTAAATCTCCGCTCTGACTCGCAGCTCACGCTCTTTTTAAATCTCCGCTCTGACTCGCAGCTCCCGCTCTTTTTAAATCTCCGCTCTGACTCACAGCTCCCGCTCTTTTTTAATTTCTACTCTGACTCTCAGTGCCCGCTGTTTTTAAATCACCGCTCTGATACACAACTCCACTCTTTTTAAATCTCCGCTCTGACTCTCAGCGCCTGCTCTTTTTAAATCTCCACTCTGACTCTGAGCACTTACTCTTTTTAAATCTCCACTCTGACTCGCAGGTCCCCCTCTTTCTAAATCTCCGCTCTGCCTCACAACTCCGTCCTTTTTAAATTTCCACTCCGACTCTGAGCACTCACTCTTTTAAAATCTCCGCTCTGACTCTCAGAGCCCGCTCTTTTTAAATCTCCGCTCTGACTCGCAGCTCCCGCTCTTTTAAAATCTCCGCTCTGACTCTCAGAGCCCGCTCTTTTTAAATCTCCGCTCTGACTCGCAGCTCCCGCTCTTTTTAAATCTCCGCTCTGACTCGCAGCTCCCGCTCTTTTTCAATCTCCGCTCTGAATCTGAGCACTCGCTCTTTTTAAATCTCCGCTCTGACTCACAGCTCCTGCTCTTTTTAAATCTCCGCTCTGACTCGCAGCTCACGCTCTTTTTAAATCTCCGCTCTGACTCGCAGCTCCCGCTCTTTTTAAATCTCCGCTCTGACTCACAGCTCCCGCTCTTTTTTAATTTCTACTCTGACTCTCAGTGCCCGCTGTTTTTAAATCACCGCTCTGACACACAACTCCACTCTTTTTAAATCTCCGCTCTGACTCGCAGCTCCCTCTCTTTTTAAATCTCCGCTCTGACTCACAACTCCACTCTTTTTAAATCTCCGCTCTGACTCGCAGCTCCCGCTCTTTTTAAACCTCCGCTCTGACTGACAGCGCCCGCTCTTATTAAATCTCCGCTCTGACTCTGAGCACTTACTCTTTTTAAATCTCCACTCTGACTCGCAGCTCCCGCTCTTTATAAATCTCTGCTCTGACTCACAACTCCGCTCTTTTTAAATCTCCGGTCTTACTCGCAGCTCCTGCGCTTTTTAAATCTCCACTCTGACTCTTTGCACTCCCTCTTTTTAAATCTCCGCTCTGACTCGTAGCTCCCGCTCTTTTTAAATCCCCGCTCTGACTCTGAGCACTCACTCTTTTCAAAACTCCGCTCTGACTCACAACTCCGCTCTTTTTAAGTTTCTACTCTGCCTCTTAGTGCCCGCTATTTTTAAATCTCCGCTACGACTCTCAGCGCCCGCTCTTTTTAAATCTCCGCTCTGACTCGCAGCTCCCGCACTTTTTAAATCTCCGCTCTGACTCACAACTACGCACTTTTTAAATCTCAGCTCTGACTCGCAGCTCCCGCTCTTTTTAAATCTCCGTTCTGACTCACAGCTCCCGCTCTTTTTAAATTTCCACTCTGACTCTCAGTGCCCTCTGTTTATAAATCTCCGCTCTGACTCTCAGCTCCCGCTTTTTTAAAATCTCCGCTCTGACTCACAACTCCGCTCTTTTTAAATCGCCGCTCTGACTCACAGCTCCCGCTCTTTTTAAATCTCCGGTCTTACTCGCAGCTTCCGCACTTTTTAAATCTCCGCTCTGACTCGCAAGTCCCGCTCTTTTTAAATCTCCGCTCTGACTCTCAGCGCCTGCTCTTTTTAAATCTCCACTCGGACTCTGAGCACTTACTCTTTCTAAATCTCCACTCTGACTCACAGCGCCCGCTCTTTTTAAATCTCCGCTCTGACTCACAGCTCCCGCTCTTTTTAAATCTCCGCTCTGACTCTCAGTGCCCGCTCTTTTTAAATCTCCGCTCCGACTCTCAGCGCCCGCTCTTTTTAAATCTCCGCTCTGACTCAGCGCCCGCTCTTTTTAAATCTCCGCTCTGACTCTGAGCACTTACTCTTTTTAAATCCCCACTCTGACTCGCAGCTCCCGCTCTTTATAAATCTCCGCTCTGACTCACAGCTCCCGCTCTTTTTAAATCTCCGGTCTTACTCGCAGCTTCCGCTCTTTTTAAATCTCCGCTGACTCGCAGCTCCCACTCTTTTTAAATCTCCACTCTGACTCGCAGCTCACGCTCTTTTTAAATCTCCGCTCTGACTCTCAGCCCCTGCGCTTTTCAAATCTCCGCTCTGACTCGCAGCTCCCGCTCTTTTTAAATCTCCGCTGTGACTCACAACTCTACTCTTTTTAAATCTCCGCTCTGACTCGCAGCTCCCGCTCTTTTTAAACCTCCGCTCTGACTGTCAGCGCCCGCTCTTTTTAAAACTCCGCTCTGACTCACAGCGCCCGCTCTTTTTAAATCTCCGCTCTGACTCACAGCTCCCGCTCTTTTTAAATCTTCGCTCTGGCTCTCAGTGCCCGCTCTTTTCAAATCTCCGCTCCGACTCTCAGCGCCCGCTCTTTTTAAATCTCCGCTCTGACTCACAGAGCCCGCTCTTTTTAAATCTCCGCTCTGACTCACAACTCGACTCTTTTTAAATCTCCACTCTGACTCGCAGCTCCCGCTCTTTTTAAACCTCCGCTCTGACTGTCAGCACCCGCTCTTTTTAAATCTCCGCACTGTCTCTCTGCTCCTGCGCTTTTTAAATCTCCGCTCTGACTCTGAGCACTCACTCTTTTCAAAACTCCGCTCTGACTCACAACTCCGCTCTTTTTAAGTTTCTACTCTGCCTCTTAGTGCCCGCTATTTTTAAATCTCCGCTCCGACTCTCAGCGCCCGCTCTTTTTAAATCTCCGCTCTGACTCGCAGCTCCCGCACTTTTTAAATCTCCGCTCTGACTCACAACTCCGCACTTTTTAAATCTCAGCTCTGACTCGCAGCTCCCGCTCTTTTTAAATCTCCGTTCTGACTCACAGCTCCCGCTCTTTTTAAATTTCCACTCTGACTCTCAGTGCCCTCTGTTTTTAAATCTCCGCTCTGACTCTCAGCTCCCGCTTTTTTAAAATCTCCGCTCTGACTCACAACTCCGCTCTTTTTAAATCGCCGCTCTGACTCACAGCTCCCGCTCTTTTTAAATCTCCGGTCTTACTCGCAGCTTCCGCTCTTTTTAAATCTCCGCTCTGACTCGCAAGTCCCGCTCTTTTTAAATCTCCGCTCTGACTCTCAGCGCCTGCTCTTTTTAAATCTCCACTCGGACTCTGAGCACTTACTCTTTCTAAATCTCCACTCTGACTCACAGCGCCCGCTCTTTTTAAATCTCCGCTCTGACTCACAGCTCCCGCTCTTTTTAAATCTCCGCTCTGACTCTCAGTGCCCGCTCTTTTTAAATCTCCGCTCTGACTCTCAGTGCCCGCTCTTTTTAAATCTCCACTCCGACTCTCAGCGCCCGCTCTTTTTAAATCTCCGCTCTGACTCAGCGCCCGCTCTTTTTAAATCTCCGCTCTGACACTCAGTGCCAGCTCTTTTTAAATCTCCGCTCTGACTCTCAGCGCCTGCTCTTTTTAAATCTCCAGTCGGACTCTGAGCACTTACTCTTTCTAAATCTCCACTCTGACTCACAGCGCCCGCTCTTTTTAAATCTCCGCTCTGACTCACAGCTCCCGCTCTTTTTAAATCTCCGCTCTGACTCTCAGTGCCCGCTCTTTTTAAATCTCCGCTCCGACTCTCAGCGCCCGCTCTTTTTAAATCTCCGCTCTGACTCAGCGCCCGCTCTTTTTAAATCTCCGTTCTGACTCTGAGCACTTACTCTTTTTAAATCCCCACTCTGACTCGCAGCTCCCGCTCTTTATAAATCTCCGCTCTGACTCACAACTCCGCTCTTTTTAAATCGCCGCTCTGACTCGCAGCTCCCGCTCGTTTTAAACCTCCGCTCTGACTGTCAGCGCCTGCTCTTTTTAAATCTCCGCTCTGACTCACAGCGCCCGCTCTTTTTAAATCTCCGCTCTGACTCAGAGCTCCCGCTCTTTTTAAATCTACGCTCTGACTCGCAGCTCCCGCTCTTTTTAAATCTCTGCTCTTACTCGCAGCTTCCGCTCTTTTTAAATCTGCACTCTGACTCACAGCTCCCGCACTTTTTAAATCTCCGCTCTGAATCTCAGCGCCTGCTCTTTTTAAATCTCCACTCTGACTCTGAGCACTTACTCTTTTTAAATCTCCACTCTGACTCGCAGCTCCCGCTCTTTATAAATCTCCGCTCTGACTCACAACTCCGCTCTTTTTAAATTTCCACTCCGACTCTGAGTACTCACTCTTTTTAAATCTCCGCTCTGACTCTCAGAGCCCGCTCTTTTTAAATCTCCGCTCTGACTCACAGCTCCCGCTCTTTTTAAATCTCCGGTCTTACTCGCAGCTTCCGCTCTTTTTAAATCTCCGCTCTGACTCGCAGCTCCCGCTCTTTTTAAATCTCCACTCTGACTCGCAGCTCACGCTCTTTTTAAATCTCCGCTCTGACTCTCAGACCCTGCGCTTTTTAAATCTCCGCTCTGACTCTGAGCACTCACACTTTTGAAATCTCCGCTCTGACTCGCAGCTCCCGCTCTTTTTAAATCTCCGCTCAGACTCACAACTCTACTCTTTTTAAATCTCCGCTCTGACTCGCAGCTCCCGCTCTTTTTAAACCTCCGCTCTGACTGTCAGCGCCCGCTCTTTTTAAAACTCCGCTCTGACTCACAGCGCCCGCTCTTTTTAAATCTCCGATCTGACTCGCAGCTCACGCTCTTTTTAAATCTACGCTCTGACTCTCAGCGCCCGCTCTTTTTATATCTCCGCTCTGACTCGCAGCTTCCGCTCTTTTTAAATCTCCGCTCTGACTCACAACTCCGCACTTTTTAAATCTCAGTTCTGACTCGCAGCTCCCGCTCTTTTTAAATCTCCGCTCTGACTCACAGCTCCCGCTCTTTTTAAATTTCCACTCTGACTCTGAGTGCCCTCTGTTTTAAAATCTCCGCTCTGACTCTCAGCTCCCGCTTTTTTAAAATCTCCGCTCTGACTCACAACTCCGCTCTTTTTAAATTGCCGCTCTGACTCGCAGCTCCCGCTCGTCTTAAACCTCCGCTCTGACTGTCAGCGCCCGCTCTTTTTAAATCTCTGCTCTTACTCGCAGCTTCCGCTCTTTTAAAATCTCCACTCTGACTCACAGCTCCCTCACTTTTTAAATCTCCGCTCTGACTCTCAGCGCCTGCTCTTTTTAAATCTCCACTCTGACTCTGAGCACTTACTCTTTTTAAATCTCCACTCTGACTCGCAGGTCCCCCTCTTTCTAAATCTCCGCTCTGCCTCACAACTCCGTCCTTTTTAAATTTCCACTCCGACTCTGAGCACTCACTCTTTTAAAATCTCCGCTCTGACTCTCAGAGCCCGCTCTTTTTAAATCTCCGCTCTGACTCGCAGCTCCCGCTCTTTTTAAATCTCCGCTCTGACTCTCAGAGCCCGCTCTTTTTAAATCTCCGCTCTGACTCGCAGCTCCCGCTCTTTTTAAATCTCCGCTCTGACTCGCAGCTCCCGCTCTTTTTCAATCTCCGCTCTGAATCTGAGCACTCGCTCTTTTTAAATCTCCGCTCTGACTCACAGCTCCTGCTCTTTTTAAATCTCCGCTCTGACTCGCAGCTCACGCTCTTTTTAAATCTCCGCTCTGACTCGCAGCTCCCGCTCTTTTTAAATCTCCGCTCTGACTCACAGCTCCCGCTCTTTTTTAATTTCTACTCTGACTCTCAGTGCCCGCTGTTTTTAAATCTCCGCTCTGACTCACAACTCCACTCTTTTTAAATCTCCGCTCTGACTCGCAGCTCCCGCTCTTTTTAAACCTCCGCTCTGACTGACAGCGCCCGCTCTTATTAAATCTCCGCTCTGACTCTGAGCACTTACTCTTTTTAAATCTCCACTCTGACTCGCAGCTCCCGCTCTTTATAAATCTCCGCTCTGACTCACAACTCCGCTCTTTTTAAATTTCCACTCCGACTCTGAGCACTCGCTCTTTTTAAATCTCCGCTCTGACTCTCAGCTCCTGCGCTTTTTAAATCTCCACTCTGACTCTTTGCACTCCCTCTTTTTAAATCTCCGCTCTGACTCGTAGCTCCCGCTCTTTTTAAATCCCCGCTCTGACTCTGAGCACTCACTCTTTTCAAAACTCCGCTCTGACTCACAACTCCGCTCTTTTTAAGTTTCTACTCTGCCTCTTAGTGCCCGCTATTTTTAAATCTCCGCTCCGACTCTCAGCGCCCGCTCTTTTTAAATCTCCGCTCTGACTCGCAGCTCCCGCACTTTTTAAATCTCCGCTCTGACTCACAACTCCGCACTTTTTAAATCTCAGCTCTGACTCGCAGCTCCCGCTCTTTTTAAATCTCCGTTCTGACTCACAGCTCCCGCTCTTTTTAAATTTCCACTCTGACTCTCAGTGCCCTCTGTTTATAAATCTCCGCTCTGACTCTCAGCTCCCGCTTTTTTAAAATCTCCGCTCTGACTCACAACTCCGCTCTTTTTAAATCGCCGCTCTGACTCACAGCTCCCGCTCTTTTTAAATCTCCGGTCTTACTTGCAGCTTCCGCACTTTTTAAATCTCCGCTCTGACTCGCAAGTCCCGCTCTTTTTAAATCTCCGCTCTGACTCTCAGCGCCTGCTCTTTTTAAATCTCCACTCGGACTCTGAGCACTTACTCTTTCTAAATCTCCACTCTGACTCACAGCGCCCGCTCTTTTTAAATCTCCGCTCTGACTCACAGCTCCCGCTCTTTTTAAATCTCCGCTCTGACTCTCAGTGCCCGCTCTTTTTAAATCTCCGCTCCGACTCTCAGCGCCCGCTCTTTTTAAATCTCCGCTCTGACTCAGCGCCCGCTCTTTTTAAATCTCCGCTCTGACTCTGAGCACTTACTCTTTTTAAATCCCCACTCTGACTCGCAGCTCCCGCTCTTTATAAATCTCCGCTCTGACTCACAGCTCCCGCTCTTTTTAAATCTCCGGTCTTACTCGCAGCTTCCGCTCTTTTTAAATCTCCGCTGACTCGCAGCTCCCACTCTTTTTAAATCTCCACTCTGACTCGCAGCTCACGCTCTTTTTAAATCTCCGCTCTGACTCTCAGCCCCTGCGCTTTTCAAATCTCCGCTCTGACTCGCAGCTCCCGCTCTTTTTAAACCTCCGCTCTGACTGTCAGCGCCCGCTCTTTTTAAAACTCCGCTCTGACTCACAGCGCCCGCTCTTTTTAAATCTCCGCTCTGACTCACAGCTCCCGCTCTTTTTAAATCTTCGCTCTGGCTCTCAGTGCCCGCTCTTTTTAAATCTCCGCTCCGACTCTCAGCGCCCGCTCTTTTTAAATCTCCGCTCTGACTCAGCGTCTGCTCTTTTTAAATCTCCGCACTGACTCGCAGCTCCCGCTCTTTTTAAATCTCCGCTCTGACTCACAGCTCCCGCTCTTTTTAAATTTCTACTCTGACTATCAGTGCCCACTGTTTTTAAATCTCCGCTCTGACTCACAACTCCACTCTTTTTAAATCTCCGCTCTGACTCGCAGCTCCCGCTCTTTTTCAATCTCCGCTCTGACTCACAACTCCAATCTTTTTAAATCTCCGCTCTGACTCGCAGCTCCCGCTCTTTTTAAACCTCCGCTCTGACTCACAGAGCCCGCTCTTTTTAAATCTCCGCTCTGACTCACAACTCGACTCTTTTTAAATCTCCACTCTGACTCGCAGCTCCCGCTCTTTTTAAACCTCCGCTCTGACTGTCAGCACCCGCTCTTTTTAAATCTCCGCACTGTCTCTCTGCTCCTGCGCTTTTTAAATCTCCGCTCTGACTCTGAGCACTCACTCTTTTCAAAACTCCGCTCTGACTCACAACTCCGCTCTTTTTAAGTTTCTACTCTGCCTCTTAGTGCCCGCTATTTTTAAATCTCCGCTCCGACTCTCAGCGCCCGCTCTTTTTAAATCTCCGCTCTGACTCGCAGCTCCCGCACTTTTTAAATCTCCGCTCTGACTCACAACTCCGCACTTTTTAAATCTCAGCTCTGACTCGCAGCTCCCGCTCTTTTTAAATCTCCGTTCTGACTCACAGCTCCCGCTCTTTTTAAATTTCCACTCTGACTCTCAGTGCCCTCTGTTTTTAAATCTCCGCTCTGACTCTCAGCTCCCGCTTTTTAAAAATCTCCGCTCTGACTCACAACTCCGCTCTTTTTAAATCGCCGCTCTGACTCACAGCTCCCGCTCTTTTTAAATCTCCGGTCTTACTCGCAGCTTCCGCTCTTTTTAAATCTCCGCTCTGACTCGCAAGTCCCGCTCTTTTTAAATCTCCGCTCTGACTCTCAGCACCTGCTCTTTTTAAATCTCCACTCGGACTCTGAGCACTTACTCTTTCTAAATCTCCACTCTGACTCACAGCGCCCGCTCTTTTTAAATCTCCGCTCTGACTCACAGCTCCCGCTCTTTTTAAATCTCCGCTCTGACTCTCAGTGCCCGCTCTTTTTAAATCTCCGCTCTGACTCTCAGTGCCCGCTCTTTTTAAATCTCCACTCCGACTCTCAGCGCCCGCTCTTTTTAAATCTCCGCTCTGACTCAGCGCCCGCTCTTTTTAAATCTCCGCTCTGACACTCAGTGCCAGCTCTTTTTAAATCTCCGCTCTGACTCTCAGCGCCTGCTCTTTTTAAATCTCCAGTCGGACGCTGAGCACTTACTCTTTCTAAATCTCCACTCTGACTCACAGCGCCCGCTCTTTTTAAATCTCCGCTCTGACTCACAGCTCCCGCTCTTTTTAAATCTCTGCTCTGACTCTCAGTGCCCGCTCTTTTTAAATCTCCGCTCCGACTCTCAGCGCCCGCTCTTTTTAAATCTCCGCTCTGACTCAGCGCCCGCTCTTTTTAAATCTCCGCTCTGACTCTGAGCACTTACTCTTTTTAAATCCCCACTCTGACTCGCAGCTCCCGCTCTTTATAAATCTCCGCTCTGACTCACAGCTCCCGCTCTTTTTAAATCTCCGGTCTTACTCGCAGCTTCCGCTCTTTTTAAATCTCCGCTCTGACTCGCAGCTCCCGCTCTTTTTAAATCTCCACTCTGACTCGCAGCTCACGCTCTTTTTAAATCTCCGCTCTGACTCTCAGCCCCTGCGCTTTTCAAATCTCCGCTCTGACTCTGAGCACTCACGCTTTTGAAATCTCCGCTCTGACTCGCAGCTCCCGCTCTTTTTAAATCTCCGCTGTGACTCACAACTCTACTCTTTTTAAATCTCCGCCCTGACTCGCAGCTCCCGCTCTTTTTAAACCTCCGCTCTGACTCGCAGCTCCCGCTCTTTTTAAATCTCCGCTCTGACTCGCAGCTCCCGCTCTTTTTAAATCTCCACTCTGACTCGCAGCTCACGCTCTTTTTAAATCTCCGCTCTGACTCTCAGCCCCTGCGCTTTTCAAATCTCCGCTCTGACTCTGAGCACTCACGCTTTTGAAATCTCCACTCTGACTCGCAGCTCCCGCTCTTTTTAAACCTCCGCTCTGACTGTCAGCGCCCGCTCTTTTTAAAACTCCGCTCTGACTCACAGCACCCGCTCTTTTTAAATCTCCGCTCTGACTCACAGCTCCCGCTCTTTTTAAATCTTCGCTCTGACTCTCAGTGCCCGCTCTTTTTAAATCTCCGCTCCGACTCTCAGCGCCCGCTCTTTTTAAATCTCCGCTCTGACTCAGCGTCTGCTCTTTTTAAATCTCCGCTCTGACTCGCAGCTCACACTCTTTTTAAATCTCCGCTCTGACTCTCAGCTCCTGCGCTTTTTAAATCTCCACTCTGACTCTGAGCACTCCCTCTTTTTAAATCTCCGCTCTGACTCGTAGCTCCCGCTCTTTTTAAATCTCAGCTCTGACTCGCAGCTCCCGCTCTTTTTAAATCTCCGCTCTGACTCACAGCTCCCGCTCTTTTTAAATTTCTACTCTGACTATCAGTGCCCACTGTTTTTAAATCTCCGCTCTGACTCACAACTCCACTCGTTTTAAATCTCCGCTCTGACTCGCAGCTCCCGCTCTTTTTAAACCTCCGCTCTGACTCACAGAGCCCGCTCTTTTTAAATCTCTGCTCTGACTCACAACTCTACTCTTTTTAAATCTCCGCTCTGACTCGCAGCTCCCGCTCTTTTTAAACCTCCGCTCTGACTGTCAGCACCCGCTCTTTTTAAAACTCCGCTCTGACTCACAGCGCCCGCTCTTTTTAAATCTCCGCTCTGACTCACAGCGCCCGCTCTTTTTAAATCTCCGCTCTGACTCACAGCTCCCGCTCTTTTTAAATCTCCGCTCTGACTCACAGCTCCCGCACTTTTTAAATCTTCGCTCTGACTCTCAGCGCCTGCTCTTTTTAAATCTCCACTCTGACTCTGAGCTCTTACACTTTTTAAATCTCCACTCTGACTAGCAGCTCCCGCTCTTTATAAATCTCCGCTCTGACTCACAGCTCCCGCTCTTTTTTAATCTCCGGTCTTACTCGCAGCTTCCGCTCTTTTTAAATCTCCTCTCTGACTCGCAAGTCCCGCTCTTTTTAAATCTCTGCTCTGACTCTCAGCGCCTGCTCTTTTTAAATCTCCTCTCGGACTCTGAGCACTTACTCTTTTTAAATCTCCACTCTGACTCACAGCGCCCGCTCTTTTTAAATCTCCGCTCTGACTCTCAGTGCCCGCTCTTTTTAAATCTTCGCTCTGACTCGCAGCTCCCGCTCTTTTTAAATCTCCACTCTGACTCGCGCTCACGCTATTTTTAAATCTCCGCTCTGACTCTCAGCCCCTGCGCTTTTCAAATCTCCGCTCTGACTCTGAGCACTCACGCTTTTGAAATCTCCGCTCTGACTCGCAGCTCCCGCTCTTTTTAAATCTCCGCTGTGACTCACAACTCTACTCTTTTTAAATCTCCGCCCTGACTCGCAGCTCCCGCTCTTTTTAAACCTCCGCTCTGACTGTCAGCGCCCGCTCTTTGTAAAACTCCGCTCTGACTCTCAGCGCCGGCTCTTTTTAAATCTCCGCTCTGACTCACAGCGCCCGCTCTTTTTAAATCTCCGCTCTGACTCACAGCTCCCGCTCTTTTTAAATCTCCGCTCTGACTCACAGCTCCCGCACTTTTTAAATCTTCGCTCTGACTCTCAGCGCCTGCTCTTTTTAAATCTCCACTCTGACTCTGAGCACTTACACTTTTTAAATCTCCACTCTGACTCGCAGCTCCCGCTCTTTATAAATCTCCGCTCTGACTCACAGCTCCCGCTCTTTTTAAATCTCCGGTCTTACTCGCAGCTTCCGCTCTTTTTAAATCTCCTCTCTGACTCGCAAGTCCCGCTCTTTTTAAATCTCTGCTCTGACTCTCAGCGCCTGCTCTTTTTAAATCTCCTCTCGGACTCTGAGCACTTACTCTTTTTAAATCTCCACTCTGACTCACAGCGCCCGCTCTTTTTAAATCTCCGCTCTGACTCTCAGTGCCCGCTCTTTTTAAATCTTCGCTCTGACTCGCAGCTCCCGCTCTTTTTAAATCTCCACTCTGACTCGCGCTCACGCTCTTTTTAAATCTCCGCTCTGACTCTCAGCCCCTGCGCTTTTCAAATCTCCGCTCTGACTCTGAGCACTCACGCTTTTGAAATCTCCGCTCTGACTCGCAGCTCCCGCTCTTTTTAAATCTCCGCTGTGACTCACAACTCTACTCTTTTTAAATCTCCGCCCTGACTCGCAGCTCCCGCTCTTTTTAAACCTCCGCTCTGACTGTCAGCGCCCGCTCTTTGTAAAACTCCGCTCTGACTCACAGCGCCCGCTCTTTTTAAATCTCCGCTCTGACTCACAGCTCCCGCTCTTTTTAAATCTTCGCTCTGACTCTCAGTGCCCGCGCTTTTTAAACTCCGCTCCGACTCTCAGCGCCCGCTCTTTTTAAATCTCCACTCTGACTCAGCGTCTGCTCTTTTTAAATCTCCGCTCTGACTCGCAGCTCACGCTCTTTTTAAATCTCCGCTCTGACTCTCAGCTCCTGCGCTTTTTAAATCTCCACTCTGACTCTGAGCACTCCCTCTTTTTAAATCTCCGCTCTGACTCGTAGCTCCCGCTCTTTTTAAATCTCAGCTCTGACTCGCAGCTCACACTCTTTTTAAATCTCCGCTCTGACTCTCAGCTCCTGCGCTTTTTAAATCTCCACTCTGACTCTGAGCACTCCCTCTTTTTAAATCTCCGCTCTGACTCGTAGCTCCCGCTCTTTTTAAATCTCAGCTCTGACTCGCAGCTCCCGCTCTTTTTAAATCTCTGCTCTGACTCACAGCTCCCGCTCTTCTTAAATTTCTACTCTGACTATCAGTGCCCACTGTTTTTAAATCTCCGCTCTGACTCACAACTCCACTCTTTTTAAATCTCCGCTCTGACTCGCAGCTCCCGCTCTTTTTAAATCTCCGCTCTGACTCACAACTCCACTCTTTTTAAATCTCCGCCCTGACTCGCAGCTCCCGCTCTTTTTAAACCTCCGCTCTGACTGTCAGCGCCCGCTCTTTGTAAAACTCCGCTCTGACTCACAGCGCCCGCTCTTTTTAAATCTCCGCTCTGACTCACAGCTCCCGCTCTTTTTAAATCTTCGCTCTGACTCTCAGTGCCCGCTCTTTTTAAATCTCCGCTCCGACTCTCAGCGCCCACTCTTTTTAAATCTCCGCTCTGATTCAGCGTCTGCTCTTTTTAAATCTCCGCTCTGACTCGCAGCTCACGCTCTTTTTAAATCTCCGCTCTGACTCTCAGCTCCTGCGCTTTTTAAATCTCCACTCTGACTCTGAGCACTCCCTCTTTTTAAATCTCCGCTCTGACTCGTAGCTCCCGCTCTTTTTAAATCTCAGCTCTGACTCGCAGCTCCCGCTCTTTTTAAATCTCTGCTCTGACTCACAGCTCCCGATCTTTTTAAATTTCTACTCTGACTATCAGTGCCCACTGTTTTTAAATCTCCGCTCTGACTCACAACTCCACTCTTTTTAAATCTCCGCTCTGACTCGCAGCTCCCGCTCTTTTTAAACCTCCGCTCTGACTGTCAGCACCCGCTCTTTTTAAAACTCCGCTCTGACTCACAGCGCCCGCTCTTTTTAAATCTCCGCTCTGACTCACAGCGCACGCTCTTTTTAAATCTCCGCTCTGACTCACAGCTCCCGCTCTTTTTAAATCTACGCTCTGACTCGCAGCTCCCGCTCTTTTTAAATCTCCGCTCTGACTCACAGCTCCCGCACTTTTTAAATCTTCGCTCTGACTCTCAGCGCCTGCTCTTTTTAAATCTCCACTCTGACTCTGAGCACTTACACTTTTTAAATCTCCACTCTGACTCACAGCTCCCGCTCTTTATAAATCTCCGCTCTGACTCACAGCTCCCGCTCTTTTTAAATCTCCGGTCTTACTCGCAGCTTCCGCTCTTTTTAAATCTCCGCTCTGACTCGCAAGTCCCGCTCTTTTTAAATCTCTGCTCTGACTCTCAGCGCCTGCTCTTTTTAAATCTCCTCTCGGACTCTGAGCACTTACTCTTTTTAAATCTCCACTCTGACTCACAGCGCCCGCTCTTTTTAAATCTCCGCTCTGACTCGCAGTGCCCTCTCTTTTTAAATCTCCGCTCCGACTCTCAGCGCCCGCTCTTTTTAAATCTCCGCTCTGACTCTCAGCGCCGGCTCATTTTAAGTTTCTACTCTGCCTCTTAGTGCCCGCTATTTTTAAATCTCCGCTCCGACTCTCAGCGCCCACTCTTTTTAAATCTCCGCTCTGACTCGCAGCTCCCGCACTTTTTAAATCTCCGCTCTGACTCACAACTCCGCACTTTTTAAATCTCAGCTCTGACTCGCAGCTCCCGCTCTTTTAAAATCTCCGTTCTGACTCACAGCTCCCGCTCTTTTTAAATTTCCACTCTGACTCTCAGTGCCCTCTGTTTTTAAATCTCCGCTCTGACTCTCAGCTCCCGCTTTTTTAAAATCTCCGCTCTGACTCACAACTCCGCTCTTTTTAAATCAACGCTCTGACTCACAGCTCCCGCTCTTTTTAAATCTCCGGTCTTACTCGCAGCTTCCGCTCTTTTTAAATCTCCGCTCTGACTCGCAAGTCCCGCTCTTTTTAAATCTCCGCTCTGACTCTCAGCGCCTGCTCTTTTTAAATCTCCAGTCGGACTCTGAGCACTTACTCTTTCTAAATCTCCACTCTGACTCACAGCGCCCGCTCTTTTTAAATCTCCGCTCTGACTCACAGCTCCCGCTCTTTTTAAATCTCCGCTCTGACTCTCAGTGCCCGCTCTTTTTAAATCTCCGCTCCGGCTCTCAGCGCCCGCTCTTTTTAAATCTCCGCTCTGACTCAGCGCCCGCTCTTTTTAAATCTCCGCTCTGACTCTGAGCACTTACTCTTTTTAAATCCCCACTCTGACTCGCAGCTCCCGCTCATTATAAATCTCCGCTCTGACTCACAGCTCCCGCTCTTTTTAAATCTCCGGTCTTACTCGCAGCTTCCGCTCTTTTTAAATCTCCGCTCTGACTCGCAGCTCCCGCTCTTTTTAAATCTCCACTCTGACTCGCAGCTCACGCTCTTTTTAAATCTCCGCTCTGACTCTCAGCCCCTGCGCTTTTCAAATCTCCGCTCTGACTCTGAGCACTCACACTTTTGAAATCTCCGCTCTGACTCGCAGCTCCCGCTCTTTTTTAATCTCCGCTGTGACTCACAACTCTACTCTTTTTAAATCTCCGCTCTGACTCGCAGCTCCCGCTCTTTTTAAATCTCAGCTCTGACTCGCAGCTCCCTCTCTTTTTAAATCTCCGCTCTGACTCACAGCTCCCGCTCTTTTTAAATTTCTACTCTGACTATCAGTGCCCACTGTTTTTAAATCTCCGCTCTGACTCACAACTCCACTCTTTTTAAATCTCCGCTCTGACTCGCAGCTCCCGCTCTTTTTAAACCTCCGCTCTGACTCACAGAGCCCGCTCTTTTTAAATCTCCGCTCTGACTCACAACTCTACTCTTTTTAAATCTCCGCTCTGACTCGCAGCTCCCTCCCTTTTTAAACCTCCGCTCTGACTGTCAGCACCCGCTCTTTTTAAAACTCCGCTCTGACTCACAGCGCCCGCTCTTTTTAAATCTCCGCTCTGACTCACAGCGCCCGCTCTTTTTAAATCTCCGCTCTGACTCACAGCTCCCACTCTTTTTAAATCTACGCTCTGACTCGCAGCTCCCGCTCTTTTTAAATCTCCGCTCTGACTCACAGCTCCCGCACTTTTTAAATCTTCGCTCTGACTCTCAGCGCCTGCTCTTTTTAAATCTCCACTCTGACTCTGAGCACTTACACTTTTTAAATCTCCACTCTGACTTGCAGCTCCCGCTCTTTATAAATCTCCGCTCTGACTCACAGCTCCCGCTCTTTTTAAATCTCCGGTCTTACTCGCAGCTTCCGCTCTTTTTAAATCTCCGCTCTGACTCGCAAGTCCCGCTCTTTTTAAATCTCTGCTCTGACTCTCAGCGCCTGCTCTTTTTAAATCTCCTCTCGGACTCTGAGCACTTACGCTTTTTAAATCTCCACTCTGACTCACAGCGCCCGCTCTTTTTAAATCTCCGCTCTGACTCTCAGTGCCCGCTCTTTTTAAATCTCCGCTCCGACTCTCAGCGCCCGCTCTTTTTAAATCTCCGCTCTGACTCTCAGCGCCGGCTCTTTTTAAATCTCCGCTCTGACTCACAGCGCCCGCTCTTTTTAAATCTCCGCTCTGACTCACAGCTCCCGCTCTTTTTAAATCTCCGCTCTGACTCACAGCTCCCGCACTTTTTAAATCTTCGCTCTGACTCTCAGCGCCTGCTCTTTTTAAATCTCCACTCTGACTCTGAGCACTTACACTTTTTAAATCTCCACTCTGACTCGCAGCTCCCGCTCTTTATAAATCTCCGCTCTGACTCACAGCTCCCGCTCTTTTTAAATCTCCGGTCTTACTCGCAGCTTCCGCTCTTTTTAAATCTCCTCTCTGACTCGCAAGTCCCGCTCTTTTTAAATCTCTGCTCTGACTCTCAGCGCCTGCTCTTTTTAAATCTCCTCTCGGACTCTGAGCACTTACTCTTTTTAAATCTCCACTCTGACTCACAGCGCCCGCTCTTTTTAAATCTCCGCTCTGACTCTCAGTGCCCGCTCTTTTTAAATCTTCGCTCTGACTCGCAGCTCCCGCTCTTTTTAAATCTCCACTCTGACTCGCGCTCACGCTCTTTTTAAATCTCCGCTCTGACTCTCAGCCCCTGCGCTTTTCAAATCTCCGCTCTGACTCTGAGCACTCACGCTTTTGAAATCTCCGCTCTGACTCGCAGCTCCCGCTCTTTTTAAATCTCCGCTGTGACTCACAACTCTACTCTTTTTAAATCTCTGCCCTGACTCGCAGCTCCCGCTCTTTTTAAACCTCCGCTCTGACTGTCAGCGCCCGCTCTTTGTAAAACTCCGCTCTGACTCACAGCGCCCGCTCTTTTTAAATCTCCGCTCTGACTCACAGCTCCCGCTCTTTTTAAATCTTCGCTCTGACTCTCAGTGCCCGCTCTTTTTAAACTCCGCTCCGACTCTCAGCGCCCGCTCTTTTTAAATCTCCACTCTGACTCAGCGTCTGCTCTTTTTAAATCTCCGCTCTGACTCGCAGCTCACGCTCTTTTTAAATCTCCGCTCTGACTCTCAGCTCCTGCGCTTTTTAAATCTCCACTCTGACTCTGAGCACTCCCTCTTTTTAAATCTCCGCTCTGACTCGTAGCTCCCGCTCTTTTTAAATCTCAGCTCTGACTCGCAGCTCCCGCTCTTTTTAAATCTCTGCTCTGACTCACAGCTCCCGCTCTTCTTAAATTTCTACTCTGACTATCAGTGCCCACTGTTTTTAAATCTCCGCTCTGACTCACAACTCCACTCTTTTTAAATCTCCGCTCTGACTCGCAGCTCCCGCTCTTTTTAAATCTCCGCTCTGACTCACAACTCCACTCTTTTTAAACCTCCGCTCTGACTCTCAGCTCCTGCGCTTTTTAAATCTCCACTCTGACTCTGAGCACTCCCTCTATTTAAATCTCCGCTCTGACTCGTAGCTCCCGCTCTTTTTAAATCTCAGCTCTGACTCGCAGCTCCCGCTCTTTTTAAATCTCTGCTCTGACTCACAGCTCCCGCTCTTTTTAAATTTCTACTCTGTCTATCAGTGCCCACTGTTTTTAAATCTCCGCTCTGACTCACAACTCCACTCTTTTTAAATCTCCGCCCTGACTCGCAGCTCCCGCTCTTTTTAAACCTCCGCTCTGACTGTCAGCGCCCGCTCTTTGTTAAACTCCGCTCTGACTCACAGCGCCCGCTCTTTTTAAATCTCCGCTCTGACTCACAGCTCCCGCTCTTTTTAAATCTTCGCTCTGACTCTCAGTGCCCGCTCTTTTTAAATCTCCGCTCCGACTCTCAGCGCCCACTCTTTTTAAATCTCCGCTCTGACTCAGCGTCTGCTCTTTTTAAATCTCCGCTCTGACTCGCAGCTCACGCTCTTTTTAAATCTCCGCTCTGACTCTCAGCTCCTGCGCTTTTTAAATCTCCACTCTGACTCTGAGCACTCCCTCTTTTTAAATCTCCGCTCTGACTCGTAGCTCCCGCTCTTTTTAAATCTCAGCTCTGACTCGCAGCTCCCGCTCTTTTTAAATCTCTGCTCTGACTCACAGCTCCCGCTCTTTTTAAATTTCTACTCTGACTATCAGTGCCCACTGTTTTTAAATCTCCGCTCTGACTCACAACTCCACTCTTTTTAAATCTCCGCTCTGACTCGCAGCTCCCGCTCTTTTTAAACCTCCGCTCTGACTGTCAGCACCCGCTCTTTTTAAAACTCCGCTCTGACTCACAGCGCCCGCTCTTTTTAAATCTCCGCTCTGACTCACAGCGCACGCTCTTTTTAAATCTCCGCTCTGACTCACAGCTCCCGCTCTTTTTAAATCTACGCTCTGACTCGCAGCTCCCGCTCTTTTTAAATCTCCGCTCTGACTCACAGCGCCCGCTCTTTTTAAATCTCCGCTCTGACTCACAGCTCCCGCTCTTTTTAAATCTTCGTTCTGACTCTCAGTGCCCGCTCTTTTTAAATCTCCGCTCCGACTCTCAGCGCCCACTCTTTTTAAATCTCCGCTCTGACTCAGCGTCTGCTCTTTTTAAATCTCCGCTCTGACTCGCAGCTCACGCTCTTTTTAAATCTCCGCTCTGACTCTCAGCTCCTGCGCTTTTTAAATCTCCACTCTGACTCTGAGCACTCCCTCTTTTTAAATCTCCGCTCTGACTCGTAGCTCCCGCTCTTTTTAAATCTCAGCTCTGACTCGCAGCTCCCGCTCTTTTTAAATCTCTGCTCTGACTCACAGCTCCCGCTCTTTTTAAATTTCTACTCTATCAGTGCCCACTGTTTTTAAATCTCCGCTCTGACTCACAACTCCACTCTTTTTAAATCTCCGCTCTGACTCGCAGCTCCCGCTCTTTTTAAACCTCCGCTCTGACTGTCAGCACCCGCTCTTTTTAAAACTCCGCTCTGACTCACAGCGCCCGCTCTTTTTAAATCTCCGCTCTGACTCACAGCGCACGCTCTTTTTAAATCTCCGCTCTGACTCACAGCTCCCGCTCTTTTTAAATCTACGCTCTGACTCGCAGCTCCCGCTCTTTTTAAATCTCCGCTCTGACTCACAGCTCCCGCACTTTTTAAATCTTCGCTCTGACTCTCAGCGCCTGCTCTTTTTAAATCTCCACTCTGACTCTGAGCACTTACACTTTTTAAATCTCCACTCTGACTCACAGCTCCCGCTCTTTATAAATCTCCGCTCTGACTCACAGCTCCCGCTCTTTTTAAATCTCCGGTCTTACTCGCAGCTTCCGCTCTTTTTAAATCTCCGCTCTGACTCGCAAGTCCCGCTCTTTTTAAATCTCTGCTCTGACTCTCAGCGCCTGCTCTTTTTAAATCTCCTCTCGGACTCTGAGCACTTACTCTTTTTAAATCTCCACTCTGACTCACAGCGCCCGCTCTTTTTAAATCTCCGCTCTGACTCGCAGTGCCCTCTCTTTTTAAATCTCCGCTCCGACTCTCAGCGCCCGCTCTTTTTAAATCTCCGCTCTGACTCTCAGCGCCGGCTCATTTTAAGTTTCTACTCTGCCTCTTAGTGCCCGCTATTTTTAAATCTCCGCTCCGACTCTCAGCGCCCACTCTTTTTAAATCTCCGCTCTGACTCGCAGCTCCCGCACTTTTTAAATCTCCGCTCTGACTCACAACTCCGCACTTTTTAAATCTCAGCTCTGACTCGCAGCTCCCGCTCTTTTAAAATCTCCGTTCTGACTCACAGCTCCCGCTCTTTTTAAATTTCCACTCTGACTCTCAGTGCCCTCTGTTTTTAAATCTCCGCTCTGACTCTCAGCTCCCGCTTTTTTAAAATCTCCGCTCTGACTCACAACTCCGCTCTTTTTAAATCAACGCTCTGACTCACAGCTCCCGCTCTTTTTAAATCTCCGGTCTTACTCGCAGCTTCCGCTCTTTTTAAATCTCCGCTCTGACTCGCAAGTCCCGCTCTTTTTAAATCTCCGCTCTGACTCTCAGCGCCTGCTCTTTTTAAATCTCCAGTCGGACTCTGAGCACTTACTCTTTCTAAATCTCCACTCTGACTCACAGCGCCCGCTCTTTTTAAATCTCCGCTCTGACTCACAGCTCCCGCTCTTTTTAAATCTCCGCTCTGACTCTCAGTGCCCGCTCTTTTTAAATCTCCGCTCCGGCTCTCAGCGCCCGCTCTTTTTAAATCTCCGCTCTGACTCAGTGCCCGCTCTTTTTAAATCTCCGCTCTGACTCTGAGCACTTACTCTTTTTAAATCCCCACTCTGACTCGCAGCTCCCGCTCATTATAAATCTCCGCTCTGACTCACAGCTCCCGCTCTTTTTAAATCTCCGGTCTTACTCGCAGCTTCCGCTCTTTTTAAATCTCCGCTCTGACTCGCAGCTCCCGCTCTTTTTAAATCTCCACTCTGACTCGCAGCTCACGCTCTTTTTAAATCTCCGCTCTGACTCTCAGCCCCTGCGCTTTTCAAATCTCCGCTCTGACTCTGAGCACTCACACTTGTGAAATCTCCGCTCTGACTCGCAGCTCCCGCTCTTTTTAAATCTCCGCTGTGACTCACAACTCTACTCTTTTTAAATCTCCGCTCTGACTCGCAGCTCCCGCTCTTTTTAAACCTCCGCTCTGACTGTCAGCGCCCGCTCTTTTTAAAACTCCGCTCTGACTCACAGCACCCGCTCTTTTTAAATCTCCGCTCTGACTCACAGCTCCCGCTCTTTTTAAATCTTCGCTCTGACTCTCAGTGCCCGCTCTTTTTAAATCTCCGCTCCGACTCTCAGCGCCCGCTGTTTTTAAATCTCCGCTCTGACTCAGCGTCTGCTCTTTTTAAATCTCCGCTCTGACTCGCAGCTCACACTCTTTTTAAATCTCCGCTCTGACTCTCAGCTCCTGCGCTTTTTAAATCTCCACTCTGACTCTGAGCACTCCCTCTTTTTAAATCTCCGCTATGACTCGTAGCTCCCGCTCTTTTTAAATCTCAGCTCTGACTCACAACTCCACTCTTTTTAAATCTCCGCTCTGACTCGCAGCTCCCGCTCTTTTTAAACCTCCGCTCTGACTCACAGAGCCCGCTCTTTTTAAATCTCCGCTCTGACTCACAACTCTACTCTTTTTAAATCTCCGCTCTGACTCGCAGCTCCCGCCCTTTTTAAACCTCCGCTCTGACTGTCAGCACCCGCTCTTTTTAAAACTCCGCTCTGACTCACAGCGCCCGCTCTTTTTAAATCTCCGCTCTGACTCACAGCGCCCGCTCTTTTTAAATCTCCGCTCTGACTCACAGCTCCCACTCTTTTTAAATCTACGCTCTGACTCGCAGCTCCCGCTCTTTTTAAATCTCCGCTCTGACTCACAGCTCCCGCACTTTTTAAATCTTCGCTCTGACTCTCAGCGCCTGCTCTTTTTAAATCTCCACTCTGACTCTGAGCACTTACACTTTTTAAATCTCCACTCTGACTTGCAGCTCCCGCTCTTTATAAATCTCCGCTCTGACTCACAGCTCCCGCTCTTTTTAAATCTCCGGTCTTACTCGCAGCTTCCGCTCTTTTTAAATCTCCGCTCTGACTCGCAAGTCCCGCTCTTTTTAAATCTCTGCTCTGACTCTCAGCGCCTGCTCTTTTTAAATCTCCTCTCGGACTCTGAGCACTTACTCTTTTTAAATCTCCACTCTGACTCACAGCGCCCGCTCTTTTTAAATCTCCGCTCTGACTCTCAGTGCCCGCTCTTTTTAAATCTCCGCTCCGACTCTCAGCGCCCGCTCTTTTTAAATCTCCGCTCTGACTCTCAGCGCTGGCTCTTTTTAAATCTCCGCTCTGACTCGCAGCTCCCGCTCTTTATAAATCTCCGCTCTGACTCACAACTCTGCTGTTTTTAAATTTCCACTCTGACTCTGAGCACTCACTCTTTTTAAATCTCCGCTCTGACTCACAACTCCGCTCTTTTTAAGTTTCCATTCTGACTCTCAGTGCCCGCTCTTTTTAAATCTCCGCTCTGACTCGCAGCTCCCGCTCTTTTTAAATCTCCACTCTGACTCGCAGCTAACGCTCTTTTTAAATCTCCGCTCTGATTCTCAGCCCCTGCGCTTTTCAAATCTCCGCTCTGACTCTGAGCACTCAGGCTTTTGAAATCTCCACTCTGACTCGAAGCTCCCGCTCTTTTTAAATCTCCGCTCTGACTCATAATTCTACTCTTTTTAAATCTCCGCTCTGACTCGCAGCTCCCGCTCTTTTTAAACCTCCGCTCTGACTGTCAGCGCCCGCTCTTTTTAAATCTCCGCTCTGACTCACAGCTCCCGCTCTTTTTAAATCTACGCTCTGACTCGCAGCTCCCGCTCTTTTTAAATCTCCGCTCTTACTCGCAGCTTCCGCTCTTTTTATATCTCCACTCTGACTCACAGCTCCCGCACTTTTTAAATCTTCGCTCTGACTCTCAGCGCCTGCTCTTTTTAATTCTCCACTCTGACTCTGAGCACTTACTCTTTTTAAATCTCCACTCTGACTCGCAGCTCCCGTTCTTTATAAATCTCCGCTCTGACTTACAACTCCGCTCTTTTTAAATCTCCGCTCTGACTCACAGCTCCCGCTCTTTTTAAATCTATGCTCTGACTCGCAGCTCCCGCTCTTTATAAATCTCCGCTCTTACTCGCAGCTTCCGCTCTTTTTATATCTCCACTCTGACTCACAGCTCCCGCACTTTTTAAATCTTCGCTCTGACTCTCAGCGCCTGCTCTTTTTGAATCTCCACTCTGACTCTGAGCACTTACTCTTTTTAAATCTCCACTCTGACTCGCAGCTCCCGCTCTTTATAAATCTCCGCTCTGACTCACAGCTCCCGCTCTTTTTAAATCTCCGCTCTGACTCACAGCGCCCGCTCTTTTTAAATCTCCGCTCTGACTCACAGCTCCTGCTCTTTTTAAATCTCCACTCTGACTCACAGCGCCCGCTCTTTTTAAAACTCCGCTCTGACTCACAGCGCCCGCTCTTTTTAAATCTCCGCTCTGACTCGCAGCTACCGCTCATTTTAAATCCCTGCTCTTACTCGCAGCTTCCGCTCTTTTTAAATCTCCACTCTGACTCACAGCTCCCGCACTTTTTAAATCTTCGCTCTGACTCTCAGCGCCTGCTCTTTTTAAATCTCCACTCTGACTCTGAGCACTGACTCTTTTTAAATCTCCACTCTGACTCGCAGCTCCCGCTCTTTATAAATCACCGCTGTGACTCACAGCTCCCGCTCTTTTTAAATCTCCGGTCTTACTCGCAGCTTCCGCTCTTTTTAAATCTCCGCTCTGACTCGCAAGTCCCGCTCTTTTTAAATCTCTGCTCTGACTCTCAGCGCCTGCTCTTTTTAAATCTCCACTCGGACTCTGAGCACTTACTCTTTTTAAATCTCCACTCTGACTCACAGTGCCCGCTCTTTTTAAATCTCCGCTCTGACTATCAGTGCCCGCTCTTTTTAACTCTCCGCTCCGACTCTCAGGGCCCGCTCTTTTTAAAATTCCGCTCTGACACTCAGCGCCGGCGCTTTTTAAATCTCCGCTCTGACTCGCAGCTCCCGCTCTTTATAAATCTCCGCTCTGACTCTCAACTCTGCTGTTTTTAAATTTCCACTCTGACTCTGAGCACTCACTCTTTTTAAATCTCCGATGTGACTCGCAGATCCCGCTCTTTTTAAATTTCCGCTCTGACTAAGCGCCCGCTCTTTTTAAATCGCCGCTCTGACTCGCAGCTCCCGCTCGTTTTAAACCTCCGCTCTGACTGTCAGCGCCCGCTCTTTTTAAATCTCCGCTCTGACTCACAGCGCCCGCTCTTTTTAAATCTCCGCTCTGACTCACAGCTCCTGCTCTTTTTAAATCTACGCTCTGACTCGCAGCTCCCGCTCTTTTTCAATCTCTGCTCTTACTCGCAGCTTCCGCACTTTTTAAATCACCGCTCTGACTCTCAGCGCCTGCTCTTTTTAAATCTCCACTCTGACTCTGAGCACTTACTCTTTTTAAATCTCCACTCTGACTCGCAATTCCCCCTCTTTATAAATCTCCGCTCTGCCTCACAACTGCGCTCTTTTTAAATATCCACTCCGACTCGCAGCTCCCGCTCTTTTTCAATCTCCGCTGAGAATCTGAGCACTCGCTCTTTTTAAATCTCCGCTCTGACTCACAGCTCCTGCTCTTTTTAAATCTCCGCTCTGACTCGCAGCTCACGCACTTTTTAAATCTCCGCTCTGACTCTCAGTTCCTGCGCTTTTTAAATCTCCACTCTGACTCTGAGCACTCCCTCTTTTTAAATCTCCGCTCTGACTCGTAGCTCCCGCTCTTTTTAAATCTCCGCTCTGACTCGCAACTCACGCTCTTTTTAAATCTCCGCACTGTCTCTCAGCTCCTGCGCTTTTTAAATCTCCGCTCTGACTCTGAGCACTCACTCTTTTTAAATCTCCGCTCTGACTCACAACTCCGCTCTTTTTAAGTTTCTACTCTGACTCTTAGTGCCCGCTCTTTTTAAATCTCCGCTCCGACTCTCAGCGCCCGCTCCTTTTAAATCTCCGCTCTGACTCGCAGCTCCCGCTCTTTTTAAATCTCCGCTCTCACAACTCCGCACTTTTTAAATCTCAGCTCTGACTCGCAGCTCCCGCTCTTTTTAAATCTCCGTACTGACTCACAGCTCCCGCTCTTTTTAAATTTCCACTCTGACTCTCAGTGCCCTCTGTTTTTAAATCTCTGCTCTGACTCTCAGCTCCTGCTTTTTAAAAGTCTCCGCTCTGACTCACAACTCCGCTCTTTTGAAATCCGCTCTGACTCGCAGCTCCCGCTCGTTTTAAACCTCCGCTCTGACTGTCAGCGCCCGCTCTTTATAAATCTCCGCTCTGACTCACAACTCCGCTCTTTTTAAATTTCCACTCCGACTCTGAGCACTCGCTCTTTTTAAATCTCCGCTCTGACTCTCAGCTCCTGCGCTTTTTAAATCTCCTCTCTGACTCTGTGCACTCCCTCTTTTTAAATCTCCGCTCTGGCTCGTAGCTCCCGCTCTTTTTAAATCCCCGCTCTGACTCGCAGCTCACGCTCTTTTTAAATCTCCGCACTGTCTCTCTGCTCCTGCGCTTTTTAAATCTCCGCTCTGACTCTGAGCACTCACTCTTTTCAAATCTCCGCTCTGACTCACAACTCCGCTCTTTTTAAGTTTCTACTCTGACTCTTAGTGCCCGCTATTTTTAAATCTCTGCTTCGACTCACAGCGCCCGCTCTTTTTAAATCTCCGCTCTGACTCGCAGCTCCCGCACTTTTTAAATCTCCGCTCTGACTCACAACTCCGCACTTTTTAAATCTCAGCTCTGACTCGCAGCTCCCGCTCTTTTTAAATCTCCGTTCTGACTCACAGCTCCCGCTCTTTTTAAATTTCCACTCTGACTCTCAGTGCCCTCTGTTTTTAAATCTCCGCTCTGACTCTCAGCTCCCGCTTTTTTAAAATCTCCGCTCTGACTCACAACTCCGCTCTTTTTAAATCGCCGCTCTGACTCACAGCTCCCGCTCTTTTTAAATCTCCGGTCTTACTCGCAGCTTCCGCTCTTTTAAATTTCCGCTCTGACTCGCAAGTCCCGCTCTTTTTAAATCTCCGCTCTGACTCTCAGTGCCCGCTCTTTTTAAATCTCCACTCCGACTCTCAGCGCCCGCTCTTTTTAAATCTCCGCTCTGACTCAGCGCCCGCTCTTTTTAAATCTCCGCTCTGACTCTCAGTGCCAGCTCTTTTTAAATCTCCGCTCTGACTCTCAGCGCCTGCTCTTTTTAAATCTCCAGTCGGACTCTGAGCACTTACTCTTTCTAAATCTCCACTCTGACTCACAGCGCCCGCTCTTTTTAAATCTCCGCTCTGACTCACAGCTCCCGCTCTTTTTAAATCTCCGCTCTGACTCTCAGTGCCCGCTCTTTTTAAATCTCCGCTCCGACTCTCAGCGCCCGCTCTTTTTAAATCTCCGCTCTGACTCAGCGCCCGCTCTTTTTAAATCTCCGCTCTGACTCTGAGCACTTACTCTTTTTAAATCCCCACTCTGACTCGCAGCTCCCGTTCTTTATAAATCTCCGCTCTGACTCACAGCTCCCGCTCTTTTTAAATCTCCGGTCTTACTCGCAGCTTCCGCTCTTTTTAAATCTCCGCTCTGACTCGCAGCTCCCGCTCTTTTTAAATCTCCACTCTGACTCGCAGCTCACGCTCTTTTTAAATCTCCGCTCTGACTCTCAGCCCCTGCGCTTTTCAAATCTCCGCTCTGACTCTGAGCACTCACGCTTTTGAAATCTCCGCTCTGACTCGCAGCTCCCGCTCTTTTTAAATCTCCGCTGTGACTCACAACTCTACTCTTTTTAAATCTCCGCTCTGACTATCAGCGCCTGCTCTTTTTAAATCTCCACTCGGACTCTGAGCACTTACTCTTTCTAAATCTCCACTCTGACTCACAGCGCCCGCTCTTTTTAAATCTCCGCTCTGACTCACAGCTCCCGCTCTTTTAAAATCTCCGCTCTGACTCTCAATGCCCGCTCTTTTTAAATCTCCGCTCCGACTCTCAGCGCCCGCTCTTTTTAAATCTCCGCTCCGACTCAGCGCCCGCTCTTTTTAAATCTCCGCTCTGACTCTGAGCACTTACTCTTTTTAAATCCCCACTCTGACTCGCAGCTCCCGCTCTTTATAAATCTCCGCTCTGACTCACAGCTCCCGCTCTTTTTAAATCTCCGGTCTTACTCGCAGCTTCCGCTCTTTTTAAATCTCCGCTCTGACTCGCAGCTCCCACTCTTTTTAAATCTCCACTCTGACTCGCAGCTCACGCTCTTTTTAAATCTCCGCTCTGACTCTCAGCCCCTGCGCTTTTCAAATCTCCGCTCTGACTCGCAGCTCCCGCTCTTTTTAAATCTCCGCTGTGACTCACAACTCTACTCTTTTTAAATCTCCGCTCTGACTCGCAGCTCCCGCTCTTTTTAAACCTCCGCTCTGACTGTCAGCGCCCGCTCTTTTTAAAACTCCGCTCTGACTCACAGCGCCCGCTCTTTTTAAATCTCCGCTCTGACTCACAGCTCCCGCTCTTTTTAAATCTTCGCTCTGGCTCTCAGTGCCCGCTCTTTTTAAATCTCCGCTCCGACTCTCAGCGCCCGCTCTTTTTAAATCTCCGCTCTGACTCAGCGTCTGCTCTTTTTAAATCTCCGCTCTGACTCGCAGCTCCCGCTCTTTTTAAATCTCCGCTCTGACTCACAGCTCCCGCTCTTTTTAAATTTCTACTCTGACTATCAGTGCCCACTGTTTTTAAATCTCCGCTCTGACTCACAACTCCACTCTTTTTAAATCTCCGCTCTGACTCGCAGCTCCCGCTCTTTTTCAATCTCCGCTCTGACTCACAACTCCACTCTTTTTAAATCTCCGCTCTGACTCGCAGCTCCCGCTCTTTTTAAACCTCCGCTCTGACTCACAGAGCCCGCTCTTTTTAAATCTCCGCTCTGACTCACAACTCGACTCTTTTTAAATCTCCACTCTGACTCGCAGCTCCCGCTCTTTTTAAACCTCCGCTCTGACTGTCAGCACCCGCTCTTTTTAAATCTCCGCACTGTCTCTCTGCTCCTGCGCTTTTTAAATCTCCGCTCTGACTCTGAGCACTCACTCTTTTCAAAACTCCGCTCTGACTCACAACTCCGCTCTTTTTAAGTTTCTACTCTGCCTCTTAGTGCCCGCTATTTTTAAATCTCCGCTCCGACTCTCAGCGCCCGCTCTTTTTAAATCTCCGCTCTGACTCGCAGCTCCCGCACTTTTTAAATCTCCGCTCTGACTCACAACTCCGCACTTTTTAAATCTCAGCTCTGACTCGCAGCTCCCGCTCTTTTTAAATCTCCGTTCTGACTCACAGCTCCCGCTCTTTTTAAATTTCCACTCTGACTCTCAGTGCCCTCTGTTTTTAAATCTCCGCTCTGACTCTCAGCTCCCGCTTTTTTAAAATCTCCGCTCTGACTCACAACTCCGCTCTTTTTAAATCGCCGCTCTGTCTCACAGCTCCCGCTCTTTTTAAATCTCCGGTCTTACTCGCAGCTTCCGCTCTTTTTAAATCTCCGCTCTGACTCGCAAGTCCCGCTCTTTTTAAATCTCCGCTCTGACTCTCAGCGCCTGCTCTTTTTAAATCTCCACTCGGACTCTGAGCACTTACTCTTTCTAAATCTCCACTCTGACTCACAGCGCCCGCTCTTTTTAAATCTCCGCTCTGACTCACAGCTCCCGCTCTTTTTAAATCTCCGCTCTGACTCTCAGTGCCCGCACTTTTTAAATCTCCGCTCTGACTCTCAGTGCCCGCTCTTTTTAAATCTCCACTCCGACTCTCAGCGCCCGCTCTTTTTAAATCTCCTCTCTGACTCTGTGCACTCCCTCTTTTTAAATCTCCGCTCTGGCTCGTAGCTCCCGCTCTTTTTAAAACCCCGCTCTGACTCGCAGCTCACGCTCTTTTTAAATCTCCGCACTGTCTCTCTGCTCCTGCGCTTTTTAAATCTCCGCTCTGACTCTGAGCACTCACTCTTTTCAAATCTCCGCTCTGACTCACAACTCCGCTCTTTTTAAGTTTCTACTCTGACTCTTAGTGCCCGCTATTTTTAAATCTCTGCTTCGACTCACAGCGCCCGCTCTTTTTAAATCTCCGCTCTGACTCGCAGCTCCCGCACTTTTTAAATCTCCGCTCTGACTCACAACCCCGCACTTTTTAAATCTCAGCTCTGACTCGCAGCTCCCGCTCTTTTTAAATCTCCGTTCTGACTCACAGCTCCCGCTCTTTTTAAATTTCCACTCTGACTCTCAGTGCCCTCTGTTTTTAAATCTCCGCTCTGACTCTCAGCTCCCGCTTTTTTAAAATCTCCGCTCTGACTCACAACTCCGCTCTTTTTAAATCGCCGCTCTGACTCACAGCTCCCGCTCTTTTTAAATCTCCGGTCTTACTCGCAGCTTCCGCTCTTTTAAATTTCCGCTCTGACTCGCAAGTCCCGCTCTTTTTAAATCTCCGCTCTGACTATCAGCGCCTGCTCTTTTTAAATCTCCACTCGGACTCTGAGCACTTACTCTTTCTAAATCTCCACTCTGACTCACAGCGCCCGCTCTTTTTAAATCTCCGCTCTGACTCACAGCTCCCGCTCTTTTAAAATCTCCGCTCTGACTCTCAATGCCCGCTCTTTTTAAATCTCCGCTCCGACTCTCAGCGCCCGCTCTTTTTAAATCTCCGCTCCGACTCAGCGCCCGCTCTTTTTAAATCTCCGCTCTGACTCTGAGCACTTACTCTTTTTAAATCCCCACTCTGACTCGCAGCTCCCGCTCTTTATAAATCTCCGCTCTGACTCACAGCTCCCGCTCTTTTTAAATCTCCGGTCTTACTCGCAGCTTCCGCTCTTTTTAAATCTCCGCTCTGACTCGCAGCTCCCACTCTTTTTAAATCTCCACTCTGACTCGCAGCTCACGCTCTTTTTAAATCTCCGCTCTGACTCTCAGCCCCTGCGCTTTTCAAATCTCCGCTCTGACTCGCAGCTCCCGCTCTTTTTAAATCTCCGCTGTGACTCACAACTCTACTCTTTTTAAATCTCCGCTCTGACTCGCAGCTCCTGCTCTTTTTAAACCTCCGCTCTGACTGTCAGCGCCCGCTCTTTTTAAAACTCCGCTCTGACTCACAGCGCCCGCTCTTTTTAAATCTCCGCTCTGACTCACAGCTCCCGCTCTTTTTAAATCTTCGCTCTGGCTCTCAGTGCCCGCTCTTTTTAAATCTCCGCTCCGACTCTCAGCGCCCGCTCTTTTTAAATCTCCGCTCTGACTCAGCGTCTGCTCTTTTTAAATCTCCGCTCTGACTCGCAGCTCCCGCTCTTTTTAAATCTCCGCTCTGACTCACAGCTCCCGCTCTTTTTAAATTTCTACTCTGACTATCAGTGCCCACTGTTTTTAAATCTCCGCTCTGACTCACAACTCCACTCTTTTTAAATCTCCGCTTTGACTCGCAGCTCCCGCTCTTTTTCAATCTCCGCTCTGACTCACAACTCCACTCTTTTTAAATCTCCGCTCTGACTCGCAGCTCCCGCTCTTTTTAAACCTCCGCTCTGACTCACAGAGCCCGCTCTTTTTAAATCTCCGCTCTGACTCACAACTCGACTCTTTTTAAATCTCCACTCTGACTCGCAGCTCCCGCTCTTTTTAAACCTCCGCTCTGACTGTCAGCACCCGCTCTTTTTAAATCTCCGCACTGTCTCTCTGCTCCTGCGCTTTTTAAATCTCCGCTCTGATTCTGAGCACTCACTCTTTTCAAAACTCCGCTCTGACTCACAACTCCGCTCTTTTTAAGTTTCTACTCTGCCTCTTAGTGCCCGCTATTTTTAAATCTCCGCTCCGACTCTCAGCGCCCGCTCTTTTTAAATCTCCGCTCTGACTCGCAGCTCCCGCACTTTTTAAATCTCCGCTCTGACTCACAACTCCGCACTTTTTAAATCTCAGCTCTGACTCGCAGCTCCCGCTCTTTTTAAATCTCCGTTCTGACTCACAGCTCCCGCTCTTTTTAAATTTCCACTCTGACTCTCAGTGCCCTCTGTTTTTAAATCTCCGCTCTGACTCTCAGCTCCCGCTTTTTTAAAATCTCCGCTCTGACTCACAACTCCGCTCTTTTTAAATCGCCGCTCTGACTCACAGCTCCCGCTCTTTTTAAATCTCCGGTCTTACTCGCAGCTTCCGCTCTTTTTAAATCTCCGCTCTGACTCGCAAGTCCCGCTCTTTTTAAATCTCCGCTCTGACTCTCAGCGCCTGCTCTTTTTAAATCTCCACTCGGACTCTGAGCACTTACTCTTTCTAAATCTCCACTCTGACTCACAGCGCCCGCTCTTTTTAAATCTCCGCTCTGACTCACAGCTCCCGCTCTTTTTAAATCTCCGCTCTGACTCTCAGTGCCCGCTCTTTTTAAATCTCCGCTCTGACTCTCAGTGCCCGCTCTTTTTAAATCTCCACTCCGACTCTCAGCGCCCGCTCTTTTTAAATCTCCGCTCTGACTCAGCGCCCGCTCTTTTTAAATCTCCGCTCTGACTCTCAGTGCCAGCTCTTTTTAAATCTCCGCTCTGACTCTCAGCGCCTGCTCTTTTTAAATCTCCAGTCGGACTCTGAGCACTTACTCTTTCTAAATCTCCACTCTGACTCACAGCGCCCGCTCTTTTTAAATCTCCGCTCTGACTCACAGCTCCCGCTCTTTTTAAATCTCCGCTCTGACTCTCAGTGCCCGCTCTTTTTAAATCTCCGCTCCGACTCTCAGCGCCCGCTCTTTTTAAATCTCCGCTCTGACTCAGCGCCCGCTCTTTTTAAATCTCCGCTCTGACTCTGAGCACTTACTCTTTTTAAATCCCCACTCTGACTCGCAGCTCCCGCTCTTTATAAATCTCCGCTCTGACTCACAGCTCCCGCTCTTTTTAAATCTCCGGTCTTACTCGCAGCTTCCGCTCATTTTAAATCTCCGCTCTGACTCGCAGCTCCCGCTCTTTTTAAATCTCCACTCTGACTCGCAGCTCACGCTCTTTTTAAATCTCCGCTCTGACTCTCAGCCCCTGCGCTTTTCAAATCTCCGCTCTGACTCTGAGCACTCACGCTTTTGAAATCTCCGCTCTGACTCGCAGCTCCCGCTCTTTTTAAATCTCCGCTGTGACTCACAACTCTACTCTTTTTAAATCTCCGCTCTGACTCGCAGCTCCCGCTCTTTTTAAACCTCCGCTCTGACTGTCAGCGCCCGCTCTTTTTAAAACTCCGCTCTGACTCACAGCACCCGCTCTTTTTAAATCTCCGCTCTGACTCACAGCTCCCGCTCTTTTTAAATCTTCGCTCTGACTCTCAGTGCCCGCTCTTTTTAAATCTCCGCTCCGACTCTCAGCGCCCGCTCTTTTTAAATCTCCGCTCTGACTCAGCGTCTGCTCTTTTTAAATCTCCGCTCTGACTCGCAGCTCACACTCTTTTTAAATCTCCGCTCTGACTCTCAGCTCCTGCGCTTTTTAAATCTCCACTCTGACTCTGAGCACTCCCTCTTTTTAAATCTCCGCTCTGACTCGTAGCTCCCGCTCTTTTTAAATCTCAGCTCTGACTCGCAGCTCCCGCTCTTTTTAAATCTCCGCTCTGACTCACAGCTCCCGCTCTTTTTAAATTTCTACTCTGACTATCAGTGCCCACTGTTTTTAAATCTCCGCTCTGATTCACAACTCCACTCGTTTTAAATCTCCGCTCTGACTCGCAGCTCCCGCTCTTTTTAAACCTCCGCTCTGACTCACAGAGCCCGCTCTTTTTAAATCTCTGCTCTGACTCACAACTCTACTCTTTTTAAATCTCCGCTCTGACTCGCAGCTCCCGCTCTTTTTAAACCTCCGCTCTGACTGTCAGCACCCGCTCTTTTTAAAACTCCGCTCTGACTCACAGCGCCCGCTCTTTTTAAATCTCCGCTCTGACTCACAGCGCCCGCTCTTTTTAAATCTCCGCTCTGACTCACAGCTCACGCTCTTTTTAAATCTCCGCTCTGACTCACAGCTCCCGCACTTTTTAAATCTTCGCTCTGACTCTCAGCGCCTGCTCTTTTTAAATCTCCACTCTGACTCTGAGCACTTACACTTTTTAAATCTCCACTCTGACTCGCAGCTCCCGCTCTTTATAAATCTCCGCTCTGACTCACAGCTCCCGCTCTTTTTAAATCTCCGGTCTTACTCGCAGCTTCCGCTCTTTTTAAATCTCCTCTCTGACTCGCAAGTCCCGCTCTTTTTAAATCTCTGCTCTGACTCTCAGCGCCTGCTCTTTTTAAATCTCCTCTCGGACTCTGAGCACTTACTCTTTTTAAATCTCCACTCTGACTCACAGCGCCCGCTCTTTTTAAATCTCCGCTCTGACTCTCAGTGCCCGCTCTTTTTAAATCTTCGCTCTGACTCGCAGCTCCCGCTCTTTTTAAATCTCCACTCTGACTCGCGCTCACGCTCTTTTTAAATCTCCGCTCTGACTCTCAGCCCCTGCGCTTTTCAAATCTCCGCTCTGACTCTGAGCACTCACGCTTTTGAAATCTCCGCTCTGACTCGCAGCTCCCGCTCTTTTTAAATCTCCGCTGTGACTCACAACTCTACTCTTTTTAAATCTCCGCCCTGACTCGCAGCTCCCGCTCTTTTTAAACCTCCGCTCTGACTGTCAGCGCCCGCTCTTTGTAAAACTCCGCTCTGACTCACAGCGCCCGCTCTTTTTAAATCTCCGCTCTGACTCACAGCTCCCGCTCTTTTTAAATCTTCGCTCTGACTCTCAGTGCCCGCTCTTTTTAAATCTCCGCTCCGACTCTCAGCGCCCGCTCTTTTTAAATCTCCACTCTGACTCAGCGTCTGCTCTTTTTAAATCTCCGCTCTGACTCTCAGCTCCTGCGCTTTTTAAATCTCCACTCTGACTCTGAGCACTCCCTCTTTTTAAATCTCCGCTCTGACTCGTAGTTCCCGCTCTTTTTAAATCTCAGCTCTGACTCGCAGCTCCCGCTCTTTTTAAACCTCTGCTCTGACTCACAGCTCCCGCTCTTCTTAAATTTCTACTCTGACTATCAGTGCCCACTGTTTTTAAATCTCCGTTCTGACTCACAACTCCACTCTTTTTAAATCTCCGCTCTGACTCGCAGCTCCCGCTCTTTTTAAATCTCCGCTCTGACTCACAACTCCACTCTTTTTAAACCTCCGCTCTGACTCTCAGCTCCTGCGCTTTTTAAATCTCCACTCTGACTCTGAGCACTCCCTCTTTTTAAATCTCCGCTCTGACTCGTAGCTCCCGCTCTATTTAAATCTCAGCTCTGACTCGCAGCTCCCGCTCTTTTTAAATCTCTGCTCTGACTCACAGCTCCCGCTCTTTTTAAATTTCTACTCTGACTATCAGTGCCCACTGTTTTTAAATCTCCGCTCTGACTCACAACTCCACTCTTTTTAAATCTCCGCCCTGACTCGCAGCTCCCGCTCTTTTTAAACCTCCGCTCTGACTGTCAGCGCCCGCTCTTTGTAAAACTCCGCTCTGACTCACAGCGCCCGCTCTTTTTAAATCTCCGCTCTGACTCACAGCTCCCGCTCTTTTTAAATCTTCGCTCTGACTCTCAGTGCCCGCTCTTTTAAATCTCCGCTCCGACTCTCAGCGCCCACTCTTTTTAAATCTCCGCTCTGACTCAGCGTCTGCTCTTTTTAAATCTCCGCTCTGACTCGCAGCTCACGCTCTTTTTAAATCTCCGCTCTGACTCTCAGCTCCTGCGCTTTTTAAATCTCCACTCTGACTCTGAGCACTCCCTCTTTTTAAATCTCCGCTCTGACTCGTAGCTCCCGCTCTTTTTAAATCTCAGCTCTGACTCGCAGCTCCCGCTCTTTTTAAATCTCTGCTCTGACTCACAGCTCCCGCTCTTTTTAAATTTCTACTCTGACTATCAGTGCCCACTGTTTTTAAATCTCCGCTCTGACTCACAACTCCACTCTTTTTAAATCTCCGCTCTGACTCGCAGCTCCCGCTCTTTTTAAACCTCCGCTCTGACTGTCAGCACCCGCTCTTTTTAAAACTCCGCTCTGACTCACAGCGCCCGCTCTTTTTAAATCTCCGCTCTGACTCACAGCGCACGCTCTTTTTAAATCTCCGCTCTGACTCACAGCTCCCGCTCTTTTTAAATCTACGCTCTGACTCGCAGCTCCCGCTCTTTTTAAATCTCCGCTCTGACTCACAGCTCCCGCACTTTTTAAATCTTCGCTCTGACTCTCAGCGCCTGCTCTTTTTAGATCTCCACTCTGACTCACAGCTCCCGCTCTTTATAAATCTCCGCTCTGACTCACAGCTCCCGCTCTTTTTAAATCTCCGGTCTTACTCGCAGCTTCCGCTCTTTTTAAATCTCCGCTCTGACTCGCAAGTCCCGCTCTTTTTAAATCTCCGCTCCGACTCTCAGCGCCCGCTCTTTTTAAATCTCCGCTCTGACTCAGCGCCCGCTCTTTTTAAATCTCCGCTCTGACTCTGAGCACTTACTCTTTTTAAATCCCCACTCTGACTCGCAGCTCCCGCTCTTTATAAATCTCCGCTCTGACTCACAGCTCCCGCTCTTTTTAAATCTCCGGTCTTACTCGCAGCTTCCGCTCTTTTTAAATCTCCGCTCTGACTCGCAGCTCCTGCTCTTTTTAAATCTCCACTCTGACTCGCAGCTCACGCTCTTTTTAAATCTCCGCTCTGACTCTCAGCCCCTGCGCTTTTCAAATCTCCGCTCTGACTCTGAGCACTCACGCTTTTGAAATCTCCGCTCTGACTCGCAGCTCCCGCTCTTTTTAAATCTCCGCTGTGACTCACAACTCTACTCTTTTTAAATCTCCGCTCTGACTATCAGCGCCTGCTCTTTTTAAATCTCCACTCGGACTCTGAGCACTTACTCTTTCTAAATCTCCACTCTGACTCACAGCGCCCGCTCTTTTTAAATCTCCGCTCTGACTCACAGCTCCCGCTCTTTTAAAATCTCCGCTCTGACTCTCAATGCCCGCTCTTTTTAAATCTCCGCTCCGACTCTCAGCGCCCGCTCTTTTTAAATCTCCGCTCCGACTCAGCGCCCGCTCTTTTTAAATCTCCGCTCTGACTCTGAGCACTTACTCTTTTTAAATCCCCACTCTGACTCGCAGCTCCCGCTCTTTATAAATCTCCGCTCTGACTCACAGCTCCCGCTCTTTTTAAATCTCCGGTCTTACTCGCAGCTTCCGCTCTTTTTAAATCTCCGCTCTGACTCGCAGCTCCCACTCTTTTTAAATCTCCACTCTGACTCGCAGCTCACGCTCTTTTTAAATCTCCGCTCTGACTCTCAGCCCCTGCGCTTTTCAAATCTCCGCTCTGACTCGCAGCTCCCGCTCTTTTTAAATCTCCGCTGTGACTCAAAACTCTACTCTTTTTAAATCTCCACTCTGACTCGCAGCTCCCGCTCTTTTTAAACCTCCGCTCTGACTGTCAGCGCCCGCTCTTTTTAAAACTCCGCTCTGACTCACAGCGCCCGCTCTTTTTAAATCTCCGCTCTGACTCACAGCTCCCGCTCTTTTTAAATCTTCGCTCTGGCTCTCAGTGCCCGCTCTTTTTAAATCTCCGCTCCGACTCTCAGCGCCCGCTCTTTTTAAATCTCCGCTCTGACTCAGCGTCTGCTCTTTTTAAATCTCCGCTCTGACTCGCAGCTCCCGCTCTTTTTAAATCTCCGCTCTGACTCACAGCTCCCGCTCTTTTTAAATTTCTACTCTGACTATCAGTGCCCACTGTTTTTAAATCTCCGCTCTGACTCACAACTCCACTCTTTTTAAATCTCCGCTCTGACTCGCAGCTCCCGCTCTTTTTCAATCTCCGCTCTGACTCACAACTCCACTCTTTTTAAATCTCCGCTCTGACTCGCAGCTCCCGCTCTTTTTAAACCTCCGCTCTGACTCACAGAGCCCGCTCTTTTTAAATCTCCGCTCTGACTCACAACTCGACTCTTTTTAAATCTCCACTCTGACTCGCAGCTCCCGCTCTTTTTAAACCTCCGCTCTGACTGTCAGCACCCGCTCTTTTTAAATCTCCGCACTGTCTCTCTGCTCCTGCGCTTTTTAAATCTCCGCTCTGACTCTGAGCACTCACTCTTTTCAAAACTCCGCTCTGACTCACAACTCCGCTCTTTTTAAGTTTCTACTCTGCCTCTTAGTGCCCGCTATTTTTAAATCTCCACTCCGACTCTCAGCGCCCGCTCTTTTTAAATCTCCGCTCTGACTCGCAGCTCCCGCACTTTTTAAATCTCCGCTCTGACTCACAACTCCGCACTTTTTAAATCTCAGCTCTGACTCGCAGCTCCCGCTCTTTTTAAATCTCCGTTCTGACTCACAGCTCCCGCTCTTTTTAAATTTCCACTCTGACTCTCAGTGCCCTCTGTTTTTAAATCTCCGCTCTGACTCTCAGCTCCCGCTTTTTTAAAATCTCCGCTCTGACTCACAACTCCGCTCTTTTTAAATCGCCGCTCTGACTCACAGCTCCCGCTCTTTTTAAATCTCCGGTCTTACTCGCAGCTTCCGCTCTTTTTAAATCTCCGCTCTGACTCGCAAGTCCCGCTCTTTTTAAATCTCCGCTCTGACTCTCAGCGCCTGCTCTTTTTAAATCTCCACTCGGACTCTGAGCACTTACTCTTTCTAAATCTCCACTCTGACTCACAGCGCCCGCTCTTTTTAAATCTCCGCTCTGACTCACAGCTCCCGCTCTTTTTAAATCTCCGCTCTGACTCTCAGTGCCCGCTCTTTTTAAATCTCCACTCCGACTCTCAGCGCCCGCTCTTTTTAAATCTCCGCTCTGACTCAGCGCCCGCTCTTTTTAAATCTCCGCTCTGACTCTCAGTGCCAGCTCTTTTTAAATCTCCGCTCTGACTCTCAGCGCCTGCTCTTTTTAAATCTCCAGTCGGACTCTGAGCACTTACTCTTTCTAAATCTCCACTCTGACTCACAGCGCCCGCTCTTTTTAAATCTCCGCTCTGACTCACAGCTCCCGCTCTTTTTAAATCTCCGCTCTGACTCTCAGTGCCCGCTCTTTTTAAATCTCCGCTCCGACTCTCAGCGCCCGCTCTTTTTAAATCTCCGCTCTGACTCAGCGCCCGCTTTTTTTAAATCTCCGCTCTGACTCTGAGCACTTACTCTTTTTAAATCCCCACTCTGACTCGCAGCTCCCGCTCTTTATAAATCTCCGCTCTGACTCACAGCTCCCGCTCTTTTTAAATCTCCGGTCTTACTCGCAGCTTCCGCTCTTTTTAAATCTCCGCTCTGACTCGCAGCTCCCGCTCTTTTTAAATCTCCACTCTGACTCGCAGCTCACGCTCTTTTTAAATCTCCGCTCTGACTCTCAGCCCCTGCGCTTTTCAAATCTCCGCTCTGACTCTGAGCACTCACGCTTTTGAAATCTCCGCTCTGACTCGCAGCTCCCGCTCTTTTTAAATCTCCGCTGTGACTCACAACTCTACTCTTTTTAAATCTCCGCTCTGACTCGCAGCTCCCGCTCTTTTTAAACCTCCGCTCTGACTGTCAGCGCCCGCTCTTTTTAAAACTCCGCTCTGACTCACAGCACCCGCTCTTTTTAAATCTCCGCTCTGACTCACAGCTCCCGCTCTTTTTAAATCTTCGCTCTGACTCTCAGTGCCCGCTCTTTTTAAATCTCCGCTCCGACTCTCAGCGCCCGCTCTTTTTAAATCTCCGCTCTGACTCAGCGTCTGCTCTTTTTAAATCTCCGCTCTGACTCGCAGCTCACACTCTTTTTAAATCTCCGCTCTGACTCTCAGCTCCTGCGCTTTTTAAATCTCCACTCTGACTCTGAGCACTCCCTCTTTTTAAATCTCCGCTCTGACTCGTAGCTCCCGCTCTTTTTAAATCTCAGCTCTGACTCGCAGCTCCCGCTCTTTTTAAATCTCCGCTCTGACTCACAGCTCCCGCTCTTTTTAAATTTCTACTCTGACTATCAGTGCCCACTGTTTTTAAATCTCCGCTCTGATTCACAACTCCACTCATTTTAAATCTCCGCTCTGACTCGCAGCTCCCGCTCTTTTTAAACCTCCGCTCTGACTCACAGAGCCCGCTCTTTTTAAATCTCTGCTCTGACTCACAACTCTACTCTTTTTAAATCTCCGCTCTGACTCGCAGCTCCCGCTCTTTTTAAACCTCCGCTCTGACTGTCAGCACCCGCTCTTTTTAAAACTCCGCTCTGACTCACAGCGCCCGCTCTTTTTAAATCTCCGCTCTGACTCACAGCGCCCGCTCTTTTTAAATCTCCGCTCTGACTCACAGCTCCCGCTCTTTTTAAATCTCCGCTCTGACTCACAGCTCCCGCACTTTTTAAATCTTCGCTCTGACTCTCAGCGCCTGCTCTTTTTAAATCTCCACTCTGACTCTGAGCACTTACACTTTTTAAATCTCCACTCTGACTCGCAGCTCCCGCTCTTTATAAATCTCCGCTCTGACTCACAGCTCCCGCTCTTTTTAAATCTCCGGTCTTACTCGCAGCTTCCGCTCTTTTTAAATCTCCTCTCTGACTCGCAAGTCCCGCTCTTTTTAAATCTCTGCTCTGACTCTCAGCGCCTGCTCTTTTTAAATCTCCTCTCGGACTCTGAGCACTTACTCTTTTTAAATCTCCACTCTGACTCACAGCGCCCGCTCTTTTTAAATCTCCGCTCCGACTCTCAGCGCCCGCTCTTTTTAAATCTCCGCTCTGACTCAGCGTCTGCTCTTTTTAAATCTCCGCTCTGACTCGCAGCTCACACTCTTTTTAAATCTCCGCTCTGACTCTCAGCTCCTGCGCTTTTTAAATCTCCACTCTGACTCTGAGCACTCCCTCTTTTTAAATCTCCGCTCTGACTCGTAGCTCCCGCTCTTTTTAAATCTCAGCTCTGACTCGCAGCTCCCGCTCTTTTTAAATCTCCGCTCTGACTCACAGCTCCCGCTCTTTTTAAATTTCTACTCTGACTATCAGTGCCCACTGTTTTTAAATCTCCGCTCTGATTCACAACTCCACTCATTTTAAATCTCCGCTCTGACTCGCAGCTCCCGCTCTTTTTAAACCTCCGCTCTGACTCACAGAGCCCGCTCTTTTTAAATCTCTGCTCTGACTCACAACTCTACTCTTTTTAAATCTCCGCTCTGACTCGCAGCTCCCGCTCTTTTTAAACCTCCGCTCTGACTGTCAGCACCCGCTCTTTTTAAAACTCCGCTCTGACTCACAGCGCCCGCTCTTTTTAAATCTCCGCTCTGACTCACAGCGCCCGCTCTTTTTAAATCTCCGCTCTGACTCACAGCTCCCGCTCTTTTTAAATCTCCGCTCTGACTCACAGCTCCCGCACTTTTTAAATCTTCGCTCTGACTCTCAGCGCCTGCTCTTTTTAAATCTCCACTCTGACTCTGAGCACTTACACTTTTTAAATCTCCACTCTGACTCGCAGCTCCCGCTCTTTATAAATCTCCGCTCTGACTCACAGCTCCCGCTCTTTTTAAATCTCCGGTCTTACTCGCAGCTTCCGCTCTTTTTAAATCTCCTCTCTGACTCGCAAGTCCCGCTCTTTTTAAATCTCTGCTCTGACTCTCAGCGCCTGCTCTTTTTAAATCTCCTCTCGGACTCTGAGCACTTACTCTTTTTAAATCTCCACTCTGACTCACAGCGCCCGCTCTTTTTAAATCTCCGCTCTGACTCTCAGTGCCCGCTCTTTTTAAATCTTCGCTCTGACTCGCAGCTCCCGCTCTTTTTAAATCTCCACTCTGACTCGCGCTCACGCTCTTTTTAAATCTCCGCTCTGACTCTCAGCCCCTGCGCTTTTCAAATCTCCGCTCTGACTCTGAGCACTCACGCTTTTGAAATCTCCGCACTGACTCGCAGCTCCCGCTCTTTTTAAATCTCCGCTGTGACTCACAACTCTACTCTTTTTAAATCTCCGCCCTGACTCGCAGCTCCCGCTCTTTTTAAACCTCCGCTCTGACTGTCAGCGCCCGCTCTTTGTAAAACTCCGCTCTGACTCACAGCGCCCGCTCTTTTTAAATCTCCGCTCTGACTCACAGCTCCCGCTCTTTTTAAATCTTCGCTCTGACTCTCAGTGCCCGCTCTTTTTAAATCTCCGCTCCGACTCTCAGCGCCCGCTCTTTTTAAATCTCCACTCTGACTCAGCGTCTGCTCTTTTTAAATCTCCGCTCTGACTCTCAGCTCCTGCGCTTTTTAAATCTCCACTCTGACTCTGAGCACTCCCTCTTTTTAAATCTCCGCTCTGACTCGTAGCTCCCGCTCTTTTTAAATCTCAGCTCTGACTCGCAGCTCCCGCTCTTTTTAAATCTCTGCTCTGACTCACAGCTCCCGCTCTTCTTAAATTTCTACTCTGACTATCAGTGCCCACTGTTTTTAAATCTCCGTTCTGACTCACAACTCCACTCTTTTTAAATCTCCGCTCTGACTCGCAGCTCCCGCTCTTTTTAAATCTCCGCTCTGACTCACAACTCCACTCTTTTTAAACCTCCGCTCTGACTCTCAGCTCCTGCGCTTTTTAAATCTCCACTCTGACTCTGAGCACTCCCTCTTTTTAAATCTCCGCTCTGACTCGTAGCTCCCGCTCTTTTTAAATCTCAGCTCTGACTCGCAGCTCCCGCTCTTTTTAAATCTCTGCTCTGACTCACAGCTCCCGCTCTTTTTAAATTTCTACTCTGACTATCAGTGCCCACTGTTTTTAAATCTCCGCTCTGACTCACAACTCCACTCTTTTTAAATCTCCGCCCTGACTCGCAGCTCCCGCTCTTTTTAAACCTCCGCTCTGACTGTCAGCGCCCGCTCTTTGTAAAACTCCGCTCTGACTCACAGCGCCCGCTCTTTTTAAATCTCCGCTCTGACTCACAGCTCCCGCTCTTTTTAAATCTTCGCTCTGACTCTCAGTGCCCGCTCTTTTTAAATCTCCGCTCCGACTCTCAGCGCCCACTCTTTTTAAATCTCCGCTCTGACTCAGCGTCTGCTCTTTTTAAATCTCCGCTCTGACTCGCAGCTCACGCTCTTTTTAAATCTCCGCTCTGACTCTCAGCTCCTGCGCTTTTTAAATCTCCACTCTGACTCTGAGCACTCCCTCTTTTTAAATCTCCGCTCTGACTCGTAGCTCCCGCTCTTTTTAAATCTCAGCTCTGACTCGCAGCTCCCGCTCTTTTTAAATCTCTGCTCTGACTCACAGCTCCCGCTCTTTTTAAATTTCTACTCTGACTATCAGTGCCCACTGTTTTTAAATCTCCGCTCTGACTCACAACTCCACTCTTTTTAAATCTCCGCTCTGACTCGCAGCTCCCGCTCTTTTTAAACCTCCGCTCTGACTGTCAGCACCCGCTCTTTTTAAAACTCCGCTCTGACTCACAGCGCCCGCTCTTTTTAAATCTCCGCTCTGACTCACAGCGCACGCTCTTTTTAAATCTCCGCTCTGACTCACAGCTCCCGCTCTTTTTAAATCTACGCTCTGACTCGCAGCTCCCGCTCTTTTTAAATCTCCGCTCTGACTCACAGCTCCCGCACTTTTTAAATCTTCGCTCTGACTCTCAGCGCCTGCTCTTTTTAGATCTCCACTCTGACTCTGAGCACTTACACTTTTTAAATCTCCACTCTGACTCACAGCTCCCGCTCTTTATAAATCTCCGCTCTGACTCACAGCTCCCGCTCTTTTTAAATCTCCGGTCTTACTCGCAGCTTCCGCTCTTTTTAAATCTCCGCTCTGACTCGCAAGTCCCGCTCTTTTTAAATCTCTGCTCTGACTCTCAGCGCCTGCTCTTTTTAAATCTCCTCTCGGACTCTGAGCACTTACTCTTTTTAAATCTCCACTCTGACTCACAGCGCCCGCTCTTTTTAAATCTCCGCTCTGACTCGCAGTGCCCTCTCTTTTTAAATCTCCGCTCCGACTCTCAGCGCCCGCTCTTTTTAAATCTCCGCTCTGACTCTCAGCGCCGGCTCATTTTAAGTTTCTACTCTGCCTCTTAGTGCCCGCTATTTTTAAATCTCCGCTCCGACTCTCAGCGCCCACTCTTTTTAAATCTCCGCTCTGACTCGCAGCTCCCGCACTTTTTAAATCTCCGCTCTGACTCACAACTCCGCATTTTTTAAATCTCAGCTCTGACTCGCAGCTCCCGCTCTTTTATAATCTCCGTTCTGACTCACAGCTCCCGCTCTTTTTAAATTTCCACTCTGACTCTCAGTGCCCTCTGTTTTTAAATCTCCGCTCTGACTCTCAGCTCCCGCTTTTTTAAAATCTCCGCTCTGACTCACAACTCCGCTCTTTTTAAATCAACGCTCTGACTCACAGCTCCCGCTCTTTTTAAATCTCCGGTCTTACTCGCAGCTTCCGCTCTTTTTAAATCTCCGCTCTGACTCGCAAGTCCCGCTCTTTTTAAATCTCCGCTCTGACTCTCAGCGCCTGCTCTTTTTAAATCTCCAGTCGGACTCTGAGCACTTACTCTTTCTAAATCTCCACTCTGACTCACAGCGCCCGCTCTTTTTAAATCTCCGCTCTGACTCACAGCTCCCGCTCTTTTTAAATCTCCGCTCTGACTCTCAGTGCCCGCTCTTTTTAAATCTCCGCTCCGGCTCTCAGCGCCCGCTCTTTTTAAATCTCCGCTCTGACTCAGCGCCCGCTCTTTTTAAATCTCCGCTCTGACTCTGAGCACTTACTCTTTTTAAATCCCCACTCTGACTCGCAGCTCCCGCTCTTTATAAATCTCCGCTCTGACTCACAGCTCCCGCTCTTTTTAAATCTCCGGTCTTACTCGCAGCTTCCGCTCTTTTTAAATCTCCGCTCTGACTCGCAGCTCCCGCTCTTTTTAAATCTCCACTCTGACTCGCAGCTCCCGCTCTTTTTAAATCTCCACTCTGACTCGCGCTCACGCTCTTTTTAAATCTCCGCTCTGACTCTCAGCCCCTGCGCTTTTCAAATCTCCGCTCTGACTCTGAGCACTCACACTTTTGAAATCTCCGCTCTGACTCGCAGCTCCCGCTCTTTTTAAATCTCCGCTGTGACTCACAACTCTACTCTTTTTAAATCTCCGCTCTGACTCGCAGCTCCCGCTCTTTTTAAACCTCCGCTCTGACTGTCAGCGCCCGTTCTTTTTAAAACTCCGCTCTGACTCACAGCACCCGCTCTTTTTAAATCTCCGCTCTGACTCACAGCTCCCGCTCTTTTTAAATCTTCGCTCTGACTCTCAGTGCCCGCTCTTTTTAAATCTCCGCTCCGACTCTCAGCGCCCGCTCTTTTTAAATCTCCGCTCTGACTCAGCGTCTGCTCTTTTTAAATCTCCGCTCTGACTCGCAGCTCACACTCTTTTTAAATCTCCGCTCTGACTCTCAGCTCCTGCGCTTTTTAAATCTCCACTCTGACTCTGAGCACTCCCTCTTTTTAAATCTCCGCTATGACTCGTAGCTCCCGCTCTTTTTAAATCTCAGCTCTGACTCGCAGCTCCCTCTCTTTTTAAATCTCCGCTCTGACTCACAGCTCCCGCTCTTTTTAAATTTCTACTCTGACTATCAGTGCCCACTGTTTTTAAATCTCCGCTCTGACTCACAACTCCACTCTTTTTAAATCTCCGCTCTGACTCGCAGCTCCCGCTCTTTTTAAACCTCCGCTCTGACTCACAGAGCCCGCTCTTTTTAAATCTCCGCTCTGACTCACAACTCTACTCTTTTTAAATCTCCGCTCTGACTCGCAGCTCCCGCCCTTTTTAAACCTCCGCTCTGACTGTCAGCACCCGCTCTTTTTAAAACTCCGCTCTGACTCACAGCGCCCGCTCTTTTTAAATCTCCGCTCTGACTCACAGCGCCCGCTCTTTTTAAATCTCCTGTCTGACTCACAGCTCCCACTCTTTTTAAACCTACGCTCTGACTCTCAGCGCCGGCTCTTTTTAAATCTCCGCTCTGACTCGCAGCTCCCGCTCTTTATAAATCTCCGCTCTGACTCACAACTCTGCTGTTTTTAAATTTCCACTCTGACTCTGAGCACTCACTCTTTTTAAATCTCCGCTCTGACTCACAACTCCGCTCTTTTTAAGTTTCCATTCTGACTCTCAGTGCCCGCTCTTTTTAAATCTCCGCTCTGACTCGCAGCTCCCGCTCTTTTTAAATCTCCACTCTGACTCGCAGCTAACGCTCTTTTTAAATCTCCGCTCTGATTCTCAGCCCCTGCGCTTTTCAAATCTCCGCTCTGACTCTGAGCACTCACGCTTTTGAAATCTCCGCTCTGACTCGCAGCTCCCGCTCTTTTTAAATCTCCGCTCTGACTCATAATTCTACTCTTTTTAAATCTCCGCTCTCACTCGCAGCTCCCGCTCTTTTTAAACCTCCGCTCTGACTGTCAGCGCCCGCTCTTTTTAAATCTCCGCTCTGACTTACAACTCCGCTCTTTTTAAATCTCCGCTCTGACTCACAGCTCCCGCTCTTTTTAAATCTATGCTCTGACTCGCAGCTCCCGCTCTTTATAAATCTCCGCTCTTACTCGCAGCTTCCGCTCTTTTTATATCTCCACTCTGACTCACAGCTCCCGCACTTTTTAAATCTTCGCTCTGACTCTCAGCGCCTGCTCTTTTTGAATCTCCACTCTGACTCTGAGCACTTACTCTTTTTAAATCTCCACTCTGACTCGCAGCTCCCGCTCTTTATAAATCTCCGCTCTGACTCACAGCTCCCGCTCTTTTTAAATCTCCGCTCTGACTCACAGCGCCCGCTCTTTTTAAATCTCCGCTCTGACTCACAGCTCCTGCTCTTTTTAAATCTCCACTCTGACTCACAGCGCCCGCTCTTTTTAAAACTCCGCTCTGACTCACAGCGCCCGCTCTTTTTAAATCTCCGCTCTGACTCGCAGCTCCCGCTCATTTTAAATCCCTGCTCTTACTCGCAGCTTCCGCTCTTTTTAAATCTCCACTCTGACTCACAGCTCCCGCACTTTTTAAATCTTCGCTCTGACTCTCAGCGCCTGCTCTTTTTAAATCTCCACTCTGACTCTGAGCACTGACTCTTTTTAAATCTCCACTCTGACTCGCAGCTCCCGCTCTTTATAAATCTCCGCTGTGACTCACAGCTCCCGCTCTTTTTAAATCTCCGGTCTTACTCGCAGCTTCCGCTCTTTTTAAATCTCCGCTCTGACTCGCAAGTCCCGCTCTTTTTAAATCTCTGCTCTGACTCTCAGCGCCTGCTCTTTTTAAATCTCCACTCGGACTCTGAGCACTTACTCTTTTTAAATCTCCACTCTGACTCACAGTGCCCGCTCTTTTTAAATCTCCGCTCTGACTATCAGTGCCCGCTCTTTTTAACTCTCCGCTCCGACTCTCAGCGCCCGCTCTTTTTAAAATTCCGCTCTGACACTCAGCGCCGGCGCTTTTTAAATCTCCGCTCTGACTCGCAGCTCCCGCTCTTTATAAATCTCCGCTCTGACTCTCAACTCTGCTGTTTTTAAATTTCCACTCTGACTCTGAGCACTCACTCTTTTTAAATCTCCGATGTGACTCGCAGATCCCGCTCTTTTTAAATTTCCGCTCTGACTAAGCGCCCGCTCTTTTTAAATCGCCGCTCTGACTCGCAGCTCCCGCTCGTTTTAAACCTCCGCTCTGACTGTCAGCGCCCGCTCTTTTTAAATCTCCGCTCTGACTCACAGCGCCCGCTCTTTTTAAATCTCCGCTCTGACTCACAGCTCCTGCTCTTTTTAAATCTACGCTCTGACTCGCAGCTCCCGCTCTTTTTCAATCTCTGCTCTTACTCGCAGCTTCCGCACTTTTTAAATCTCCGCTCTGACTCTCAGCGCCTGCTCTTTTTAAATCTCCACTCTGACTCTGAGCACTTACTCTTTTTAAATCTCCACTCTGACTCGCAGCTCCCCCTCTTTATAAATCTCCGCTCTGCCTCACAACTGCGCTCTTTTTAAATATCCACTCCGACTCGCAGCTCCCGCTCTTTTTCAATCTCCGCTGAGAATCTGAGCACTTGCTCTTTTTAAATCTCCGCTCTGACTCACAGCTCCTGCTCTTTTTAAATCTCCGCTCTGACTCGCAGCTCACGCACTTTTTAAATCTCCGCTCTGACTCTCAGCTCCTGCGCTTTTTAAATCTCCACTCTGACTCTGAGCACTCCCTCTTTTTAAATCTCCGCTCTGACTCGTAGCTCCCGCTCTTTTTAAATCTCCGCTCTGACTCGCAACTCACGCTCTTTTTAAATCTCCGCACTGTCTCTCAGCTCCTGCGCTTTTTAAATCTCCGCTCTGACTCTGAGCACTCACTCTTTTTAAATCTCCGCTCTGACTCACAACTCCGCTCTTTTTAAGTTTCTACTCTGACTCTTAGTGCCCGCTCTTTTTAACTCTCCGCTCCGACTCTCAGCGCCCGCTCTTTTTAAATCTCCGCTCTGACTCGCAGCTCCCGCTGTTTTTAAATCTCCGCTCTCACAACTCCGCACTTTTTAAATCTCAGCTCTGACTCGCAGCTCCCGCTCTTTTTAAATCTCCGTACTGACTCACAGCTCCCGCTCTTTTTAAATTTCCACTCTGACTCTCAGTGCCCTCTGTTTTTAAATCTCTGCTCTGACTCTCAGCTCCTGCTTTTTAAAAGTCTCCGCTCTGACTCACAACTCCGCTCTTTTGAAATCCGCTCTGACTCGCAGCTCCCGCTCGTTTTAAACCTCCGCTCTGACTGTCAGCGCCCGCTCTTTATAAATCTCCGCTCTGACTCACAACTCCGCTCTTTTTAAATTTCCACTCCGACTCTGAGCACTCGCTCTTTTTAAATCTCCGCTCTGACTCTCAGCTCCTGCGCTTTTTAAATCTCCTCTCTGACTCTGTGCACTCCCTCTTTTTAAATCTCCGCTCTGGCTCGTAGCTCCCGCTCTTTTTAAATCCCCGCTCTGACTCGCAGCTCACGCTCTTTTTAAATCTCCGCACTGTCTCTCTGCTCCTGCGCTTTTTAAATCTCCGCTCTGACTCTGAGCACTCACTCTTTTCAAATCTCCGCTCTGACTCACAACTCCGCTCTTTTTAAGTTTCTACTCTGACTCTTAGTGCCCGCTATTTTTAAATCTCTGCTTCGACTCACAGCGCCCGCTCTTTTTAAATCTCCGCTCTGACTCGCAGCTCCCGCACTTTTTAAATCTCCGCTCTGACTCACAACTCCGCACTTTTTAAATCTCAGCTCTGACTCGCAGCTCCCGCTCTTTTTAAATCTCCGTTCTGACTCACAGCTCCCGCTCTTTTTAAATTTCCACTCTGACTCTCAGTGCCCTCTGTTTTTAAATCTCCGCTCTGACTCTCAGCTCCCGCTTTTTTAAAATCTCCGCTCTGACTCACAACTCCGCTCTTTTTAAATCGCCGCTCTGACTCACAGCTCCCGCTCTTTTTAAATCTCCGGTCTTACTCGCAGCTTCCGCTCTTTTAAATTTCCGCTCTGTCTCGCAAGTCCCGCTCTTTTTAAATCTCCGCTCTGACTATCAGCGCCTGCTCTTTTTAAATCTCCACTCGGACTCTGAGCACTTACTCTTTCTAAATCTCCACTCTGACTCACAGCGCCCGCTCTTTTTAAATCTCCGCTGTGACTCACAGCTCCCGCTCTTTTAAAATCTCCGCTCTGACTCTCAGTGCCCGCTCTTTTTAAATCTCCGCACCGACTCTCAGCGCCCGCTCTTTTTAAATCTCCGCTCCGACTCAGCGCCCGCTCTTTTTAAATCTCCGCTCTGACTTGCAGCTCCCGCTCTTTATAAATCTTCGCTCTGACTCTCAGCGCCTGCTCTTTTTAAATCTCCACTCTGACTCTGAGCACTTACTCTTTTTAAATCCCCACTCTGACTCGCAGCTCCCGCTCTTTATAAATCTCCGCTCTGACTCACAGCTCCCGCTCTTTTTAAATCACCGGTCTTACTCGCAGCTTCCGCTCTTTTTAAATCTCCGCTCTGACTCGCAGCTCCCGCTCTTTTTAAATCTCCACTCTGACTCGCAGCTCACGCTCTTTTTAAATCTCCGCTCTGACTCTCAGCCCCTGCGCTTTTCAAATCTCCTCTCTGACTCTGAGCACTCACGCTTTTGAAATCTCCGCTCTGACTCGCAGCTCCCGCTCTTTTTAAATCTCCGCTGTGACTCACAACTCTACTCTTTTAAAATCTCCGCTCTGACTCGCAGCTCCTGCTCTTTTTAAACCTCCGCTTTGACTGTCAGCGCCCGCTCTTTTTAAAACTCCGCTCTGACTCACAGCGCCCGCTCTTTTTAAATCTCCGCTCTGACTCACAGCTCCCGCTCTTTTTAAATCTACGCTCTGACTCTCAGCGCCCGCTCTTTTTAAATCTCCGCTCTGACTCGCAGCTCCCGCTCTTTTTAAATCTCCGCTCTGACTCTCAGTGCCCGCTCTTTTTAAATCTCCGCTCCGACTCTCAGCGCCCGCTCTTTTTAAATCTCCGCTCTGACTCAGCGACCGCTCTTTTTAAATCTCCGCTCTGACTCGCAGCTCCCGCTCTTTATAAATCTCCGCTCTGACTCTCAGCACCCGCTTTTTAAATCTCCGCTCTGACTCACAGCTCCTGCTCTTTTTAAATCTCCGCTCTGACTCGCAGCTCACGCTCTTTTTAAATCTCAGCTCTGACTCTCAGCTCGTGCGCTTTTTAAATCTCCACTCTGACTCTGAGCACTCCCTCTTTTAAAATCTCCGCTCTGACTCGTAGGTCCCGCTCTTTTTAAATCTCCGCTCTGACTCGCAGCTCACGCTCTTTTTAAATCTCCGCTCTGACTCGCAGCTCCCGCTCTTTTTAAATCTCCGCTCTGACTCACAGCTCCCGCGCTTTTTTAATTTCTACACTGACTCTCAGTGCCCGCTGTTTTTAAATCTCCGCTCTGACACACAACTCCACTCTTTTTAAATCTCCGCTCTGACTCGCAGCTCCCGCTCTTTTTAAATCTCCGCTCTGACTCACAACTCCACTCTTTTTAAATCTCCGCTCTGACTCGCAGCTCCCGCTCTTTTTAAACCTCCGCTCTGACTGTCAGGGCCCGCTCTTTTTAAAACTCCGCTCTGACTCTGTGCACTTACTCTTTTTAAATCTCCAGTCTGACTCGCAGCTCCCGCTCTTTATAAATCTCCGCTCTGACTCACAACTCCGCTCTTTTTAAATCTCCGGTCTTACTCGCAGCTTCCGCTCTTTTTAAATCTCCGCTCTGACTCGCAGCTCCCGCTCTTTTTAAATCTCCACTCTGACTCGCAGCTCACGCTCTTTTTAAATCCCCGCTCTGACTCTCAGCCCCTGCGCTTTTCAAATCTCCGCTCTGACTCTGAGCACTCACGCTTTTGAAATCTCCGCTCTGACTCGCAGCTCCCGCTCTTTTTAAATCTCCGCTGTGACTCACAACTCTACTCTTTTTAAATCTCCGCTCTGACCCGCAGCTCCCGCTCTTTTTAAACCTCCGCTCTGACTGTCAGCGCCCGCTCTTTTTAAAACTCCGCTCTGACTCACAGCGCCCGCTCTTTTTAAATCTCCGCTCTGACTCACAACTCCGCACTTTTTAAATCTCAGTTCTGACTCGCAGCTCCCGTTCTTTTTAAATCTCCGCTCTGACTCACAGCTCCCGCTGTTTTTATATTTCCACTCTGACTCTGAGTGCCCTCTGTTTTAAAATCTCCGCTCTGACTCTCAGCCCCCGCTTTTTTCAAATCTCCGCTCTGACTCACAACTCCGCTCTTTTTAAATCTCCGCTCTGACTCACAGCTCCCGCTCTTTTTAAATCTACGCTCTGACTCGCAGCTCCCGCTCTTTTTAAATCTCTGCTCTTACTCGCAGCTTCCGCTCTTTTTAAATCTCCACTCTGACTCACAGCTCCCGCACTTTTTAAATCTCCGCTCTGACTCTCAGCGCCTGCTCTTTTTAAATCTCCACTCTGACTCTGAGCACTTACTCTTTTTAAATCTCCACTCTGACTCGCAGCTCCCGCTCTTTATAAATCTCCGCTCTGCCTCACAACTCCGCTCTTTTTAAATTCCCACTCCGACTCTGAGCACTCACTCTTTTAAAATCTCCGTTCTGACTCTCAGTGCCCGCTCTTTTTAAATCTCCGCTCTGACTCGCAGCTCCCGCTCTTTTTAACTCTCCGCTCTGACTCGCAGCTCCCGCTCTTTTTCAATCTCCACTCTGAATCTGAGCACTCGCTCTTTTTAAATCTCATCTCTGACTCACAGCTCCTGCTCTTTTTAAATCTCCGCTCTGACTCGCAGCTCACGCTCTTTTTAAATCTCCGCTCTGACTCTCAGCTCGTGCGCTTTTTAAATCTCCACTCTGACTCTGAGCACTCCCTCTTTTAAAATCTCCGCTCTGACTCGTAGGTCCCGCTCTTTTTAAATCTCCGCTCTGACTCGCAGCTCACGCTCTTTTTAAATCTCCGCTCTGACTCGCAGCTCCCGCTCTTTTTAAATCTCCGCTCTGGCTCACAGCTCCCGCGCTTTTTTAATTTCTACACTGACTCTCATTGCCCGCTGTTTTTAAATCTCCGCTCTGACACACAACTCCACTCTTTTTAAATCTCCGCTCTGACTCGCAGCTCCCGCTCTTTTTAAACCTCCGCTCTGACTCTCAGCGCCCGCTCTTTTTAAAACTCCGCTCTGACTCACAGCGCCCGCTCTTATTAAATCCCCGCTCTGACTCTGAGCACTTCCTCTTTTTAAATCTCCACTCTGACTCGCAGCTCCCGCTCTTTATAAATCTCCGCTCTGACTCACAACTCTGCTCTTTTTAAATTTCCACTCCGACTCTGAGCACTCGCTCTTTTTAAATCTCCGCTCTGACTCTCAGCGCCTGCGCTTTTTAAATCTCCACTGTGACTCTGTGCACTCCCTCTTTTTAAATCTCCGCTCTGACTCGTAGCTCCCGCTCTTTTTAAATCTCCACTCTGACTCGCAGCCCCCGCTCTTTATAAATCTCCGCTCTGACTCACAACTCTGCTCTTTTTAAATTTCCACTCCGACTCTGAGCACTCGCTCTTTTTAAATCTCCGCTCTGACTCTCAGCGCCTGCGCTTTTTAAATCTCCACTGTGACTCTGTGCACTCCCTCTTTTTAAATCTCCGCTCTGACTCGTAGCTCCTGCGCTTTTTAAATCCCCGCTCTGACTCTGAGCACTCACTCTTTTGAAATCTCCGCTCTGACTAACAACTCCGCTCTTTTTAAGTTTCTACTCTGACTCTTAGTGCCCGCTATTTTTAAATCTCTGCTTCGACTCTCAGCGCCCGCTCTTTTTAAATCTCCGCTCTGACTCGCAGCTCCCGCGCTTTTTAAATCTCCGCTCTGACTCACAACTCCGCTCTTTTTAAATCGCCGCTCTGACTCACAGCTCGCGCTCTTTTTAAATCTCCGGTCTTACTCGCAGCTTCCGCTCTTTTAAATTTCCTCTCTGACTCGCAAGTCCCGGTCTTTTTAAATTTCCACTCTGACTCTGAGTGCCCTCTGTTTTAAAATCTCCGCTCTGACTCTCAGCTCCCGCTTTTTATAAATCTCCGCTCTGACTCACAACTCCGCACTTTTTAAATCTCAGTTCTGACTCGCAGCTCCCGTTCTTTTTAAATCTCCGCTCTGACTCACAGCTCCCGCTCTTTTTTAATTTCCACTCTGACTCTGAGTGCCCTCTGTTTTAAAATCTCCGCTCTGACTCTCAGCTCCCGCTTTTTTAAAATCTCCGCTCTGACTCACAACTCCGCTCTTTTTAAATCTCCGCTCTGACTCACAGCTCCCGCTCTTTTTAAATCTACGCTCTGACTCGCAGCTCCCGCTCTTTTTAAATCTCTGCTCTTACTCGCAGCTTCCGCTCTTTTTAAATCTCCACTCTGACTCACAGCTCCCGCACTTTTTAAATCTCCGCTCTGACTCTCAGCGCCTGCTCTTTTTAAATCTCCACTCTGACTCTGAGCACTTACTCTTTTTAAATCTCCACTCTGACTCGCAGCTCCCCCTCTTTATAAATCTCCGCTCTGACTCACAGCTCCCGCTCTTTTTAAATCTCCTGTCTTACTCGCAGCTTCCGCTCTTTTTAAATCTCCGCTCTGACTCGCAGCTCCCGCTCTTTTTAAATCTCCACTCTGACTCGCAGCTCACGCTCTTTTTAAATCTCCGCTCTGACTCTCAGCCCCTGCGATTTTCAAATCTCCGCTCTGACTCTGAGCACTCACGCTTTTGAAATCTCCGCTCTGACTCGCAGCTCCCGCTCTTTTTAAATCTCCGCTGTGACTCACAACTCTACTCTTTTTAAATCTCCGCTCTGACTCGCAGCTCCCGCTCTTTTTAAACCTCCGCTCTGACTGTCAGCGCCCGCTCTTTTTAAAACTCCGCTCTGACTCACAGCGCCCGCTCTTTTTAAATCTCCGCTCTGACTCACAGCTTCCGCTCTTTTTAAATCTACGCTCTGACTCTCAGCGCCCGCTCTTTTTATATCTCCGCTCTGACTCGCAGCTCCCGCTCTTTTTAAATCTCCGCTCTGACTCACAACTCCGCACTTTTTAAATCTCAGTTCTGACTCGCAGCTCCCGCTCTTTATAAATCTCCGCTCTGCCTCACAACTCCGCTTTTTTTAAATTTCCACTCCGACTCTGAGCACTCACTCTTTTAAAATCTCCGCTCTGACTCGCAGCTCCCGCTCTTTTTAAATCTCCACTCTGACTCGCAGCTCACGCTCTTTTTAAATCTCCGCTCTGACTCTCAGCTCCTGCGCTTTTTAAATCTCCACTCTGACTGTGAGCTCTCCCCCTTTTTAAATCTCCGCTCTGACTCGTAGCTCCCACTCTTTTTAAATCTCCGCTCTGACTCGCAGCTCACGCTCTTTTTAAATCTCCGCACTCTCAGCTACTGCGCTTTTTAAATCTCCGCTCTGACTCTGAGCACTCACTCTTTTTAAATCTCCGCTCTGACTCACAACTCCGCTCTTTTTAAGTTTCTACTCTGACTCTTAGTGCCCGCTCTTTTTAAATCTCCGCTCCGACTCTCAGCGCCCGCTCTTTTTAAATCTCCGCTCTGACTCGCAGCTCACGCTCTTTTAAAATCTCCGCTCTGACTCACAACTCCGCACTTTTTAAATCTCCGCTCTGACTCTCAGCTCCCGCTTTTTTAAAATCTCCGCTCTGACTCACAACTCCGCTCTTTTTAAATCGCCGCTCTGACTCGCAGCTCCCGCTCGTTTTAAACCTCCGCTCTGACTGTCAGCGCCCGCTCTTTTTAAATCTCCGCTCTGACTCACAGCTCCCGCTCTTTTTAAATCTCCGGTCTTACTCGCAGTTCCGCTCTTTTTAAATCTCCGCTCTGACTCGCAAGTCCCGCTCTTTTTAAATCTCCGCTCGGACTCTCAGCGCCTGCTCTTTTTAAATCTCCACTCGGACTCTGAGCACTTACTCTTTCTAAATCTCCACTCTGACTCACAGCGCCCGCTCTTTTTAAGTCTCCGCTCTGACTCACAGTTCCCGCTCTTTTTAAATCTCCGCTTTGTCTCTCAGTGCCCGCTCTTTTTAAATCTCCGCTCTGACTCTCAGCGCCTGCTCTTTTTAAATCTCTGCTCTGACTCAGCGACCGCTCTTTTTAAATCTCCGCTCTGACTTGCAGCTCCCGCTCTTTATAAATCTCCGCTCTGACTCTCAGCACCCGCTTTTTAAATCTCCGTTCTGAGTCTGAGCACTGGCTCTTTTTAAATCTCCGCTCTGACTCACAGCTCCTGCTCTTTTTAAATCTCCGCTCTGACTCGCAGCTCACGCTCTTTTTAAATCTCCGCTCTGACTCACAGCGCCCGCTTTTTAAATCTGCGCTCTGACTCACAGCTCCCGCTCTTTTTAAATCTACGCTCTGACTCGCAGCTCCCGCTCTTTTTAAATCTCCGCTCTTACTCGCAGCTTCCGCTCTTTTTAAATCTCCACTCTGACTCACAGCTCCCGCACTTTTTAAATCTCCACTCTGACTCACAGCTCCCGCACTTTTGAAATCTCCGCTCTGACTCTCAGCGCCTGCTCTTTTTAAATCTCCACTCTGACTCTGAGCACTTACTCTTTTTAAATCTCCACTCTGACTCGCAGCTCCCCCTCTTTATAAATCTCCGCTCTGCCTCACAACTCCGCTCTTTTTAAATTTCCACTCCGACTCTGAGCACTCACTCTTTTAAAATCGCCGCTCTGACTCTTAGAGCCTGCTCTTTTTAAATCTCCGCTCTGACTCGCAGCTCCCGATCTTTTTAAATCTCCGCTCTGACTCGCAGCTCACGCTCTTTTTCAATCTCCGCTCTGACTCACAGCACTCGCTCTTTTTAAATCTCCGCTCTGACTCACAGCTCCTGCTCTTTTTAAATCTCCGCTCTGACTCGCAGCTCACGCTCTTTTTAAATCTCCGCTCTGACTCTCAGCTCGTGCGCTTTTTAAATCTCCACTCTGACTCTGAGCACTCCCTCTTTTTAAATCTCCGCTCTGACTCGTAGCTCCCGCTCTTTTTAAATCTCCGCTCTGACTCGCAGCTCACGCTCTTTTTAAATCTACGCACTGTCTCTCAGCTACTGCGCTTTTTAAATCTCCGCTCTGACTCTGAGCACACACTCTTTTTAAATCTCCGCTCTGACTCACAACTCCGCTCTTTTTAAATCTCCGCTCTGACTCGCAGCTCCCGCTCTTTTTAAATCTCCGCTCTGACTCACAACTCCGCACTTTTTAAATCTCAGCTCTGACTCGCAGCTCCCGCTCTTTTTAAATCTCCGTTCTGAGTCACAGCTCCCGCTCTTTTTAAATTTCCACTCTGACTCTCAGTGCCCTCTGTTTTTAAATCTCCGCTCTGACTCTCAGCTCCCGCTTTTTTAAAATCTCCGCTCTGACTCACAACTCCACTCTTTTTAAATCGCCGCTCTGACTCGCAGCTCCCGCTCGTTTTAAACCTCCGCTCTGACTGTCAGCGCCCGCTCTTTTTAAATCTCCGCTCTGACTCTCAGTGCCCGCTCTTTTTAAATCTCCGCTCTGACTCTCAGCGCCTGCTCTTTTTAAATCTCCGCTCTGACTCAGCGACCGCTCTTTTTAAATCTCCGCTCTGACTTGCAGCTCCCGCTCTTTATAAATCTCCGCTCTGACTCTCAGCACCCGCTTTTTAAATCTCCGCTCTGACTTGCAGCTCCCGCTCTTTATAAATCTCCGCTCTGACTCTCAGCACCCGCTTTTTAAATCTCCGTTCTGAATCTGAGCACTGGCTCTTTTTAAATCTCCGCTCTGACTCACAGCTCCTGCTCTTTTTAAATCTCCGCTCTGACTCGCAGCTCACGCTCTTTTTAAATCTCCGCTCTGACTCACAGCGCCCGCTTTTTAAATCTGCGCTCTGACTCACAGCTCCCGCTCTTTTGAAATCTACGCTCTGACTCGCAGCTCCCGCTCTTTTTAAATCTCCGCTCTTACTCGCAGCTTCCGCTCTTTTTAAATCTCCACTCTGACTCACAGCTCCCGCACTTTTTAAATCTCCACTCTGACTCACAGCTCCCGCACTTTTGAAATCTCCGCTCTGACTCTCAGCGCCTGCTCTTTTTAAATCTCCACTCTGACTCTGAGCACTTACTCTTTTTAAATCTCCACTCTGACTCGCAGCTCCCCCTCTTTATAAATCTCCGCTCTGCCTCACAACTCCGCTCTTTTTAAATTTCCACTCCGACTCTGAGCACTCACTCTTTTAAAATCGCCGCTCTGACTCTCAGAGCCTGCTCTTTTTAAATCTCCGCTCTGACTCGCAGCTCCCGATCTTTTTAAATCTCCGCTCTGACTCGCAGCTCACGCTCTTTTTCAATCTCCGCTCTGACTCACAGCACTCGCTCTTTTTAAATCTCCGCTCTGACTCACAGCTCCTGCTCTTTTTAAATCTCTGCTCTGACTCGCAGCTCACGCTCTTTTTAAATCTCCGCTCTGACTCTCAGCTCCTGCGCTTTTTAAATCTCCACTCTGACTCTGAGCACTCCCTCTTTTTAAATCTCCGCTCTGACTCGTAGCTCCCGCTCTTTTTAAATCTCCGCTCTGACTCGCAGCTCACGCTCTTTTTAAATCTACGCACTGTCTCTCAGCTACTGCGCTTTTTAAATCTCCGCTCTGACTCTGAGCACACACTCTTTTTAAATCTCCGCTCTGACTCACAACTCCGCTCTTTTTAAGTTTATACTCTGACTCTTAGTGCCCGCTCTTTTTAAATCTCCGCTCCGACTCTCAGCGCCCGCTCTTTTTAAATCTCCGCTCTGACTCGCAGCTCCCGCTCTTTTTAAATCTCCGCTCTGACTCACAACTCCGCACTTTTTAAATCTCAGCTCTGACTCGCAGCTCCCGCTCTTTTTAAATCTCCGTTCTGACTCACAGCTCCCGCTCTTTTTAAATCTCCGCTCTGACTCTCAGCTCCTGCGCTTTTTAAATCTCCACTCTGACTCTGAGCACTCCCTCTTTTTAAATCTCCGCTCTGACTCGTAGCTCCCGCTCTTTTTAAATCTCCGCTCTGACTCGCAGCTCACGCTCTTTTTAAATCTACGCACTGTCTCTCAGCTACTGCGCTTTTTAAATCTCCGCTCTGACTCTGAGCACACACTCTTTTTAAATCTCCGCTCTGACTCACAACTCCGCTCTTTTTAAGTTTATACTCTGACTCTTAGTGCCCGCTCTTTTTAAATCTCCACTCTGACTCGTAGCTCCCGCTCTTTTTAAATCTCCGCTCTGACTCGCAGCTCACGCTCTTTTTAAATCTACGCACTGTCTCTCAGCTACTGCGCTTTTTAAATCTCCGCTCTGACTCTGAGCACACACTCTTTTTAAATCTCCGCTCTGACTCACAACTCCGCTCTTTTTAAGTTTATACTCTGACTCTTAGTGCCCGCTCTTTTTAAATCTCCGCTCCGACTCTCAGCGCCCGCTCTTTTTAAATCTCCGCTCTGACTCGCAGCTCCCGCTCTTTTTAAATCTCCGCTCTGACTCACAACTCCGCACTTTTTAAATCTCAGCTCTGACTCGCAGCTCCCGCTCTTTTTAAATCTCCGTTCTGACTCACAGCTCCCGCTCTTTTTAAATTTCCACTCTGACTCTCAGTGCCCTCTGTTTTTAAATCTCCGCTCTGACTCTCAGCTCCCGCTTTTTTAAAATCTCCGCTCTGACTCACAACTCCGCTCTTTTGAAATCGCCGCTCTGACTCGCAGCTCCCGCTCGTTTTAAACCTCCGCTCTGACTGTCAGCGCCCGCTCTTTTTAAATCTCCGCTCTGACTCACAGCTCGCGCTCTTTTTAAATCTCCGGTCTTACTCGCAGCTTCCGCTCTTTTTAAATCTCCGCTCTGACTCGCAAGTCCCGCTCTTTTTAAATCTCCGCTCTGACTCTCAGCGCCTGCTCTTTTTAAATCTTCACTCGGACTCTGAGCACTTACTCTTTCTAAATCTCCACTCTGACTCACAGCGCCCGCTCTTTTTAAATCTCCGCTCTGACTCACAGCCGCTCTTTTTAAATCTCCGCTCCGACTCTCAGCGCCCGCTGTTTTTAAATCACTGCTCTGACTCTCAGCGCCCGCTCTTTTTAAATCACCGCTCTGACTCGCAGATCCCGCTCTTTTTAAATCTCCGCTCCGACTCGCAGCTCCAGCTTTTTTAAATCTCCGCTCTGACTCGCAGCGCCCGCTCTTTTTAAATCTCCGCTCTGACTCGCAGCTCCCGCTCTTGTGAAATCTCCGCTCTGACTCAGCGACCGCTCTTTTTAAATCTCCGCTCTGACTTGCAGCTCCCGCTCTTTATAAATCTCCGCTCTGACTCTCAGCACCCGCTTTTTAAATCTCCGTTCTGAGTCTGAGCACTGGCTCTTTTTAAATCTCCGCTCTGACTCACAGCTCCTGCTCTTTTTAAATCTCCGCTCTGACTCGCAGCTCACGCTCTTTTTAAATCTCCGCTCTGACTCACAGCGCCCGCTTTTTAAATCTGCGCTCTGACTCACAGCTCCCGCTCTTTTTAAATCTACGCTCTGACTCGCAGCTCCCGCTCTTTTTAAATCTCCGCTCTTACTCGCAGCTTCCGCTCTTTTTAAATCTCCACTCTGACTCACAGCTCCCGCACTTTTTAAATCTCCACTCTGACTCACAGCTCCCGCACTTTTGAAATCTCCGCTCTGACTCTCAGCGCCTGCTCTTTTTAAATCTCCACTCTGACTCTGAGCACTTACTCTTTTTAAATCTCCACTCTGACTCGCAGCTCCCCCTCTTTATAAATCTCCGCTCTGCCTCACAACTCCGCTCTTTTTAAATTTCCACTCCGACTCTGAGCACTCACTCTTTTAAAATCGCCGCTCTGACTCTTAGAGCCTGCTCTTTTTAAATCTCCGCTCTGACTCGCAGCTCCCGATCTTTTTAAATCTCCGCTCTGACTCGCAGCTCACGCTCTTTTTCAATCTCCGCTCTGACTCACAGCACTCGCTCTTTTTAAATCTCCGCTCTGACTCACAGCTCCTGCTCTTTTTAAATCTCCGCTCTGACTCGCAGCTCACGCTCTTTTTAAATCTCCGCTCTGACTCTCAGCTCGTGCGCTTTTTAAATCTCCACTCTGACTCTGAGCACTCCCTCTTTTTAAATCTCCGCTCTGACTCGTAGCTCCCGCTCTTTTTAAATCTCCGCTCTGACTCGCAGCTCACGCTCTTTTTAAATCTACGCACTGTCTCTCAGCTACTGCGCTTTTTAAATCTCCGCTCTGACTCTGAGCACACACTCTTTTTAAATCTCCGCTCTGACTCACAACTCCGCTCTTTTTAAATCTCCGCTCTGACTCGCAGCTCCCGCTCTTTTTAAATCTCCGCTCTGACTCACAACTCCGCACTTTTTAAATCTCAGCTCTGACTCGCAGCTCCCGCTCTTTTTAAATCTCCGTTCTGAGTCACAGCTCCCGCTCTTTTTAAATTTCCACTCTGACTCTCAGTGCCCTCTGTTTTTAAATCTCCGCTCTGACTCTCAGCTCCCGCTATTTTAAAATCTCCGCTCTGACTCACAACTCCACTCTTTTTAAATCGCCGCTCTGACTCGCAGCTCCCGCTCGTTTTAAACCTCCGCTCTGACTGTCAGCGCCCGCTCTTTTTAAATCTCCGCTCTGACTCTCAGTGCCCGCTCTTTTTAAATCTCCGCTCTGACTCTCAGCGCCTGCTCTTTTTAAATCTCCGCTCTGACTCAGCGACCGCTCTTTTTAAATCTCCGCTCTGACTTGCAGCTCCCGCTCTTTATAAATCTCCGCTCTGACTCTCAGCACCCGCTTTTTAAATCTCCGCTCTGACTTGCAGCTCCCGCTCTTTATAAATCTCCGCTCTGACTCTCAGCACCCGCTTTTTAAATCTCCGTTCTGAATCTGAGCACTGGCTCTTTTTAAATCTCCGCTCTGACTCACAGCTCCTGCTCTTTTTAAATCTCCGCTCTGACTCGCAGCTCACGCTCTTTTTAAATCTCCGCTCTGACTCACAGCGCCCGCTTTTTAAATCTGCGCTCTGACTCACAGCTCCCGCTCTTTTGAAATCTACGCTCTGACTCGCAGCTCCCGCTCTTTTTAAATCTCCGCTCTTACTCGCAGCTTCCGCTCTTTTTAAATCTCCACTCTGACTCACAGCTCCCGCACTTTTTAAATCTCCACTCTGACTCACAGCTCCCGCACTTTTGAAATCTCCGCTCTGACTCTCAGCGCCTGCTCTTTTTAAATCTCCACTCTGACTCTGAGCACTTACTCTTTTTAAATCTCCACTCTGACTCGCAGCTCCCCCTCTTTATAAATCTCCGCTCTGCCTCACAACTCCGCTCTTTTTAAATTTCCACTCCGACTCTGAGCACTCACTCTTTTAAAATCGCCGCTCTGACTCTTAGAGCCTGCTCTTTTTAAATCTCCGCTCTGACTCGCAGCTCCCGATCTTTTTAAATCTCCGCTCTGACTCGCAGCTCACGCTCTTTTTCAATCTCCGCTCTGACTCACAGCACTCGCTCTTTTTAAATCTCCGCTCTGACTCACAGCTCCTGCTCTTTTTAAATCTCTGCTCTGACTCGCAGCTCACGCTCTTTTTAAATCTCCGCTCTGACTCTCAGCTCCTGCGCTTTTTAAATCTCCACTCTGACTCTGAGCACTCCCTCTTTTTAAATCTCCGCTCTGACTCGTAGCTCCCGCTCTTTTTAAATCTCCGCTCTGACTCGCAGCTCACGCTCTTTTTAAATCTACGCACTGTCTCTCAGCTACTGCGCTTTTTAAATCTCCGCTCTGACTCTGAGCACACACTCTTTTTAAATCTCCGCTCTGACTCACAACTCCGCTCTTTTTAAGTTTATACTCTGACTCTTAGTGCCCGCTTTTTTTAAATCTCCGCTCCGACTCTCAGCGCCCGCTCTTTTTAAATCTCCGCTCTGACTCGCAGCTCCCGCTCTTTTTAAATCTCCGCTCTGACTCACAACTCCGCACTTTTTAAATCTCAGCTCTGACTCGCAGCTCCCGCTCTTTTTAAATCTCCGTTCTGACTCACAGCTCCCGCTCTTTTTAAATCTCCGCTCTGACTCTCAGCTCCTGCGCTTTTTAAATCTCCACTCTGACTCTGAGCACTCCCTCTTTTTAAATCTCCGCTCTGACTCGTAGCTCCCGCTCTTTTTAAATCTCCGCTCTGACTCGCAGCTCACGCTCTTTTTAAATCTACGCACTGTCTCTCAGCTACTGCGCTTTTTAAATCTCCGCTCTGACTCTGAGCACACACTCTTTTTAAATCTCCGCTCTGACTCACAACTCCGCTCTTTTTAAGTTTATACTCTGACTCTTAGTGCCCGCTCTTTTTAAATCTCCACTCTGACTCGTAGCTCCCGCTCTTTTTAAATCTCCGCTCTGACTCGCAGCTCACGCTCTTTTTAAATCTACGCACTGTCTCTCAGCTACTGCGCTTTTTAAATCTCCGCTCTGACTCTGAGCACACACTCTTTTTAAATCTCCGCTCTGACTCACAACTCCGCTCTTTTTAAGTTTATACTCTGACTCTTAGTGCCCGCTCTTTTTAAATCTCCGCTCCGACTCTCAGCGCCCGCTCTTTTTAAATCTCCGCTCTGACTCGCAGCTCCCGCTCTTTTTAAATCTCCGCTCTGACTCACAACTCCGCACTTTTTAAATCTCAGCTCTGACTCGCAGCTCCCGCTCTTTTTAAATCTCCGTTCTGACTCACAGCTCCCGCTCTTTTTAAATTTCCACTCTGACTCTCAGTGCCCTCTGTTTTTAAATCTCCGCTCTGACTCTCAGCTCCCGCTTTTTTAAAATCTCCGCTCTGACTCACAACTCCGCTCTTTTTAAATCGCCGCTCTGACTCGCAGCTCCCGCTCGTTTTAAACCTCCGCTCCGACTCTCAGCGCCCGCTCTTTTTAAATCTCCGCTCTGACTCGCAGCTCCCGCTCTTTTTAAATCTCCGCTCTGACTCACAACTCCGCACTTTTTAAATCTCAGCTCTGACTCGCAGCTCCCGCTCTTTTTAAATCTCCGTTCTGACTCACAGCTTCCGCTCTTTTTAAATTTCCACTCTGACTCTCAGTGCCCTCTGTTTTTAAATCTCCGCTCTGACTCACAGCTCGCGCTCTTTTTAAATCTCCGGTCTTACTCGCAGCTTCCGCTCTTTTTAAATCTCCGCTCTGACTCGCAAGTCCCGCTCTTTTTAAATCTCCGCTCTGACTCTCAGCGCCTGCTCTTTTTAAATCTTCACTCGGACTCTGAGCACTTACTCTTTCTAAATCTCCACTCTGACTCACAGCGCCCGCTCTTTTTAAATCTCCGCTCTGACTCACAGCCGCTCTTTTTAAATCTCCGCTCCGACTCTCAGCGCCCGCTGTTTTTAAATCACTGCTCTGACTCTCAGCGCCCGCTCTTTTTAAATCACCGCTCTGACTCGCAGATCCCGCTCTTTTTAAATCTCCGCTCCGACTCGCAGCTCCCGCTTTTTTAAATCTCCGCTCTGACTCGCAGCGCCCGCTCTTTTTAAATCTCCGCTCTGACTCGCAGCTCCCGCTCTTGTGAAATCTCCGCTCTGACTCACAACTCCGCTGTTTTTAAATTTCCACTCTGACTATCAGTGCCCGCTATTTTTAAATCTCCGCACTGACTCTCAGCGCCTCCTCTTTTCCGCTGTGGCTCTGAGCACTCACTCTTTTTAAATCTCCGCTCTGACTCGCAGATCCCGCTCTTTTTAAATCTCCGCTCTGACTCACAGCTCCCGCTCTTTTTAAATCTCCGCTCTGACTCACAACTCTGTGCTTTTTAAATCTCCGCTCTGACTCTCAGCGCTCGCCGCTCTTTTTAAATCTCCGCTCTGACTCGCAGCTCCCGCTCTTTTTAAATCTCCGCTCTGACTCGCAGCTACCGCTCTTTTTATACCTCCGCTTTGACTCTGATCAATCACTTTTTTAAAAATCTCCGCTCTGACTCACAACTCTGCTCTTTTTAAATTTCCACTCCGACTCTGAGCACTCGCTCTTTTTAAATCTCCGCTCTGACTCTCAGCGCCTGCGCTTTTTAAATCTCCACTGTGACTCTGTGCACTCCCTCTTTTTAAATCTCCGCTCTGACTCGTAGCTCCCGCTCTTTTTAAATCCCCGCTCTGACTCGCAGCTCACGCTCTTTTTAAATCTCCGCACTGTCTCTCTGCTCCTGCGCTTTTTAAATCCCCGCTCTGACTCTGAGCACTCACTCTTTTCAAATCTCCGCTCTGACTAACAACTCCGCTCTTTTTAAGTTTCTACTCTGACTCTTAGTGCCCGCTATTTTTAAATCTCTGCTTCGACTCTCAGCGCCCGCTCTTTTTAAATCTCCGCTCTGACTCGCAGCTCCCGCGCTTTTTAAATCTCCGCTCTGACTCACAACTCCGCTCTTTTTAAATCGCCGCTCTGACTCACAGCTCGCGCTCTTTTTAAATCTCCGGTCTTACTCGCAGCTTCCGCTCTTTTAAATTTCCTCTCTGACTCGCAAGTCCCGGTCTTTTTAAATCTCCGCTCTGACTCTCAGCGCCTGCTCTTTTTAAATCTCCACTCGGACTCTGAGCACTTACTCTTTCTAAATCTCCACTCTGACTCACAGCGCCCGCTCTTTTTCAATCTCCGCTCTGACTTGCAGCTCCCGCTCTTTATAAATCTTCGCTCTGACTCTCAGCGCCTGCTCTTTTTAAATCTCCACTCTGACTCTGAGCACTTACTCTTTTTAAATCCCCATTCTGACTCGCAGCTCCCGCTCTTTATAAATCTCCGCTCTGACTCACAACTCCGCACTTTTTAAATCTCAGTTCTGACTCGCAGCTCCCGTTCTTTTTAAATCTCCGCTCTGACTCACAGCTCCCGCTCTTTTTAAATTTCCACTCTGACTCTGAGTGCCCTCTGTTTTAAAATCTCCGCTCTGACTCTCAGCTCCCGCTTTTTTAAAATCTCCGCTCTGACTCACAACTCCGCTCTTTTTAAATCTCCGCTCTGACTCACAGCTCCCGCTCTTTTTAAATCTACGCTCTGACTCGCAGCTCCCGCTCTTTTTAAATCTCTGCTCTTACTCGCAGCTTCCGCTCTTTTTAAATCTCCACTCTGACTCACAGCTCCCGCACTTTTTAAATCTCCGCTCTGACTCTCAGCGCCTGCTCTTTTTAAATCTCCACTCTGACTCTGAGCACTTACTCTTTTTAAATCTCCACTCTGACTCGCAGCTCCCCCTCTTTATAAATCTCCGCTCTGACTCACAGCTCCCGCTCTTTTTAAATCTCCTGTCTTACTCGCAGCTTCCGCTCTTTTTAAATCTCCGCTCTGACTCGCAGCTCCCGCTCTTTTTAAATCTCCACTCTGACTCGCAGCTCACGCTCTTTTTAAATCTACGCTCTGACTCTCAGCCCCTGCGATTTTCAAATCTCCGCTCTGACTCTGAGCACTCACGCTTTTGAAATCTCCGCTCTGACTCGCAGCTCCCGCTCTTTTTAAATCTCCGCTGTGACTCACAACTCTACTCTTTTTAAATCTCCGCTCTGACTCGCAGCTCCCGCTCTTTTTAAACCTCCGCTCTGACTGTCAGCGCCCGCTCTGACTGTCAGCGCCCGCTCTTTTTAAAACTCCGCTCTGACTCACAGCGCCCGCTCTTTTTAAATCTCCGCTCTGACTCACAGCTTCCGCTCTTTTTAAATCTACGCTCTGACTCTCAGCGCCCGCTCTTTTTATATCTCCGCTCTGACTCGCAGCTCCCGCTCTTTTTAAACCTCCGCTCTGACTCACAACTCCGCACTTTTTAAATCTCAGTTCTGACTCGCAGCTCCCGCTCTTTATAAATCTCCGCTCTGCCTCACAACTCCGCTTTTTTTAAATTTCCACTCCGACTCTGAGCACTCACTCTTTTAAAATCTCCGCTCTGACTCGCAGCTCCCGCTCTTTTTAAATCTCCACTCTGACTCGCAGCTCACGCTCTTTTTAAATCTCCGCTCTGACTCTCAGCTCCTGCGCTTTTTAAATCTCCACTCTGACTGTGAGCTCTCCCCCTTTTTAAATCTCCGCTCTGACTCGTAGCTCCCACTCTTTTTAAATCTCCGCTCTGACTCGCAGCTCACGCTCTTTTTAAATCTCCGCACTCTCAGCTACTGCGCTTTTTAAATCTCCGCTCTGACTCTGAGCACTCACTCTTTTTAAATCTCCGCTCTGACTCACAACTCCGCTCTTTTTAAGTTTCTACTCTGACTCTTAGTGCCCGCTCTTTTTAAATCTCCGCTCCGACTCTCAGCGCCCGCTCTTTTTAAATCTCCGCTCTGACTCGCAGCTCACGCTCTTTTAAAATCTCCGCTCTGACTCACAACTCCGCACTTTTTAAATCTCCGCTCTGACTCTCAGCTCCCGCTTTTTTAAAATCTCCGCTCTGACTCACAACTCCGCTCTTTTTAAATCGCCGCTCTGACTCGCAGCTCCCGCTCGTTTTAAACCTCCGCTCTGACTGTCAGCGCCCGCTCTTTTTAAATCTCCGCTCTGACTCACAGCTCCCGCTCTTTTTAAATCTCCGGTCTTACTCGCAGTTCCGCTCTTTTTAAATCTCCGCTCTGACTCGCAAGTCCCGCTCTTTTTAAATCTCCGCTCGGACTCTCAGCGCCTGCTCTTTTTAAATCTCCACTCGGACTCTGAGCACTTACTCTTTCTAAATCTCCACTCTGACTCACAGCGCCCGCTCTTTTTAAGTCTCCGCTCTGACTCACAGTTCCCGCTCTTTTTAAATCTCCGCTCTGACTCTCAGTGCCCGCTCTTTTTAAATCTCCGCTCTGACTCTCAGCGCCTGCTCTTTTTAAATCTCTGCTCTGACTCAGCGACCGCTCTTTTTAAATCTCCGCTCTGACTTGCAGCTCCCGCTCTTTATAAATCTCCGCTCTGACTCTCAGCACCCGCTTTTTAAATCTCCGTTCTGAGTCTGAGCACTGGCTCTTTTTAAATCTCCGCTCTGACTCACAGCTCCTGCTCTTTTTAAATCTCCGCTCTGACTCGCAGCTCACGCTCTTTTTAAATCTCCGCTCTGACTCACAGCGCCCGCTTTTTAAATCTGCGCTCTGACTCACAGCTCCCGCTCTTTTTAAATCTACGCTCTGACTCGCAGCTCCCGCTCTTTTTAAATCTCCGCTCTTACTCGCAGCTTCCGCTCTTTTTAAATCTCCACTCTGACTCACAGCTCCCGCACTTTTTAAATCTCCACTCTGACTCACAGCTCCCGCACTTTTGAAATCTCCGCTCTGACTCTCAGCGCCTGCTCTTTTTAAATCTCCACTCTGACTCTGAGCACTTACTCTTTTTAAATCTCCACTCTGACTCGCAGCTCCCCCTCTTTATAAATCTCCGCTCTGCCTCACAACTCCGCTCTTTTTAAATTTCCACTCCGACTCTGAGCACTCACTCTTTTAAAATCGCCGCTCTGACTCTTAGAGCCTGCTCTTTTTAAATCTCCGCTCTGACTCGCAGCTCCCGATCTTTTTAAATCTCCGCTCTGACTCGCAGCTCACGCTCTTTTTCAATCTCCGCTCTGACTCACAGCACTCGCTCTTTTTAAATCTCCGCTCTGACTCACAGCTCCTGCTCTTTTTAAATCTCCGCTCTGACTCGCAGCTCACGCTCTTTTTAAATCTCCGCTCTGACTCTCAGCTCCTGCGCTTTTTAAATCTCCACTCTGACTCTGAGCACTCCCTCTTTTTAAATCTCCGCTCTGACTCGTAGCTCCCGCTCTTTTTAAATCTCCGCTCTGACTCGCAGCTCACGCTCTTTTTAAATCTACGCACTGTCTCTCAGCTACTGCGCTTTTTAAATCTCCGCTCTGACTCTGAGCACACACTCTTTTTAAATCTCCGCACTGACTCACAACTCCGCTCTTTTTAAGTTTATACTCTGACTCTTAGTGCCCGCTCTTTTTAAATCTCCGCTCCGACTCTCAGCGCCCGCTCTTTTTAAATCTCCGCTCTGACTCTCAGCGCCTGCTCTTTTTAAATCTCTGCTCTGACTCAGCGACCGCTCTTTTTAAATCTCCGCTCTGACTTGCAGCTCCCGCTCTTTATAAATCTCCGCTCTGACTCTCAGCACCCGCTTTTTAAATCTCCGTTCTGAGTCTGAGCACTGGCTCTTTTTAAATCTCCGCTCTGACTCACAGCTCCTGCTCTTTTTAAATCTCCGCTCTGACTCGCAGCTCACGCTCTTTTTAAATCTCCGCTCTGACTCACAGCGCCCGCTTTTTAAATCTGCGCTCTGACTCACAGCTCCCGCTCTTTTTAAATCTACGCTCTGACTCGCAGCTCCCGCTCTTTTTAAATCTCCGCTCTTACTCGCAGCTTCCGCTCTTTTTAAATCTCCACTCTGACTCACAGCTCCCGCACTTTTTAAATCTCCACTCTGACTCACAGCTCCCGCACTTTTGAAATCTCCGCTCTGACTCTCAGCGCCTGCTCTTTTTAAATCTCCACTCTGACTCTGAGCACTTACTCTTTTTAAATCTCCACTCTGACTCGCAGCTCCCCCTCTTTATAAATCTCCGCTCTGCCTCACAACTCCGCTCTTTTTAAATTTCCACTCCGACTCTGAGCACTCACTCTTTTAAAATCGCCGCTCTGACTCTTAGAGCCTGCTCTTTTTAAATCTCCGCTCTGACTCGCAGCTCCCGATCTTTTTAAATCTCCGCTCTGACTCGCAGCTCACGCTCTTTTTCAATCTCCGCTCTGACTCACAGCACTCGCTCTTTTTAAATCTCCGCTCTGACTCACAGCTCCTGCTCTTTTTAAATCTCCGCTCTGACTCGCAGCTCACGCTCTTTTTAAATCTCCGCTCTGACTCTCAGCTCCTGCGCTTTTTAAATCTCCACTCTGACTCTGAGCACTCCCTCTTTTTAAATCTCCGCTCTGACTCGTAGCTCCCGCTCTTTTTAAATCTCCGCTCTGACTCGCAGCTCACGCTCTTTTTAAATCTACGCACTGTCTCTCAGCTACTGCGCTTTTTAAATCTCCGCTCTGACTCTGAGCACACACTCTTTTTAAATCTCCGCACTGACTCACAACTCCGCTCTTTTTAAGTTTATACTCTGACTCTTAGTGCCCGCTCTTTTTAAATCTCCGCTCCGACTCTCAGCGCCCGCTCTTTTTAAATCTCCGCTCTGACTCGCAGCTCCCGCTCTTTTTAAATCTCCGCTCTGACTCACAACTCCGCACTTTTTAAATCTCAGCTCTGACTCGCAGCTCCCGCTCTTTTTAAATCTCCGTTCTGAGTCACAGCTCCCGCTCTTTTTAAATTTCCACTCTGACTCTCAGTGCCCTCTGTTTTTAAATCTCCGCTCTGACTCTAAGCTCCCGCTTTTTTAAAATCTCCGCTCTGACTCACAACTCCGCTCTTTTTAAATCGCCGCTCTGACTCGCAGCTCCCGCTCGTTTTAAACCTCCGCTCTGACTGTCAGCGCCCGCTCTTTTTAAATCTCCGCTCTGACTCTCAGTGCCCGCTCTTTTTAAATCTCCGCTCTGACTCTCAGCGCCTGCTCTTTTTAAATCTCCGCTCTGACTCAGCGACCGCTCTTTTTAAATCTCCGCTCTGACTTGCAGCTCCCGCTCTTTATAAATCTCCGCTCTGGCTCTCAGCACCCGCTTTTTAAATCTCCGCTCTGACTTGCAGCTCCCGCTCTTTATAAATCTCCGCTCTGACTCTCAGCACCCGCTTTTTAAATCTCCGTTCTGAATCTGAGCACTGGCTCTTTTTAAATCTCCGCTCTGACTCACAGCTCCTGCTCTTTTTAAATCTCCGCTCTGACTCGCAGCTCACGCTCTTTTTAAATCTCCGCTCTGACTCACAGCGCCCGCTTTTTAAATCTGCGCTCTGACTCACAGCTCCCGCTCTTTTTAAATCTACGCTCTGACTCGCAGCTCCCGCTCTTTTTAAATCTCCGCTCTTACTCGCAGCTTCCGCTCTTTTTAAATCTCCACTCTGACTCACAGCTCCCGCACTTTTTAAATCTCCACTCTGACTCACAGCTCCCGCACTTTTGAAATCTCCGCTCTGACTCTCAGCGCCTGCTCTTTTTAAATCTCCACTCTGACTCTGAGCACTTACTCTTTTTAAATCTCCACTCTGACTCGCAGCTCCCCCTCTTTATAAATCTCCGCTCTGCCTCACAACTCCGCTCTTTTTAAATTTCCACTCCGACTCTGAGCACTCACTCTTTTAAAATCGCCGCTCTGACTCTCAGAGCCTGCTCTTTTTAAATCTCCGCTCTGACTCGCAGCTCCCGATCTTTTTAAATCACCGCTCTGACTCGCAGATCCCGCTCTTTTAAAATCTCCGCTCTGACTCGCAGCGCCCGCTCTTTTTAAATCTCCGCTCTGACTCGCAGCTCCCGCTCTTGTGAAATCTCCGCTCTGACTCACAACTCCGCTGTTTTTAAATTTCCACTCTGACTATCAGTGCCCGCTATTTTTAAATCTCCGCACTGACTCTCAGCGCCTCCTCTTTTTAAATCTCCGCTCTGGCTCTGAGCACTCACTCTTTTTAAATCTCCGCTCTGACTCGCAGATCCCGCTCTTTTTAAATCTCCGCTCTGACTCGCAGCTCCCGCTCTTTTTAAATCTCCGCTCTGACTCACAACTCTGTGCTTTTTAAATCTCCGCTCTGACTCTCAGCGCTCGCCGCTCTTTTTAAATCTCCGCTCTGACTCGCAGCTCCCGCTCTTTTTAAATCTCCGCTCTGACTCGCAGCTACCGCTCTTTTTATACCTCCGCTTTGACTCTGATCAATCACTTTTTAAAAAATCTCCGCTCTGACTCGCACTCCCGCTCTTTTTAAATCTCCGCTCTGACTCGCAGCTCCCGCTCTTTCTAAATCTCCGCTCTGACTCATGTAGCGCACAAAGTCTCACGAGAGACGAATAGAGATGAAGTCGATGAGGCTTTATTAAGCGTGACTTGTTCCCCGCAGTTCAGTAGCAGACTGGCCTGCGGGGGAGAACTCCTGGTTCTTATAATCCACCTTCAGGGCGGAGCTAGAGGTCAACAGCCAACCAGGACCCGGGATCTGTCAGCCAATGACATCACGGCTTCACAGTCCCACATGACCCCTAATGCATACTACCACATTCACCCCTTGTTAAAAATGAACCCGGTGGGGTGGTGCTTCGCATGGTGGTAAGGGTTTACGAGGCTGGTCCTGGGAGGAAAACTTTTGCCTGTCATCACAGTATGTACAGAGCTTTTTTATTTGTTTTGAACTATTTACAGTAAAAGGGGGAAAAAGAAAGAGTTCTCGTTAAAGTCCACAACATTGTAGTGTTACATCGATGCCACGAGTCGGTCGGGCGGTCTGGTCGTCCTCGTCGATCGCCTCGGCCCCGGTGGTGGTGCTCGTTCCAGTGTTGTCGTCTCCGGGAGCCTTACGGTTTCTGCTTCAGCTTCACTTCTGGTCGGACCTGGGAGGAGGACCGATCCTCCTGGGAAGGGGGCGCTCGCGGGGTGCGCCGGTGGCAGGGAGGGGGTGATTGGTGTCGGGGGGGTGTGCGTGTTGCCGGCGGGCGCCAGATCTCGCAGGGAGACCGTGTCCTGTCGGCCGTCGGGGTACTCCACGTAAGCGTACTGCGGGTTCGCGTGGAGGAGGCGAACCCTCTCGACCAACGGGTCCGACTTGTGCGCCCGCACATGTTTTCGGAGCAAGATGGGTCCTGGGACCGCCAGCCAGGTCGGCAGCGACGTTCCAGAGGAGGACTTCCTGGGGAAGACCAGGAGGCGCTCATGAGGCGTTTGGTTAGTGCTAGTACACAGTAGCGACCGGATGGAGTGGAGAGCGTCCGGGAGGACCTCCTGCCACCGTGAAACTGGGAGGTCCCTGGACCGTAGGGCCAGTAGGACGGTCTTCCAGACCGTGCCGTTCTCCCTCTCTACTTGCCCGTTCCCCCGGGGGTTGTAGCTGGTCGTCCTGCTCGAGGCTATACCGTTGCTGAGCAGGAACTGGCGCAGCTCGTCACTCATGAAGGAGGACCCCCTGTCGCTGTGGACGTATGCGGGGCAACCGAACAGTGTGAATATGGTGTTAAGGGCTTTAATGACTGTGGCCGCTGTCATGTCAGGGCAGGGGATGGCGAAGGGGAAACGGGAGTACTCGTCCACCACATTCAGGAAGTATGTGTTGCGGTCGGTGGAGGGGAGGGGCCCTTTGAAATCCAGACTAAGGCATTCAAAGGGACAGGAAGCCTTGATCAGGTGCGCACCATCCGGCCTGAAACAGTGCGGTTTGCACTCTGCGCAGATGTGGCAGTTCCTTGTGACTGTACGGACCTCCTCCACAGAGTAGGGGAGGTTGCGGGACTTTATAAAGTGGTAGAACCGAGTGACCCCCGGGTGGCAGAGGTCCTCGTGGAGGGTTTGGAGGCGGTTAATTTGTGCGTTGGCACATGTGCCGCGGGATAGGGCATCGGACGGCTCGTTCAGCTTTCCGGGACGGTACAGGATCTCATAGTTGAAGGTGGAGAGCTCGATCCTCCACCTTAAGATCTTGTCGTTTTTAATTTTGCCCCGCTGTGCATTATCGAACATGAAGGCTACCGACCGTTGGTCCGTGAGGAGAGTGAATCTCCTGCCGGCCAGGTAATGCCTCCAATGTCGCACAGCTTCCACTATCGCTTGGGCTTTCTTTTCCACTGAGGAGTGGCGGATTTCTGAATCGTAGAGGGTTCGGGAGAAAAAGGCCACGGGCCTGCCCGCTTGGTTAAGGGTGGCCGCTAGAGCTACATCGGAGGCGTCGCTCTCAACCTGGAAGGGGAGGGACTCGTCGATGGCGCGCATCGTGGCCTTTGCGATATCCGCTTTGATGCGGCTGAAGGCCTGGCAAGCCTCTGTCGACAGAGGGAAGGTCGTGGTCTGTATTAGGGGGCGGGCCTTGTCTGCGTACTGGGGGACCCACTGGGTGTAATATGAAAAGAACCCCAGGCAGCGTTTTAGGGCTTTTGAGCAGTGCGGGAGGGAAAATTCCATGAGGGGGCGCATGCGTTCGGGGTCGGGGCCTATTATCCCATTGCACACTACATATCCCAAGATGGCTAGCCAGTTTGTGCTAAAAACGCACTTGTCCTCGTTGTATGTGAGGTTCAAGGCTTTAGCGGTCTGGAGGAATTTTTGGAGGTTGGCGTCGTGGTCCTGCTGATCGTGGCCGCAGATGGTTACGTTGTCGAGGTACGGGAACGTGGCCTGCAACCCGTGTTGATCAACCATTCGGTCCATCTCTCGTTGGAAGACCGAGACCCCGTTTGTGACGCCAAATGGGACCCTTAGGAAGTGGTATAATCGCCCGTCTGCCTCGAAGGCTGTGTACTTGCGGTCACTTGGGCGGATAGGGAGCTGATGGTAGGCGGACTTGAGGTTCACGGTGGAGAAGACCTTATATTGGGCAATCCGATTGACCATGTCGGATATGCGGGGGAGAGGGTACGCATCTAGTTGTGTGTACCTGTTGATGGTCTGGCTATAGTCTATGACCATCCTTTGCTTCTCCCCTGTCTTTACTACTACCACCTGTGCTCTCCAGGGACTATTGCTGGGCTGGATTATGCCTTCCTTCAGTAGCCGCTGGACTTCGGACCGAATGAATGTCCGGTCCTGGGTGCTGTACCGTCTGCTCCTAGTGGCGACGGGTTTGCAATCCGGGGTGAGGTTTGCAAACAAGGATGGGGGCTCAACCTTGCGGGTTGCGAGGCCGCAGATAGTGAGTGGGGGTATTGGGCCGCCGAATTGGAAGGTCAGGCTCTGCAGATTGCACTGGAAGTCTAATCCCAGTAATGTGGGCGCGCAGAGTTGGGGAAGGACGTAGAGCCTGTAGTTTTTAAACTCCCTCCCTTGCACCGTTAGGGTCACTATGCAGAAGCCTTGAATCTGTACGGAGTGGGATCCTGCAGCTAGGGAAATCTTTTGCGCACTGGGACGGATGGTCAAAAAACAGCGTCTTACCGTGTCGGGATGGATGAAGCTTTCCGTGCTCCCGGAGTCGACCAGGCATGGTGTCTCGTGCCCGTTTATCAGCACCGTTGTTGTCGTCGTCTGGAGCGTCCGGGGCCGTGCTTGGTCCAGCGTCATTGAGGCCAGACGTGATCGTAGTGCTTGAGCGTCTTCCTCGAACCCCGTGGAGCCGTCAACACTGGGGTCCGTTGTTGCCGTCCAAGATGGCTGCGGGGGTGGTCAAAATGGCCATCCCCATGCGTCGCACAGGTCTGGGGGGTCCCAAGATGGCGGCGCCCCTCCTCCCCTCGTGGTGGACGGGACCCAAAATGGCGGCGCCTGCGGGTCGCACATGGGGCGCTGGGGGGGTTGGGGAGCGTTAGAAACGCGCAGGTCACCTTGTTCTCCGGGGACAGCGGTGGCCGGGACCCAAACTGGTTGCGCCAGCGGGTCGTACATTGGGCGCTGGACAGCGGTGGCCGGGACCCAAACTGGTTGCGCCTGCGGGTCGTACATGGGGCGCTGGGGGGTTGGGGAGCGTTAGAAGCGCGCAGGACTCCTTGTTCTCCGGGGACAGCGGCGACCTCCCGGGACCGGCACACAGCCGCGAAATGGCCCTTTTTCCCGCAGCTCTTACAAATCGCTGCGCGGGCCGGGCAGCGCTGCCGGGGGTGTTCCGCCTGGCCGCAGAAATAGCAGCGGGCTCCCCCGGGACGACTTGGCGTCTGAACCGCGCAAGCCTGTGGTGTGGGGGGGAGGGGGGGTTTGTCGCGACGGGGGTCCACGGAGCCCAAGGGGCTGCCGCGCGCTCGGGGCCGTAGGCGCGGGCGTTTCGCGCGGCCACATCCAGGGAGGCTGCAAGGGCCCGTGCCTCTGAGAGTCCTAGCAACTCTTTTTCTAAAAGTCTTTGGCGGATTGGGAAGAGTTCATACCAGCCACAAAAGCATCACGCATTAACATGTCCGTGTGTTCCATCGCGTTTACCGGCGGGCAGCTGCAGGCCCGTCCCAAAATTAGTAGCGCGGTGTAGAATTCATCTATCGATTCTCCGGGACTTTGCCGTCTCGTTGCGAGTTGGTAGCGAGCGTAGATCTGGTTCACTGGGCGAACATAGATGCTCTTTAGTGCTGCGAACGCCGTCTGGAAATCCTCTGCGTCTTCGATGAGAGGGAAAATTTCCGGGCTTACCCTCGAGTGCAGGACCTGTAGTTTCTGGTCTTCTGTGACCCGGCCGGGGGCCGTTCTGAGGTAGGCCTCGAGACAAGTCTGCCAGTGTTTGAAAACTGCTGCTGAGTTCACTGCGTGGGGGCTGATCCTCAGGCATTCCGGGATGATCCTGAGCTCCATAGTCCTTTAAGCACGCTTAATAAATTGTAGCGCACAAAGACTCACGAGAGACGAATAGAGATGAAGTCGATGAGGCTTTATTAAGCTTGACTTGTTCCCCGCAGTTCAGTAGCAGACTGTCCTGCGGGGGAGAACTCCAGGTTCTTATACTCCGCCTTCATGGCGGAGCTAGAGGTCAACAGCCAACCAGGACCCAGAATCTGGCAACCAATGACATCACGGCTTCACAGTCCCACATGACCCCTAATGCATACTACCACAACTCACAACTCTGCTCTTTTTAAATTTCCGCTCTGACTCGCAGCTCCTGCTTTTTTTAAATCTCCGCTCTGACTCTCAGCGCCTGGCCTTTTTAAATCTCCGCTCTGACTCGCAGCTCCCGCTCTTTTTAAACCTCCGCTGTGTCTCACAACTCCGCTTTTTAAATTTCTGCTCTGACTATCAGTGCCTGCTCTTTTTAAATCTCCGCTCTGACTCTCAGCTCCCGCTCTTTTTAAATCTCCGCTCTGACTCAGCGCCCGCACTTTTTAAATCTCCGCTCTGACTCGCAGCTCCCGCTCTTTTTAAATCTCCGCTCTGACTCGTAGCTCCCGCTCTTTTTAAATCTGCGCTCTGACTCGCAGCTCCCGCTCTTTTTAAATCTCCGCTCTAACCTTGGGCACTCACTTTTTTGAAATCTCCGCTCTCACTCTCAGCGCCCGCTCTTTTTAAATCTCCGCTCTGACTCACAGCTCCTGCTCTTTTTAAATCTCCGCTCTGACTATCAGTGCCCGCTCTTTTTAAATCTCCGCTCTGACTCACAACTCTACTCTTTTTAAATCTCCGCTCTGACTCGCAGCTCCCGCTCTTTTTAAACCTCCGCTCTGACTGTCAGCGCCCGCTCTTTTTAAAACTCCGCTCTGACTCACAGCGCCCGCTCTTTTTAAATCTCCGCTCTGACTCACAGCTCCCGCTCTTTTTAAATCTACGCTCTGACTCGCAGCTCCCGCTCTTTTTAAATCACCGCTCTTACTCGCAGCTTCCGCTCTTTTTAAATCTCCACTCTGACTCACAGCTCCCGCACTTTTTAAATCTCCGCTCTGACTCTCAGCGCCTGCTCTTTTTAAATCTCCGATCTGACTCTGAGCACTTACTCTTTTTAAATCTCCACTCTGACTCGCAACTCCCGCACTTTTTAAATCTCCGCTCTGACTCACAGCTCCCGCTCTTTTTAAATCTCCGGTCTTACTCGCAGCTTCCGCTCTTTTTAAATCTCCGCTCTGACTCGCAAGTCCCGCTCTTTTTAAATCTCCGCTCTGACTCTCAGCGCCTGCTCTTTTTAAATCTCCACTCGGACTCTGACCACTTACTCTTTCTAAATCTCCACTCTGACTCACAGCGCCCGCTCTTTTTAAATCTCCGCTCTGACTCACAGCTCCCGCTCTTTTTAAATCTCCGCTCTGACTCTCAGTGCCCGCTCTTTTTAAATCTCCGCTCCGACTCTCAGCGCCCGCTCTTTTTAAATCTCCGCTCTGACTCAGCGACCGCTCTTTTTAAATCTCCGCTCTGACTTGCAGCTCCCGCTCTTTATAAATCTCCGCTCTGACTCTCAGCACCCGCTTTTAAAATCTCCGTTCTGAATCTGAGCACTCGCTCTTTTTAAATCTTCGCTCTGACTCACAGCTCCTGCTCTTTTTAAATCTCCGCTCTGACTCGCAGCTCACGCTCTTTTTAAATCTCCGCTCTGACTAACAGCGCCCGCTCTTTTTAAATCTCCGCTCTGACTCACAGCTCCCGCTCTTTTTAAATCTACGCTCTGACTCGCAGCTCCCGCTCTTTTTAAATCTCTGCTCTGACTCGCAGCTCCCGCTCTTGTGAAATCTCCGCTCTGAATCACAACTCCGCTGTTTTTAAATTTTCACTCTGACTGAGCGCCGCTCTTTTTAAATGTCCGCTCTGACTCGCATCTTCTGTTGTTTTAAAATCTCCGCTCTGACTCGCAGCTCCCGCTCTTTTTAAATCTCCGCTCTGACTCGCAGCTCCCGCTCTTTTTAAATCTCCGCACTGACTCAGCGCCCGCTCTTTTTACATCTCCGCTCTGACTCGCAGCTCCCGCTCTTTTTCAATCTCTGCTCTGACACAGCGCCCGCCCTTTTTAAATTTCCACTCTGACTATCAGTGACCGCTCTTTTTAAATCTCCGCTGACTCTCAGCATCCGCTTTTTAAAAATCTCCGCTCTGACTCTCAGCGCTCGCTCTTTTTAAATCTCCGCTCTGACTCACAACTCCGCTCTTTTTAAATTTCCGCTCTGACTCGCAGCTCCCGCTCTTTTTAAATCTCCGCTCTGACTCTGAGCACTCACTCTTTTTAAATCTCCGCTCTGACTTGCAGCTCCCGCTCTTTTTAAATCTCCGCTCTGACACGCAGCTCCCGCTCTTTTTAAATCTTCGCTCTGACTCACAACTCCGCTCTTTTTAAAATCTCCGCTCTGACTCTCAGCGCCCGCTCTTTTTAAATCTCCGCTCTGACTCGCAGCTCCCGCTCTTTTTAAATCTCCGCTCTGACTCGCAGCTACCGCTCTTTTGAAATCTCCGCTCTGACTCGCAGCTCACGCTCTTTTTAAATCTCCCTGCTGTTTTTAAATTTCCACTGACTCTGAGTGCCCGCTCTTTTTAAATCTCCGCTCCGACTCTCAGCGCCTGCTCTTTTTAAATCACCGCTCTGACTCTCAGCGCCCGCTCTTTTTAAATCACCGCTCTGACTCGCAGATCCCGCTCTTTTAAAATCTCCGCTCTGACTCGCAGCGCCCGCTCTTTTTAAATCTCCGCTCTGACTCGCAGCTCCCGCTCTTGTGAAATGTCCGCTCTGACTCACAACTCCGCTGTTTTTAAATTTCCACTCTGACTATCAGTGCCCGCTCTTTTTAAATCTCCGCACTGACTCTCAGCGCCTGCTCTTTTTAAATATCCGCTCTGACTCTGAGCACTCACTCTTTTTAAATCTCCGCTCTGACTCGCAGATCCCGCTCTTTTTAAATCTCCGCTTTGACTCGCAGCTCCCGCTCTTTTTAAATCTCCGCTCTGACTCACAACTCTGTGCTTTTTAAATCTCCGCTCTGACTCTCAGCGCCTGCTCTTTTTAAATCTCCGCTCTGACTCTGAGCACTTACTCTTTTTAAATCTCCACTCTGACTCGCAACTCCCGCACTTTTTAAATCTCCGCTCTGACTCACAGCTCCCGCTCTTTTTAAATCTCCGGTCTTACTCGCAGCTTCCGCTCTTTTTAAATCTCCGCTCTGACTCGCAAGTCCCGCTCTTTTTAAATCTCCGCTCTGACTCTCAGCGCCTGCTCTTTTTAAATCTCCACTCGGACTCTGAGCACTTACTCTTTCTAAATCTCCACTCTGACTCACAGCGCCCGCTCTTTTTAAATCTCCGCTCTGACTCACAGCTCCCGCTCTTTTTAAATCTCCGCTCTGACTCTCAGTGCCCGCTCTTTTTAAATCTCCGCTCCGACTCTCAGCGCCCGCTCTTTTTAAATCTCCGCTCTGACTCAGCGACCGCTCTTTTTAAATCTCCGCTCTGACTTGCAGCTCCCGCTCTTTATAAATCTCCGCTCTGACTCTTAGCACCCGCTTTTAAAATCTCCGTTCTGAATCTGAGCACTCGCTCTTTTTAAATCTTCGCTCTGACTCACAGCTCCTGCTCTTTTTAAATCTACGCTCTGACTCACAGCTCCCGCTCTTTTTAAATCTACGCTCTGACTCGCAGCTCCCGCTCTTTTTAAATCTCTGCTCTTACTCGCAGCTTCCGCTCTTTTTAAATCTCCACTCTGACTCACAGCTCCCGCACTTTATAAATCTTCGCTCTGACTCTCAGCGCCTGCTCTTTTTAAATCTCCACTCTGACTCGCAGCTCCCGCTCTTTATAAATCTCCGGTCTTACTCGCAGCTTCAGCTCATTTTAAATCTCCGCTCTGACTCGCAAGTCCCGCTCTTTTTAAATCTCTGCTCTGACTCTCAGCGCCTGCTCTTTTTAAATCTCCACTCGGACTCTGCGCACTTACTCTTTTTAAATCTCTACTCTGACTCACAGCGCCCGCTCTTTATAAATCTCCGGTCTTACTCGCAGCTTCCGCTCATTTTAAATCTCCGCTCTGACTCGCAAGTCCCGCTCTTTTTAAATCTCTGCTCTGACTCTCAGCGCCTGCTCTTTTTCAATCTCCACTCGGACTCTGCGCACTTACTCTTTTTAAATCTCCACTCTGACTCACAGCGCCCGCTCTTTTTAAATCTCCGCTCTGACTCTCAGTGCCCGCTCTTTTTAAATCTCCGCTCCGACTCTCAGCGCCCGCTCTTTTTAAATCTCCGCTCTGACTCTCAGCGCCGGCTCTTTTTAAATCTCCGCTCTGACTCGCAGCTCCCGCTCTTTATAAATCTCCGCTCTGACTCACAACTCTGCTGTTTTTAAATTTCCACTCTGACTCTGAGCACTCACTCTTTTTAAATCTCCGCTCTGACTCACAGCTCCCGCTCTTTTTAAATTTCCGGTCTGACTCACCGCCCGCTCTTTTTAAATCTCCGCTCTGACTCGCAGCTCCCGCTCTTTTTAAATCTCCGCTCTGACTCACAACTCCGCTCTTTTTAAATTTCCACTCTGACTCTCAGTGCCAGCTCTTTTTAAATCTCCGCTCTGACTCGCAGCTCCCGCTCTATTTAAATCTCCGCTCTGACTCTCAGCACACGCTTTTTAAATCTCCGCTCTGAATCTGAGCACTCGCTCTTTTTAAATCTCCGCTCTTGACTCACAGCTCCTGCTCTTTTTAAATCTCCGCTTTGACTCGCAGCTCACGCTCTTTTTAAGTCTCCGCTCTGACTCTCAGCTCCTGCGCTTTTTAAATCTCCACTCTGTCTCTGAGCACTCCCTCTTTTTAAATCTCCGCTCTGACTCGCAGCTCCCGCTCTTTTTAAATCTCCACTCTGACTCGCAGCTCATGCTCTTTTTAAATCTCCGCTCTGACTCTCAGCCCCTGCACTTGTCAAATCTCCGCTCTGACTCTGAGCACTCACGCTTTTGAAATCTCCGCTCTGACTCGCAGCTCCCGCTCTTTTTAAATCTCCGCTGTGACTCATAACTCTACTCTTTTTAAATCTCCGCTCTGACTCGCAGCTCCCGCTCTTTTTAAACCTCCGCTCTGACTGTCAGCGCCCGCTCTTTTTAAAACTCCGCTCTGACTCACAGCGCCCGCTCTTTTTAAATCTCCGCTCTGACTCTCAGTGCCCACTCTTTTTAAATCTACGCTCTGACTCGCAGCTCCCGCTCTTTTTAAATCTGCGCTCATACTCGCAGCTTCCGCTCTTTTTAAATCTCCACTCTGACTCACAGCTCCCGCACTTTTTAAATCTCCGCTCTGACTCTCAGCGCCTGCTCTTTTTAAATCTCCGCTCTGACTCTGAGCACTTACTCTTTTTAAATCTCCACTCTGACTCGCAGCTCCCGCACTTTTTAAATCTCCGCTCTGACTCTCAGCGCCTGCTCTTTTTAAATCTCCGCTCTGACTCTGAGCACTTACTCTTTTTAAATCTCCACTCTGACTCGCAGCTCCCGCTCTTTATAAATCTCCGCTCTGGCTCACAACTCCGCTCTTTTTAAATTTCCACTCCGACTCTGAGTACTCACTCTTTTTAAATCTCCGCACTGTCTCTCAGTGCCCGCTCTTTTTAAATCAACGCTCTGACTCGCAGCTCCCGCTCTTTATAAATCTCCGCTCTGACTCACAGTTCCCGCTCTTTTTAAATCTCCGGTCTTACTCGCAGCTTCCGCTCTTTTTAAATCTCCGCTCTGACTCGCAAGTCCCGCTCTTTTTAAATCTCTGCTCTGACTCTCAGCGCCTCCTCTTTTTAAATCTCCGCTCTTGACTCACAGCTCCTGCTCTTTTTAAATCTCCGCTTTGACTCGCAGCTCACGCTCTTTTTAAGTCTCCGCTCTGACTCTCAGCTCCTGCGCTTTTTAAATCTCCACTCTGTCTCTGAGCACTCCCTCTTTTTAAATCTCCGCTCTGACTCGCAGCTCCCGCTCTTTTTAAATCTCCACTCTGACTCGCAGCTCATGCTCTTTTTAAATCTCCGCTCTGACTCTCAGCCCCTGCACTTGTCAAATCTCCGCTCTGACTCTGAGCACTCACGCTTTTGAAATCTCCGCTCTGACTCGCAGCTCCCGCTCTTTTTAAATCTCCGCTGTGACTCATAACTCTACTCTTTTTAAATCTCCGCTCTGACTCGCAGCTCCCGCTCTTTTTAAACCTCCGCTCTGACTGTCAGCGCCCGCTCTTTTTAAAACTCCGCTCTGACTCACAGCGCCCGCTCTTTTTAAATCTCCGCTCTGACTCTCAGTGCCCACTCTTTTTAATTCTACGCTCTGACTCGCAGCTCCCGCTCTTTTTAAATCTGCGCTCTTACTCGCAGCTTCCGCTCTTTTTAAATCTCCACTCTGACTCACAGCTCCCGCACTTTTTAAATCTCCGCTCTGACTCTCAGCGCCTGCTCTTTTTAAATCTCCGCTCTGACTCTGAGCACTTACTCTTTTTAAATCTCCACTCTGACTCGCAGCTCCCGCACTTTTTAAATCTCCGCTCTGACTCTCAGCGCCTGCTCTTTTTAAATCTCCGCTCTGACTCTGAGCACTTACTCTTTTTAAATCTCCACTCTGACTCGCAGCTCCCGCTCTTTATAAATCTCCGCTCTGGCTCACAACTCCGCTCTTTTTAAATTTCCACTCCGACTCTGAGTACTCACTCTTTTTAAATCTCCGCACTGTCTCTCAGTGCCCGCTCTTTTTAAATCAACGCTCTGACTCGCAGCTCCCGCTCTTTATAAATCTCCGCTCTGACTCACAGTTCCCGCTCTTTTTAAATCTCCGGTCTTACTCGCAGCTTCCGCTCTTTTTAAATCTCCGCTCTGACTCGCAAGTCCCGCTCTTTTTAAATCTCTGCTCTGACTCTCAGCGCCTCCTCTTTTTAAATCTCCACTCTGACTCACAGCGCCCGCTCTTTTTAAATCTCCGCTCTGACTCTCAGTGCCCGCTTTTTAAATCTCCGTTCCGACTCTCAGCGCCCGCTCTTTTTAAATCTCCGCTCTGTCTCTCAGCGCCGGCTCTTTTTAAATCTCCGCTCTGACTCGCCGCTCCCGCTCTTTATAAATCTCCGCTCTGACTCACAACTCTGCTGTTTTTAAATTTCCACTCTGACTCTGAGCACTCACTCTTTTTAAATCTCCGCTCTGACTCGCAGCTCCCGCTCTTTTTAAATTTCCGCTCTGACTCAGCGCCCGCTCTTTTTAAATCTCCGCTCTGACTCGCAGCTCCCGCTCTTTTTAAACCTCCGCTCTGACTCACAACTCCGCTCTTTTTAAATTTCCACTCTGACTCTCAGTGCCAGCTCTTTTTAAATCTCCGCTCTGACTCGCAGCTCCCGCTCTTTTTAAATCTCCGCTCTGACTCTCAGCACCCGCTTTTTAAATCTCCGCTCTGTCTCTGAGCACTCCCTCTTTTTAAATCTCCGCTCTGACTCGCAGCTCCCGCTCTTTTTAAATCTCCACTCTGACTCACAGCTCACGCTGTTTTTAAATCTCCGCTCTCTCAGCCACTGCGCTTTTCAAATCTCCGCTCTGACTCTGAGCACTCACGCTTTTGAAATCTCCGCTCTGACTCGCAGCTCCCGCACTTTTTAAACCTCCGCTCTGACTGTCAGCGCCCGCTCTTTTTAAAACTCCGCTCTGACTCGCAGCTCCCGCTCTTTTTAAATCTCCACTCTGACTCACAGCTCACGCTGTTTTTAAATCTCCGCTCTCTCAGCCACTGCGCTTTTCAAATCTCCGCTCTGACTCTGAGCACTCACGCTTTTGAAATCTCCGCTCTGACTCGCAGCTCCCGCACTTTTTAAACCTCCGCTCTGACTGTCAGCGCCCGCTCTTTTTAAAACTCCGCTCTGACTCACAGCGCCCGCTCTTTTTAAATCTCCGCTCTGACTCACAGCTCCCGCTCTTTTTAAATCTACGCTCTGACTCGCAGCTCCCGCTCTTTTTAAATCTCCGCTCTTACTCGCAGCTTCCGCTCTTTTTAAATCTCCACTCTGACTCACAGCTCCCGCACTTTTTAAATCTCCGCTCTGACTCTCAGCGCCTGCTCTTTTTAAATCTCCGCTCTTACTCGCAGCTCCCACTCTTTATAAATCTCCGCTCTGACTCACAACTCCGCTCTTTTTAAATTTCCACTCCGACTCTGAGTACTCACTCTTTTTAAATCTCCGCTCTGTCTCTCAGTGCCCGCTCTTTTTAAATCTACGCTCTGACTCGCAGCTCCCGCTCTTTTTAAATCTCCGCTCTGAATCGCAGCTCCCGCTCTTTTTCAATCTCCGCTCTGACTCACAGCTCCTGCGCTTTTTAAATCTCCGCTCCCACTCTCAGCGCCCGCTCTTTTTAAATCTCAGCTCTGACTCGCAGCTCCCGCTCTTTTTAAATCTCCGCTCTGACTACAGCTCCCGCTCTTTTTAAATTTCCACTCTGACTCTCAGTGCCCGCCGTTTTTAAATCTCCGCTCTGACTCTCAGCTCCCGCTATTTTAAAATCTCCGCTCTGACTCACAACTCCGGTCTTTTAAAATCGCCGCTCAGACTCGCAGCTCCCGCTCTTTTTAAACCTCCGCTCTGACTGTCAACGCCCGCTCTTTTTAAATCTCCTCTCTGACTCGCAGATCCCGCTCTTTTTAAATCTCCGCTCCGACTCATAACTCCGCTCTTTTTAAATTTCCACGCTGACTCTCAACGCCTGCTCTTTTTAAATCTCCGCTCTGACTCGCAGCTCCCGCTCTTTTTAAATCTCCGCTCTGACTCACAACTCCGCTCTTTTTAAATTTCCGCTCTGACTCGCAGCTCCCGCTCTTTTTAAATCTCCGCTCTGACTCACAACTCCGCTCTTTTTAAAGTTCCACGCTGACTCTCAGTGCCCGCTCTTTTTAAATCTCCGCTCTGACTCTCAGCGCCCGCTCTTTTTAAATCTCCGCTCTGACTCGCAGCACCCGCTCTTTTTAAATCTCCGCTCTTTTTAAATCTCCGCTCCGACTCGCAGCTCCCGCTCTTTTTAAATCTCCGCTCTGACTCGCAGCTCCCGCTCTTGTGAAATCTCCGCTCTGACTCACAACTCCGCTGTTTTTAAATTTTCACTCTGACTCTGAGCACTCACTCTTTTTAAATCTCCGCTCTGACTCGCAGCTCCCGCTCTTTTTATATCTCCGCTCTAACTCGCAGCTCCCTTTCTTATTAAATCTCCGCTCTGACTCACAACTCCGCTCTTCCTAAATTTCCGCACTGACTGAGCGCCGCTCTTTTTAAATGTCCGCTCTGACTCGCATCTTCTGTTGTTTTAAAATCTCCGCTCTGACTCGGAGCTCCCGCTCTTTTTAAATCTCCGCTCTGACTCGCAGCTCCCGCTCTTTTTAAATCTCCGCACTGACTCAGCGCCCGCTCTTTTTACATCTCTGCTCTGACTCGCAGCTCCCGCTCTTTTTCAATCTCTGCTCTGACACAGCGCCCGCCCTTTTTAAATTTCCACTCTGACTATCAGTGACCGCTCTTTTTAAATCTCCGCTGACTCTCAGCATCCGCTTTTTTAAAATCTCCGCTCTGACTCTCAGCGCTCGCTCTTTTTAAATCTCCGCTCTGACTCACAACTCCGCTCTTTTTAAATTTCCGCTCTGACTCGCAGCTCCCGCTCTTTTTAAATCTCCGCTCTGACTCTGAGCACTCACTCTTTTTAAATCTCCGCTCTGACTTGCAGCTCCCGCTCTTTTTAAATCTCCGCTCTGACTCGCAGCTCCCGCTCTTTTTAAATCTTCGCTCTGACTCACAACTCCGCTCTTTTTAAAATCTCCGCTCTGACTCTCAGCGCCCGCTCTTTTTAAATCTCCGCTCTGACTCGCAGCTCCCGCTCTTTTTAAATCTCCGCTCTGACTCGCAGCTCCCGCTCTTTTTAAATCTTCGCTCTGACTCACAACTCCGCTCTTTTTAAAATCTCCGCTCTGACTCTCAGCGCCCGCTCTTTTTAAATCTCCGCTCTGACTCGCAGCTCCCGCTCTTTTTAAATCTCCGCTCTGACTCGCAGCTACCGCTCTTTTGAAATCTCCGCTCTGACTCGCAGCTCACGCTATTTTTAAATCTCCCTGCTGTTTTTAAATTTCCACTGACTCTCAGTGCCCGCTCTTTTTAAATCTCCGCTCCGACTCTCAGCGCCTGCTCTTTTTAAATCACCGCTCTGACTCTCAGCGCCCGCTCTTTTTAAATCACCGCTCTGACTCGCAGATCCCGCTCTTTTAAAATCTCCGCTCTGACTCGCAGCGCCCGCTCTTTTTAAATCTCCGCTCTGACTCGCAGCTCCCGCTCTTGTGAAATGTCCGCTCTGACTCACAACTCCGCTGTTTTTAAATTTCCACTCTGACTATCAGTGCCCGCTCTTTTTAAATCTCCGCACTGACTCTCAGCGCCTGCTCTTTTTAAATATCCGCTCTGACTCTGAGCACTCACTCTTTTTAAATCTCCGCTCTGACTCGCAGATCCCGCTCTTTTTAAATCTCCGCTTTGACTCGCAGCTCCCGCTCTTTTTAAATCTCCGCTCTGACTCACAACTCTGTGCTTTTTAAATCTCCGCTCTGACTCTCAGCGCTCGCTCTTTTTAAATCTCCGCTCTGACTCACAACTCCGCTCTTTTTAAATTTCCGCTCTGACTCGCAGCTCCCGCTCTTTTTAAATCTCCGCTCTGACTCTCAGCGCCTGCTCTTTTTAAATCTCCGCTCTGACTCTGAGCACTCACTCTTTTTAAATCTCGGCTCTGACTTGCAGCTCCCGCTCTTTTTAAATCACCGCTCTGACTCGCAGCTCCCGCTCTTTTTAAAATCTCCGCACTGACTCTCAGCGCCCGCTCTTTTTAAATCTCCGCTCTGACTCGCAGCTCCCGCTCTTTTTAAATCTCCGCTCTGACTCGCAGCTTCCGCTCTTTTTAAATCTCCGCTCTGACTCGCAGCTCACGATCTTTTTAAATCTCTCTGCTGTTTTTAAATTTCCACTGACTCTCAGTGCCCGCTCTTTTTAAATCTCCGCTCCGACTCTCAGCGCCCGCTCTTTTTAAATCACTGCTCTGACTCTCAGCGCCCGCTCTTTTTAAATCACCGCTCTGACTCGCAGATCCCGCTCTTTTTAAATCTCCGCTCCGACTCGCAGCTCCCGCTTTTTAATATCTCCGCTCTGACTCGCAGCGCCCGCTCTTTTTAAATCTCCGCTCTGACTCGCAGCTCCCGCTCGTGAAATCTCCGTTCTGACTCACAACTCCGCTGTTTTTAAATTTCCACTCTGACTGTCAGTGCCCGCTCTTTTTAAATCTCCGCACTGACTCAGCGCCCGCTCTTTTTACATCTCCGCTCTGACTCGCAGCTCCCGCTCTTTTTCAATCTCTGCTCTGACACAGCGCCCGCCCTTTTTAAATTTCCACTCTGACTCGCAGCTCCCGCTCTTTTTAAATCACCGCTCTGACTCACAACTCCGCTCTTTTTAAATTTGCTCTCTGACTCGCAGCTCCCGCTGTTTTTAAATTTCCACTCTGACTGTCAGTGCCCGCTCTTTTTAAATCTCCGCACTGACTCAGCGCCCGCTCTTTTTACATCTCCGCTCTGACTCGCAGCTCCCGCTCTTTTTAAGTCTCCGCTCTGACTCTGAGCACTCACTCTTTTTAAATCTTCACTCTGACTCGCAGCTCCCGCTCTTTTTAAATCTTCGCTCTGACTCACAGCTCACGCTCTTTTTAAATCTCCGCTCTGACTCGCAGCTCTCCCTCTTTTTAAATCTCCGCTCTGACTGGCAGCTCCCGCTCTTTTTAAATCTCCGCTCTGACTCGCAGCTTCTGCTCTTTTTAAATCTCCGCTCTGACACGCAGCTCCCGCTCTTTTTAAATCTCTGCTCTGACTCTGAGCACTCAATCTTTTTAAATCTCCACTCTGACTCACAACTCCGCTCTTTTTAAATTTCTGCTCTGACTCGCAGCTCCCGCTCTTTTTTAATCTCCGCTCTGACTCTCAGCGCCTGCTCTTTTTAAATCTCCGATCTGCGTCACAACTCTGCTCTTTTAAAATTTCCTCTCTGACTCTCAGTGCCTGCTCTTTTGACACCTCCGCTCGGACTCGCAGCTCCCGCTCTTTTTAAATCTCCGCTCTGACTCAGCGCCCGCTCTTTTTAAATCACCTGTCTGGCTCTCAGCGCCTGCTCTTTTTAAATCTCCACTCTGACTCACAACTCCCTCTCTTATTAAATCTCCGCTCTGACTCTGAGCACACACTCTTTTTAAATCTTCGCTCTGACTCGCAGCTCCCGCTCTTTTTAAATTTCTACTCTGACTCTCAGTGCCAGCTCATTTTAAATCTCCCCTCTGACTCTCAGCGCCCGCTCTTTTTAAATTTCCGCTCTGACTCACAACTCCGCTCTTTTTAAATTTCCACGCTGACTCTCAGTGCCCACTATTTTCAAATCTCCGCTCTGACTCTCAGCGCCCACTCTTTTTAAATCTCCGCTCTGACTCGCCGCTCCCGCTCTTTTTAAATCTCCGCTCTGACTCGCAGCTCCCGCTCTTTTTAAATCTCCGCTCTGACTCGCAGCTCCCGCTCTTATTAAATCTCCGCTCTAACCTTGGGCAGTCACTTTTTTGAAATCTCCGCTCTCACTCGCAGCTCACGCTATTTTTAAATCTCCGCTCTGACTCGTAGCTCCCGCTCTTTTTAAATCTCCGCTCTGACTCACAGCATCCGCTCTTTTTAAGTCTCCGCTCTGACACGGAGCACTCACTCTTTTTAAATCTTCGCTCTGACTCGCAGCTCCCGCTTTTTTTAAATCTCCATTCTGACTCGCAGCTCCCGCCCTTTTTAAATCTCCGCTCTGACTCACAACTCCGCTCTTTTTAAATCTCCGCTCTGACTATGAGCACTCACTCTTTTTGAATCTCCGCTCTGACTCGCAGCACGCGCTCTTTTCAAATCTCCGCTCTGACTCTCAGCGCCCACTCTTTTTAAATCTCCGCTCTGACTCGTAGCTCCCGCTCTTTTTAAATCTCCGCTCTGACTCACAGCATCCGCTCTTTTTAAATTTCTACTCTGACTCTCAGTGCCAGCTCTTTTTAAATCTCCGCTCTGACTTGTAGCTCCCGCTTTTTTAAAATCTCCGCTCTGACTAGCAGCCCCCGCTCTTTTTAAATCTCCACTCTGACTCGCAGCTCCCGCTCTTTTTAAATCTCCGCTCTGACTCACAACTCCGCTCTTTTTAAATTTCCGCTCTGACTCGCAGCTCCCGCTCTTTTTAATCCTCCGCTCTTTTAAATTTCCACTCGGACTCTCAGTGCCCGCTCTTTTTAAATCTCCACTCCGACTCTCAGCGCCTGCTCTTTTTAAATCTCCGCTCTGACTCTCAGCGCCCGCTCTTCTTAAATCTCTGCTCGGACCCGCAGCTCACGCTCTTTTTAAATCTCCGCCCTGACTCACAACTCGGCTCTTTTTAAATCTCCGCTCGGACTCTCAGCGCCCGCGCTTTTTAATTCTCCGCTCTGACTCACAGCTCCTGCTCTTTTTAAATCTCCGCTCTATCAGTGCCCGCTCTTTTTAAATCTCCGCTCTGACTCTCAGCGCCTGGTCTTTTTAAATCTCCGCTCTGACTCTGAGCACTCATTCTTTTTAAACCTCCGCTCTGACTCGCAGCTCCCGCTCTTTATAAATCTCCGTTCTGACTCGCAGCTCCCGCTCTTTATAAATCTCCGCTCTGACTCACAACTCCGCTTTTTAAATTTCCGCTCTGACTCAGCGCCCGCTCTTTTTAAATCTCCGCTCTGACTCTCAGCGCACGCTCTTTTTAAAACTCCGCTCTGACTCGCAGCTCCCGCTCTTTTTAAATCTCCGCTCTGACCCGCAGCTTCTGCTCTTTTTAAATCTCCGCTCTGACTCGCAGCTCCCGCTCTTTTTAAATCTCCGCTCTGACCCGCAGCTTCTGCTCTTTTTAAATCTCCACTCTGACTCGCAGGTCCCGCTCTTTATAAATCTCCGCTCTGACTCACAACTCCGCTTTTTAAATTTCCGCTCTGACTCAGTGCCCGCTCTTTTCAAATCTCCGCTCTGACTCTCAGCGCACGCTCTTTTTAAAACTCCGCTCTGACTCGCAGCTCCCGCTCTTCTTAAATCTCCGCTCTGACCCGCAGCTTCTGCTCTGTTTAAATCTCCGCTCTGACTCAGCGCCTGCTCCTTTTAAATCTCCCCTCTGACTCGCAGCTCCCACTCTTTTAAAATCTCCGCTCAGACTCACAACTCCGCTCTTTTTAAATTTACGCTCTGATTCGCAGCTCCCGCTCTTTTTAAATCTCCGCTCTGACTCGCAGCGCCTGCTCTTTTTAAATCTCTGCTCTGACTCGCAGCTCCCGCTCTTTTTAAATCTCCGCTCTGACTCTCAGCGCCTGCTCTTTTTAAATCTCCGATCTGCCTCACAACTCTGCTCTTTTTAAATTTCCTCTCTGACTCTCAGTCCCGGCTCTTTTTAAATCTCCGCTCTGACTCGCAGCTCTCCCTCTTTTTAAATCTCCGCTCTGACTCGCAGCTTCTGCTCTTTTTAAAACTCCGCTCTGACTCTCAGTGCCCACTTTTTTTAAATCTCCGCTGTGACTCTCAGCGCCCGCTCTTTTTAAATCTCCACTCTGACTCGCAGCTCCCGCTCTTTTTAAATCTCCGCTCTGACTCGCAGCTCTCCCTCTTTTTAAATCTCCGCTCTGACTCTGAGCACTCACTCTTTTTAAATCTCCGCTCTGACTCACAACTCCGCTCTTTTTAAGTTTCCACTCTGACTCGCAGCTCCCGCTCTTTTTAAATCTCCGCTCTGACTCGCAGCTCTCCCTCTTTTTAAATCTCTGCTCTGACTCTGAGCGCCCGCTCTTTTTAAATCTACGCTGAGTCACAGCTCACGCTCTTTTTAAATCTCCGCTCTGACTCTCAGTGCCTGCTCTTTTTAAATCTCCGATCTGCCTCACAACACCGCTCTTTTTAAATTTCCACTCTGACTCTCAGCGCCTGTTCTTTTTAAATCTCCGCTCTGACTCTCAGCGCCTGCTCTTTTTAAATCTCCGGTCTGACTCTCAGCGCCTGCTCTTTTTAAATCTCCGCTCTGACTCTCAGCGCCCGCCGTTTTTCAATCTCCGCTCTGACTCTGAGCACTCACTCTTTTTAAATCTCCGCTCTGACTCACAGCGTCCGCTCTTTTTAAGTCTCCGCTGTGACTCTGAGCACTCACTCTTTCTAAATCTTCGCTCTGACTCGCAGCTCCCGCTTTTTAAATCAGCTCCCGCTTTTTAAATCATCGCTCTGACTCGCAGCTCCCACTCTTTTTAAATCTCCGCACTGACTAGCAGCTCCCGCTCTTTTTAAATCTCCGCTCTCTCAGCGCCTGCTCTTTTTAAATCTCCGCTCTGACTCGCAGCTCATGCTCTTTTTAAATCTCCGCTCTTTTAAATTTCCACTCTGACTCTCAGTGCCCGCTCTTTTTAAATCTTCGCTCCGACTCGCAGCTCCCGCGCTTTTTAAATCTCCGCTCTGACTCACAACTCCGATCTTTTTAAATTTCCGCTCTGACTAGCAGCTCCCGCTCTTTTTAAATCTCCGCTCTCTCAGCGCCTGCTCTTTTTAAATCTCCAGTCTGACTCTCAGCGCCTGCTCTTTTTAAATCTCCACTCTGACTCACAACTCCCGCTCTTTTTAAATCTCCACTCTTTTAAAATCACCGCTCTGACTCTCAGCGCCCGCTGTTTTTCAATCTCCGCTCTGACTCTGAGCACTCACTCTTTCTAAATCTTCGCTCTGACTCACAGCTCCCGCTTTTTAAATCTTCGCTCTGACTC